>NC_059434.1:3614797-3914797 GCF_021028975.2 Sphaerodactylus townsendi
GGCGCAGAAGGCATAAGAGGAATATACTCTGAAAAAGAAAAGGTTTTCTTTTTGTCCCCCATTACTTTCTTTCTGTAATGGGGAGTTGGCAACCATAATGCAGCTGAGCAAAGAAAAGATGCAGGCCTGAAAGTCTATTCTCTTTCTGTTACTAGGCAAGCTTGATAGCCCAGCAGAGTGCCCCTTGTTCAGAGTTATACAGAATGTGCAGATTCAACTGTTTTAAGGTCTTAGATGCCTTGAATTTGCCCTTCTTCTGGAGACAGAAGAGAGAAACATGAAAATGTTTAGGCTCTTTTCCTAGGAAGAAGGACAACAAAAGGCAATAGAGATAGGAAAGAAACAGGTCCTAGTTCAGTGGTGGCGAACCTTTGGCACTCCAGATGTTAAGGACTACAATTCCCATCAGCCCCTGCCAGCATGGCCAATTGGCCATGCTGGGTGGGCTGATGGGAATTGTAGTCCATAACATCTGGAGTGCCAAAGGTTCGCCACCACGGTCCTAGTTCATCTTGCGTCAAAGGATCAGGTGCTCCCATCTTCCAATAAAGGTCTTAGAATACTCAAATGTTTTGGGAGTTTGGGAAATCTCCACCTCTCTGTATGATTGATTGATGATGTGAGCATATTGGGGTGTATTCTTTTTACTGCTATTCTGATGTAACCTATAAAAGTAAGAACACACTGTCATCTTGTGTGGTTCCCCTGATGCTGTTTGCCCGGTTGTTGGCATGAATAAAATATTAGATTTTATTCCTTTGTCGGCTTAAGCTTTTTGGCTTAAATATTTTGAACCCGTTACCCTGCTGTAACATTAATGCTGGATTATTTGTCTCCAGGCCATCAAGAATAATGCTGGATTTCGTGTCTGGATCCTCTTCTTCCTCGTGATGTGTTCTTTTTCTTTGCTGTTCTTGGACTGGTACGGCAGCTAGACCGGACACGTTTATTGTGTCTGTAAACCACAGCTGAAGTCAGCAAAAGCTGCCTCTGACTGACCATTGACTGAAGAAGTTATTTGCAAAGCAAGACATATTGTATTCCGTGCATAATAATTTTGATGGAAATACATGGCTCAGAGACAAGCATTCTTGTATGCTCTCGTGTGGAATAATTTGGTCATGTTTATTTTTGACACCACTTGGGAGTGTGCTAAAACCAAGTCAAATTGTGCGAGTGACACTGAAGCTGAGCAAATAGCAGAAAAATCTCATAAAATGCGGTGCCAAACCCTGTGCAAGCAAGTGATTTCTTTGCTGAGCTAGGAGGCTCAGTGGTGAGTTTGCAAAGGAAACTGTTGAAAGGTGCAACCAGAAAGAGCTTTTCTAATATTTTGGGGGAGTGGATTTTAATTCTGTCGCCTCCCGCTCAATCCGAAACAAAGGGAGAAGAAGGCTGGTAGCAGTTCTGTCGCAGCACTTAACTCACGGCTGTGGTCCTTGCTTGCATGACAGTTCCTCTGAAGTTCATGTCAACTCACAGTCAACTGTGTGCAAAGATTACCCGTTACGGTTATCTATTACGGCTTGCTGCATTTTCAGTGGAATGTTTATCAACAGGACTGCGGAATTGTGTAAAAACTACTGTAGAGAGAAACTGTGTGTCCTGGTTAGGAGTGACAGACTGTAATCTGGAGAACCAGGTTTGATTCCCCACATGAAGCCTGCTGAGTGACACTGGGCCAGTCACAGTTCTCCTAGAACTCTCTCAGCCCACATGGAAGCAGGTACTGGCAGCCTACCCCTGAATGTCTCATGCCTTGAAAACCCTATGGGGTTGCTGTTAAGTCAGCTGTGAGTTGCTGCCACTTTACACACACACAGAGTGCAGTACAACCAAAACATGTTGTACGCTAAAATCAGTGTTGACATGTGGAAACCCCCCCCCCCTTCTAGTGATTAAAATCAGGGGCCCAAATGGGCAGTCTTCAGGGGAGCACAGAGTCAATCCTAGCTTGCATTGTACTGCAGATGAATGTCTGAAGGTTTTACCTTATGAAAGGGATGATGTACAGGCAGCATCTCCACTGCCATCAATGTGCTTCCCCCACCCCTCGTCCCTGGGTTTTATTTTGTTTTAGAGGGGAAAAAATCCTCAGCACAACTACACTGCAGTCTCCCTGCCATAGTAATCATCATGAGAAATATGCTTTGGGAAAATGAGGAGAGAGTAAATACAGTCATCTGATTTTGGGTTTGCTATGGTAACGTGTAATGTACATCGATATATCTGATTCTCAGTGTGGCCCGATATGTGAATATTTAAATCTGGAGATTGGAGTCATGGTTGGACAAGGTGGATCTTTCTATCAACCTGAAGCAGGTTTGAAGAAAAAGCGAAAATCTAAAAAAAATAAACAACATGACATTGGAGAGTTAGCCCACTAAAAATAATAGAAGCAGCACCGGTAGGTTTAAGAAATAAATATGGTCAGTAGCCATTGCTCGGCAACCACCCAATATAGCCAGACTTCAAGTCTTGGTTTCTGTCAGTTAAATGCAGGGGGAAGGGACAGGGCCTTTTCAAGGCAGTTTTGGCCTTTGAGGGCGGAGGCAGGGGCAGACTAGGAGTGAAAAAGAGTCCTGAAAAAGGACGGAGGGCGAGCAGAAGAGGCAGTCTGCCTGCCTGCCCCCAAAGGCTGGATTCTTCCCCCCCCCCCCCCGCCAATTTGCTGCGTGCCGCCTCAGGCGGAGCTTGGCAAGCCAGACCCAGCCTTTTTGCCACAGGGCTGACCGACCCTGGCACCTATGAGGGCCCATCTGCCCCTTGTAGGAGGAATCCCCCAGGCCCAGCTGCTTGTGACTGTTCCACAGCAGCTACTGTTCGAACCCCAGTGCGGTTGTGGTGGTTAACGTTCCAGATTGTGATCTGGGAGTCCCAGGTGTGAGTCCCCACTCTGCAGTGGAAGTTCATGGGATGCCTTCGGCCAGCTGCTCTCCCTCAGCCTCAAAGGGTCCTTGTGGAGATGAAATGGAGGAGAGGAGAGCGGAAGCGACTTTGGAGAGAGGAGAGGTAGACATGAAGTAATCAGTATAGTGCAGTGATGGCGAACCTTTTCATGACTGAGTGCCCAAATTGCAACCCAAAACCCGCTTATTTATTGCAAAGTGCAAACACAGCAATTTAACCTGAATACTGAGGTTTTAGTTTAGAAAAAACGGTTGGCTCCAAGGCGTGCGTTACTCGGGAGTAAGCTTGGTGGTAGTCGGTGGCTTGGCTTTGAAGCAGATGAGCAACTCTTCTAATGGGTGAATCACAACCCTCGGAGGGTTTACTCAGGAGCAAGCCCCACTGCCAGCAACTGAGCTTACTCCCAGATAAAGGATCGCGCTTTAGTTCTTCACATGAAAATCAGTGGGGTTTAACAGCGCTTAACAGGGTTACCTACATTGCTTTCCCAAAACTAGGTCTTAGGTTTAATGCTAATAATCGAGCCCAGTGGCCCAGGCCAGCCTAGATTGGGGGGGGGGGGGCACTCTCTTTGCGCGTGCCCATAGAGAGGGCTCTGAGTGCCACCTCTGGCACCCGTGCCATAGGTTCGCCACCACTGCTATAGCGGAAGAGAGGGTTTGAAGGACAGAACAAGCAAGGAAATGAGAGGAGAGAGGGGTGTTGCCAGGAGGAAGGTCAGGTGAAACCTGTTGGGGAAGGAGATGAAGGGAGAAGTGAGGCTCCCCTGCCACACAACTGCTCCTGGCCCAGTGGTCGGCACTGAGCAACTGGGGTGGAGCTTTCCCAGGCAGAGGATGCCAGAAGGAGAGAAGGGAGAGCAGCAGAGAAAGGGAGCGTGGCTGGCGGGTGGGTGGGAAGGAGAGGAGGAAAAGGGGAGAGGCTCTGGGGGGCTTCCGGGGAAGGAAAAGAAGAAACAGTCCTTGCAGGTCCCTTGCTTGGAAACAGACAAAAGTTTAAGAAGCATCATCGTACTTTTTATTCTTTATTTTACAGAGTGAAAATGTCAAAAAAGTTACATGTGAGTTTACATTCAATAAGGTACATGTCTACTAGAGGTACAGACGTGATATTATTTAACATGTTTATATGGGACTGAGCTCTTTTTAATGCAAAAGAAAATTTTGGCACATAGTTTTATTGCTTTTTATGCATTCCACACAGCAATGACAGCGTCACTTAAAAAAGACTTTTACAACACAGAACTGTGCCCAATACTAAAAATGCCTAAATGGAAAAACGATTGACATTTCAGAGCAGTCTGCAGGGCTGGAAGGCAACATAAGGTGGGAGTGAAACTGACCATGTTTATTCTACTGCTGATAGAAGAAAGTCCCCCCCCCCCCTTCATTTCATAAGGAATGCCTACCAAAATAATGAAACTTTCAGAACATGAACTAAAGGCCGATCGGGAGCTAACTGAGTGCTGTAGCTCAGTGGCAGCCAACCGTTCTGGCAGTCCACGTGTGGGGGCCGGCTCTGTGGTGCCTTGTCCTGGGCATCTAGTTCTTGTAGCCACGCATTAGCAGCTGCACAGAAGGGAAAGTGCAGCACAGTCCCGGTTGGATTCTGACCCACAGCAAGATCCGCTAAGTCCTCTTTGCCTTGGTCCGAGGATGCCACCTGTCCCACTGCTGGACCCATAGATGGACCAACAAAGCTGTCACCATTGGAAAGTTGATTTAATTAACCTTTGGAATGTGTTTGGGCTGGATTTTAAATAGCAAACTAGGAACAGCTGGAAAATGTCAACACAATGAAGCTTCAAATCCAAGCATGCACCTACAATTCTAGGTTTATCTAAAACCCCTCTCCCATCCCCCCACCCTGCCTGCTTGCGTGAAGAAAGCCTGGCTGAGCTTTTCCTCCCCCGCCTGCCCGCCCACCCCGGCCATCTGGAAACTGCAGTGGGCGCAGGAAGAGATTTAATGCATCGCCCACGCTGGTTCCCTTTATCCCAATATCTTTATGTGGTGGTGCCACTAAATAACATGGAGTGGATTACTGGTTAAGGATGCTTTGGATCACAGGTCAGGGCATGTTAAACAGTGCTGCGATCATGAAGGATCTTGCAACACAGGAAAACAGAGACGTTTTACAACTGTTGTACAAAAGAGAAAATTTTAACAAAATTGTTCCTCGTGCCTGATCAGACAAATTAGAGTAGAGGGGCTGTATCTACAGTGAAAGACCTCTGCCTGTCCAAGCCAGAAGGGCCCCTTCGCTCCTCAGGAAGTCTGACCACCTTTCAGTCTTGCACAGACGTTGACTATTATTATCCATCATTAAATCTACATCTTGTGTTCCAGTGCACATCCACAGACAAGTTTCTCTAGCCACAGTGGAAACACAATGAAAGTCTGTTCACAGCTATGACAAAACGACAATTAAGCATGCCTCGTTGCAAAAAACTTGTACATATCTGATACACTGAGCAAAAACAGGCCAAGTTTATTGGTTTCTTTGTGCCCTTTTTTGGACCTGAAAGCCAATTTTAGGTGCTTCTTATAGCCTTGCGACAGATCATTTCTAGGGATGGCGATAGGGATTCAGATTGCAAAACAGTGAGGTTTTTAAACTATATACAGTAAAATGCATGATTCTCCCCCATGCCCAACCCCTAAACACTCCAACAAAATTTCTAAATTGCAAGAAGGTACCGAAAATGCGATTTATTAACAGAAATTAGTGTTACAGTTCTACACAGCAATGCTGGAATGCACTTGGCTTGAAGCCCATGAGTGGTCTGTAGCAAGCTTTCCTTTCCTTATTTTTCCTTTTTTTTTGCAAAGCAGTTATCAGCAAACGAAAGCAATTACACCATAAATATAAGTAACCTCTAAATTATTCATAACAACAAAACAATCCATGAAAAGCTCTCTCGGTAGCTTCAAGTCACCAAGAGCCATCCCTCTACGCAGACTTGGCCGCCGCTTCCGTCTCCTGCTCTGACACTTTCTCTTCTGAGAGCACCGTCATCCACGGCGACACAGAGCGGGTGATGGTCTGTTTGGCCAGGTTGTAGTGGTTTATAACAGTATAAAATTTCCCTCTAGCATTAGAGTCTTGTTCAGAGTAGAAATTTTCTAATCCAGCTGGAACGCACTGATTGTTCTGAAAGACAACATTATTATTATTATTATTATTATTATTATTATTATTATTATTATTATTATTGATTTGATAAACCACCCTACCCCCGAAGGGCTCAGCATTTGGATGACACCATCAGCAAGCAGCAAAATTAAGAACTAGATTATTTTTTAAATATATTTTTATTGATTTTACAAAGAGTTGAAGGGGGTAAATCTTAATACAGCTAGATTTGATGAGCGCAATATTATCCAATCTTAAACACAAGAAGGTGAGTTATATATCAGTATGATCTAAACTAATACATTTGTTTTGCTGCTCATCCTGTATAATTTCCCCTTTCATTCTCCACCCTCCCCCCCCCCCCCCCCCCGCCCAAATATATCCCCTGACTTCCCCTCTAGGTTTATACCGTAATTTCACCCTATTGAACTGACTATTTCTAATTCCTACCTATAAAAGTAGTGGTCAAGAAGAATACATCTTATAAAATTAACATTAAACAGTTGACTAAATGGTCTAAGGCTAAGCACATAATACGTGGAACGACAGTTTATATACTTTATTTACACAGTTGGTCCATGGCTGCCAAATTTGATAGTATTCTTCGGTTGGCTTTCCTTTTAGATTAAAAGATATTTTGTCCATTATATATAATCTTTGGACTTTATTCCTCCAGTCTTCCAGATTCGGCGTCTCCACAGACTTCCATTGTTGTGCTAAGGCTATCCTTGCTGCAGAAATCATGTGAAATATTAAATTTTTGCAGCAATAAGGAAAACTTTCTTTCGCCAAGGCAGGCCCCAGAAGATAGGTCCCCATAGATTTTTTAAATTTAATTTCTGTTATTTCGGTGATCTGTAAATGTATCTCTGCCCAGTATTTCTTTGCCTTCTTACATGACCACCATAAATGTTGAAAGGTCCCACATTTCCAGCATATGGGGGAAATCTTAGAATTTATTTTATTCAGAGTGTTAGGAGTTATGTATGTTCTGTAGTATATTTTAATATTATTCTCCTATATGGCCGAACTGGGGGTAAATCTATAAATATCTCTATAAAATCTGGACCACTGTTCTAAAGTTATTATTCCACCTAAATTCTGGGCCCACTTCACCATATTGTTTTTTATCACCTCTTGTTCTACTTTTTGCTCCAACAGGATTTTATAGATTGCACTAATATTTTTAATATTTAATCTAGTCAATGCTGTATCTAATTCTGTCTTTTTTCCCCCATCCCCCATACTTTTTATCTTCTTTTAGCGGCAGGTAAGTATACCATTGGCATGTATTCTCATTTATAGTGATGTTATCTCTATTTTTTATTACAGGTTCTTCTTGATCCCATTGGACTACATCTTCGTATCTAATCCACTGGACTTCTACACTTCTTTCCCCTCCTGATAAGGATTCCAGCCGAGAGACCCATTAAGGCATCTTATTATAGAATGTGTTTCTATACTTTGTGCATATTTTTAATAATCTATTCCTAATAAAATGATTTTTAAAAACTTTGTCTATTATTTGTGTTTTACCCTTCTGCGGCCATAAATAAGCATGCCAGCCTTTAGGTAAGTTATATCCTTTTAACTGAAGTAATTTGTAATTCAGTAATAGGACCCATTCTTTTACCCAGGTTAATGCCGCCACATCATGGTACAGATGGTACAGTTGGAGATCTGGTACCGCCAGACCTCCTTGGTCCTTATTTTGTATAAGCCATTTGTACCTGACTCGCAGCTTTTTTCCTTCCCAGATAAATTTGGTTATTTTTTTCTCCATTTTTCAAAGTTGTCTTTAGATATAATAAAAAGAATATTTGTAAATAAAAATAAAAATTTGGGTAAGATGTTCATTTTGATTATGCTAATTCTGCCTAATTGAGATGTTTGAAGTCCTGTCCATCTTTTTAAATCTCTAATTTTCGTCCAATGTATGTCATAGTTGTTACGAATTAACTTATTATTATTTACCTCCAAAATAACACCCAGGTATTTAATTTTTTCCCCAATTTCTATATGTATTTTGGCTTTTAGGTCTCTTTTTTCTTTTTCAGTCATATTTATAGTGAACATTTTAGTTTTTTGTAAATTAATTTTGAAACCCGCCAAATTACCATATTCTTCTATAATGTTAAGTATTTGGGGTGCTTTAAGGAGTGCGTCATCTACAATTGTAACTATGTCATCTGCATAGGCCAAGATTTTTGTACAGTATTTCTTAATTTTTATTCCTGTCAGAAAGTCATTATTTATAATATTTCTTATAAGTACTTCCAGGGTTAATATAAAAAGTAGTGGAGAAATAGGGCACCCCTGTCTGGTGCCCCTCTTAATGTTAATTTTTTCTGTGTGTTCTTCATTTATCTTAATTACTGCCTCCTGTTCTGTATATATTCCTTTTGTTGCAGTAAAGAATTGGTCTTTTATCCCCAATTTGGACATAACTCTAAACATAAATTTCCAGTGAACTCGGTCAAAGGCCTTTCCGGCATCCACAAATATAATTGCTGTAGGTAAACCAGGATTATTGTTTAGGAATTCTATAATATTAAGAATTTTACAAATGTTTGAATTAATATGCCTTCCAGGTAGAAACCCTGTCTGTTCGTCCATTATATACTCGTTAAGAACGTTTTTTAGTCTTCTAGCTAAAATTCCAGTAAAAATTTTGTAGTCCTGATCAAGTAAGGAGATTGGACGGAAATCTTTCGTTTCTAAAATTTCCTGCTCTTTCTTTGGTATTACCCTGATTATAGCTTGGTTCCAGGATGTTGGGCTCTTTCCCTTTCTCATGATTTCATTATATAGTCTTTCTAAATGTATGGCCAATTCCTCCCTGAACGTTTTGTAATACTTTGTCGTAAGCCCATCTGGCTCTGGAGACTTGTTTTTAAGATTCTTTATTGTCTCTTCAATTTCTAATTTCGTAATGGGTTTATTTAGCCCCTCAATTTGTTCCTGTTTTAGTTGCAGGATATGTTGTCTTTCTGAATATTCTTCAATTTTATTTACTTCAGTTTTTTCCCTTGTATATAACTGTTGGCAAAATTTCTCAAATGTCTTTTTGATTCTATTCCCGTCCGTAATCATTTTAGAATTGTCCCATATCTGTTCTATTATTTTTTTCGCTCTCTGTTTCCTTATTTTATTCGCCAACCACCTTGCCACTTTGTTATCTAGAGCGTAATATTTCCGTTTCAGCTGTATTAGGTTATTGGAGATTTGATTAGTTGTTAGCAATTCAATTTGGTTCTTAATTATTTTTATTTGCTTCAATATTTTTTTTTATCTTTTTTCCTTTGCAGTTTTAATTCTAACTCCTTTAGCTCACTCTCCAATCTCAAATTTTCACCTTCTCTTATCTTCCTTAATTTAGTCTCTTGACTCTTTAAGTATTCCCGCATAACTACTTTATGCACATCCCACAATACATTTTCTTCTTTAATTGTGCCTAAGTTTATCTCCCAAAAATTCTTCATTTGGTTTTTAAGTTCTTTTATACTTGAACTGTTCCCAACATTCCAATCCTTCATTACCCACGTCTTGGTCACTTTTTTTGTATGTATCTCCCATTTAATTGGATTGTGGTCTGAAAATTACCCTAGGTTCTATTAGGATTCTTTTAGTGCTTATACACAACTTTTTTGAGGCCCAGATCATATCTATTCTGGAATGGGAGAAGAAACTATTGGAGTAAAATGTATAATCTTTCTGTTTTCCTTCTTTTAACCTCCATACGTCGTAAAGATTGAGTTCCTGTGTCATCTCAAAAAAGGTCTTGGGTAGCTTCCCTTTTCTATCCTTATTTTCTCCCTTTTTATTTCTTCTTTTCCTTTCTTTCGAGTATTTTTTCTGTTCCTAGAGGATCTGGTATTCACTCTATAAATCTGATCCACTTCTTTCAGGATTTCTTCTCTCGGTAAGCCCCATACTTCTATAAGTAGGGGCATTATTCTACTGATTGTAGCTTCGTCTTGAATCTCAGGAACCCCTCTGATCCTTAGGATTCTCTCCTTCTGCAGGTATTCTAAAATTGCTAAGGTGTCGTCGCATGTTGTGGTCCCGGATGTTTTCTACTGCATCTTCTACGTCTACTAATCTTGATTCTTTTCCCTTCAGATCTTCCTTAAGGGAGATTATTGAGTTTTCCAATTTTTTAATAAGACTCAACTCTATTTTTAGTTTTTTCATGTCCTCTTCCATTCTTGTAAGTCTTTCTTTAGTTTCTTGTTGGAAGATGGCTGTATCTTTCTGAGAGTTCAAAGAGACTTCTAATAATTTTTCAATTTTAGCATTCAAATCTGCCATTTTCTCCAGGGGTTTGGGTCTCCAAATCCGTTTTTAATACCTTTCAGTTCATTAATTTGGGCTTGCCTTGACTTCGCTGCGGACATCATTCCCTAAACCCGGGAACGTCTCTCTCTCTCTCTCTCTCTCTCTCTCTTTCTTATTGTTCCCCCTTAGCAGTTTATATTTGTATTAGAACTGGCCTTTCATGTTACTGTTCTATTTCTGATTCTGGCAGTACTTCTGTAATTCCGTAAGTCTAGACCGGAAATCCCAGAAATCCTTTGCTTTGTTATACTTTATGATTTCCTCTTTCGTGACGTATTATCTCATGCGCCAACTATTTATCTCTGCGTCCACCGCTCTCCGGAAATTAGCTTCAGTTAACTCAGCTTAGTTCTTAAAGTGAACACCGCTTTTTTTATCACTTCGTCAATCACCAGTTCATACTATTAAATGCGTTTATTTGCCAAACTGGATGTAAAGACTCTCAAACTAAGCAGCGGTTTCTTGTTATTTCTCACCTCCTCCTTCGGGTTTCAAGCCGGGACGAGCGGCGCGTCACCTTCCCTCATCTCTCAGGGTTTCTCTATCCGAAGGCTTATTTTTCGTCTTCCACTCGCCACTGACCGCCTTCAGTGTAGGTCTATTTTTCATTTTCTTTTTTTCCCTTAGTTCTTGGTCTGTTAATTTAAGTGTAGAGTACGATATACTCTGGTTTCTTGTATTTTCCTCTGTATTTTCTGCTGCCAGGTATGGCCCCTTCTTCTCAGGGTTACTGCTGTGGATTCTTAGCAATTGTTTCAAGTAAAGGGTATCCCGGACAGCCCCACGGGCTGACTCTGGCAATATTTATTTATTTATTTATTGTATTTGTATACCGCCCTCCCCGAAGGCTCAGGGAGCCTTCATATCACCTCCCTGCCTTTCTGCTAGATCTCCCCTCTCTTATGTGGGGTGATATCCCCCTATATCCAGAGGGTTTGCCCAATATCTCACAGATGCCTCCGCTACCCAAGCTCAGAGGCTGCCGAGGGTGGCCATGTCCCGACTGGAAGTCGCAGAAGGAGAACGAGATTATTTTTAATGGTATGAATGTTTACTGACAGACACTGACCAGATTGACATCAAAGGTATTTACTAGATATGAATTTAAAACAACAAAAATACAACTGAAATTTAAAATTAGGATAAAAAACTTACCAATCAGATACACTAAATTAAATTCATACTCAGTTATCTAGACATAATCCTAATTATATGTACACTCCAATTTAATACCGATTTTTGCTGATTAAAATCCATATTTATCAGTTTAAACCTTTTTAAAAAGTAAGTAGTTGAGAAAAATGACTAATACGCTAAATTTGTTATCGGTTATCTAATGCAGTCTTGATTTTGCTTACAATCCAGGCATTTTAGCTATTTTTAACAGTACTATATTATTTTTAATGAAGCACACCAGACATGATAGACAAGCACTTCTAAGCCTCACCCCAATTTCAGCGAGGAGACATTGGCTTAGGTTTTCCATTCAGGTTGATGGGGTTTAGAAATTACCTCTGGATGCACCATCATACCCTTCATAATCTTTCAAATATTGTACTAAATTCCAGGATACTAACAGGGGCTTTTCACTCACTTCAAAGCATTCACTGGCATAACCTTGTGAAAGCGTGGTTTTAGGGGTTCTTGTAAGCATGATATGTGTAGAACTAAAATGCCGTCCAAAGCAGCTAATGAAGCATGCTACACAAAGTAAACAACACGGGCTCTCCATTCAGTTTTCTTTATCCAACAAGAGCCATTGTGGTGAAGGAGCCAGTGTGCCAGACATGGACTAGGCTGGCAGGAGATTCATATATCTACTCAGCCTTGATGTTTTCTTAAGTGACTTTAAATATTTTTCCAGCTTTACTTCAGGGTTGGGGTGAGTGTTGGGTGCTGCCTGAAGCATCTTGTAGGAAGAAAATGACCTCATCTCTTCTGGCAGTAGCAAATAGCCATTAATATGTTAACCTTTCTTTTCCCATTAAATTAAATTTACAGATGATACTAAATTGGGAGTGGTAGCAAATATAGTCAAGGACACAGTGAAGATACAGGAAGATCTTGACAGACTAGAATAATGGGCTAAAACTAATAAAATGAATTTCAGCAGAGATAAATGTAAAGTTCTGCATTTAGGTAGGAAAAATCAAGTTATACGATGGAGGAGACGTTTTGTGACATTAGGATCTAGGAGTCTTAGTAGACCATACTCTGAACATGAGTCAGCAATGTGATGTGACAGTGAAAAAACCAAATGTGATTTTGGGCTTCATTGACAGATCTGCAGTGTCCAAATCACTTAAAGTGATGGTATTGTTTTACTCTTCCTGCTCTCCCTCTCTTGAGCTGCCTGTTCACAGAATCAGCATGGCTGTCAGATGGCCATCTTGCCTCTGCTTAAACATTTCCAGAGGAGAGTTCATGACCTCCCAAGAAAGCCTGTTCCATCAGGGAACCACCCTCACTGCCAGGAAGTTCTCAATGTTTAGCCGAAAATTATTTTGATTTAATTCCAACTCATTGGTTCTCATCTGACCTTCTGGAGCAACAGAAAACAACTCCAAGCCATCCTCCTTATGGCAGCCCTTCCATTACTTGAAGATGGTTATCATATCACCTCTCAGTTGTTTCCTCTTCAGGCTAAATATACCTGCCTCCTCCAACCTTTCCTCCTAGAACTTGGACTCCAGACCCCTCATCACCTTTGTTGCCCTTCTCTGAAGACGTTCCAGTGGTGCCCAAAACTGAACACAGTTCTCCAAGGGAGGGTGAGCCTTTCTTACACGTCCAGGGGAATACTGATTGTCATTTTGGGGTCAGGAAGGAATGTTCCTCCAGGTCAGATTGGCCAGGGATCCTGGAAGGTTGTTTTCTTTTTTGCCTTCCTCTGGGCATAGGTGTCAGGAGGCCTGTATTTAGGGTTTTGCTTGTGCTGCTGTTTCGTTCACTGGGGGGAGGTTGGTAGGGGTTAACTGTATTTCTAACTGTCTTTTCTTGCTGCTGTAGAATGTGCGGTGATACCAGGTGGCGTCAAGGTCACTGTCTGCTCATCTCCTGTTATCTCCGTGCACTTACTTTCTGGCGGGCTTTCCCAGGCTGTGGGGGGGTTGCCAGTTCTTTTATTATTGCAGTGTGAGCGGGAAATCTCCAGTCTTGGCTTTGCCAAGGTAGACCCTGAACCAATAAAGCTGCTGTTCTACAACAAGAGTTTTTGTGGATTTATTGGGGTTCTGACATTAGGGCAGGGGTCACTTGGGAGGAGGTAGTTGTGAATTTCCTGTGTTGTGCCAAGGGTTGGACTAGATGACCTTTGATATCCCTCCCAGCTCTATGTTTCCCACAGCTGCTGTAAGAGCAGCAATGGTGGGTTTCCCTATAAGCATCTGTGAAGCCTGATATGGAAACATGGTTGATCCAGTGCCTGCAATGGGTATATATATATAAAATGACCTTTTGAGAAAGTAAAATGCTGCATGTGCTGCTGAGAGCAAATCCAGTCCCTAAATGGCTTCTAATCCTTATGACAGGATGCAGGCATCATGGGTGAAATTCTAGAAACCGAAGAAGCAGCATATCCAGAGACTGAAGTGGAGCTGCCAGGTTTACAACATAGCTCCAGATACCTTCCCTCAAACAGAATAAATTTTTCAAAAACTGCTGAAATTGTGAGATAAGAAGAAACAGCCAATCTGTTCCAAACTCTTCCAAATTCTGCTTACTGTGGCCTAGAATCTGGTGACTCGTGGATTTCTGGAGCCTACTCAGATCTTGGTCTCCTGCCACATACTGTCCCCTTACTTTTCCATCCAGCCACATTACATGGGTATTATGCTGAAGGTTTTAGTCAATTGGGTGTAATAAGGTCTAATTGTCCTTGAATATCCATAAATATACAACCATTTCCCTTCGAGCTGGTTCTTTGACAAAGTCCTCTTGCATTAGAAGAGTTCTGATCGTTAGATTTAGAGGGCTCATTCCATTTAGTTGTGTTATTATTTTGAGACAGATCTTATTTTGAGACAGATCTTCCAATGCTTGTGCCATGTTTTGCCTTCTGTCTGGCTACATGTATTATTTGGTAGAATTGCATTAGACCATCTGTCTATTTCTATTTCATATGCAAAATCAATCTTCTGGGATTCCTTTGATGGGGAAAGGTCTAGATCAGGGGTCTGCAACCCACGGCTCTGGAATCTTTCAGCCTTATACTGCGGCTCCGCGTGGCCTGAAGGTCGGAGGGTAGCATGGGTGTGTCCCTCCAGGAAAGGTGAGTGGAGGGGCCAAACTGGAGGCGGCACCATGCGGAGCTGCCTCTCCGGCTCGGTAGATCTTCAGGGCCATGGGAAATGGGTCCAAATGGCTCTTTGGGTGGTAAAGGTTGCTGACCCCTGGTCTAGATTGATTAGCTCCGACTGGTTTTGTAGGTCACTTGGGCCTGATGACAGCTGTAAATTCCTTTTTAGGTGATTTTTGCACATTGTTAGTTCATTCTTCAGTTGGTCGAGTCGTCTTTTAGATATTTCGTCTTGTTCTTTCCCCAACAAAACTGAAAGGGATTCATTAAGATTAAATTCCAATAACTGATTATTCGATTCTTTACCATCTTCCAATAGATTTTCCAATTCTTGCACACTGAACAATTTATTGTTTTCATTTGAGTTTTCATTTCTGTCAAGATTGATGAGGTTATCTCCAGAAGTCTATAGTTTCCTATGATTAGATGTTTTTGTTCTGGGAATCAAAGGAAGTATTAACTCGTTCTTGAATACCCGAGTGGGAAAGACACTTTTTGTTGCTAGGTATGTCCTTGAATACAGCAAAGTAGAGGGGACTCTAGTAAAGTCAAAATTACCCTCTGTGGGTAATTTCTAGGGTTCAACAATTCTATTTCTTGAAGGTCTGTAGAGTTCCGCTTATTTTTTAATAGCACTTTTAAATGTTTGTTGATGTACTGTTTGGAGTTCCAAGATGGAATTCTTCCTCTAAATTCATACACTGTTAAATCTTATTTGGAATTAAGATTAGTTTATAATCTGATCCTATGTTTGGTTAGAGGGTTTATTGTTTAGTGATTTGTCTACAGTTCCTTTAAGTGAGATTTGATGGTTTTGCTGTTCCAGTTCCAAATTCCTTTGCTTTGTTGTTAAATCCACCCCAGAACTAAGCTTTTTCAGTTCTTTACAAATATGTTAAACTGTAATGGCAACAAGAAGCAGTATTTTGATATAGTCAGTGCTTTCAACAAATACTTTATCAGTGTTGTCCATGTTACTAACGTCTTTCTACGTCTTAACTGGGCTTTGTTCAGTTATGTTTATATTTCTACAGGGAGACTCTTCAGCTTCATTTCCTTGAAGTTGCTTCTCTGCCAGACAAGCATCATTTAAAACATTCTCATTAACTGTTAAAACTGTATAATGGTTAGCAGTAGAGAGTGGGAAGAAGTCTATTATTTTTGTCGAAGGCTTTCACAGCTGGATCCAACTGGTTCTACCAAATTATGTAGGGTGGTGAGAACCACAAAGGATTGCGAAGAGCTCCAAGCGGACCTTGATAAATTAGGTGAGTGGGCTCAGAAATGGCAAATGCAGTTCAATGTAGCAAAATGTAAAGTGATGCACATAGGGGCAAAAAATCCAAACTTCACATACACGCTACAGGGGTCAGTGCTACCAGTCACAGACCAGGAAAGGGATTTAGGCATCTTAGTTGATAGTTCCATGGGAATGTCAACTCAATGCATGGCAGCTGTGAAAAAGGCAAACTCTATGCTGGGGATAATTAGGAAAGGAATTGATAATAAAACTGCAAAGATTGTCATGCCCTTATATAAAAGCAGTAGAATGCGACCGCGCGGAGTACTGTGTTCAGTTCTGGGTAAGCGCATCTCAAAAAAGGATATTGAGGGAGATATTAGAAAAAAAGTGCAGCAGAGAGGGGGCAACGAGGATGATTGAGGGACTGGAGCACCTTCCTATGAGGAGAGGCTGCAGCGTTTGGGACTCTTTAGTTTGGAGAGGAGGCGGCTGAGGGGGGATTTGATTGAAGTCTACAAAATTATGCATGGGGTAGAAAATGTTGACAGAGAGAAATTTTTCTCTCTTTCTCACAATACTAGAACCAGGGGGCATTCATTGAAAATGCTGGGGGGAAGAATTAGGACTAATAAAAGGAAGACACTTCTTCACTTGTAGCGTGTTATTGATTGTTTGGAATATGCTGCCACAGGAGGTGGTGATGGCCACTAACCTGGATAGCTTTAAAAGGGGCTTGGACAGATTTATGGAGGAGAAGTCGATTTATGGCTACCAATCTTGATCCTCTTTGATCTGAGATTGCAAATGCCTTAACAGATCAGGTGATCGGGAGCAACAGCCGCAGAAGGCCATTGCGTTCACATCCTACATGTGAGCTCCCAAAGGCACCTGGTGGGCCACTGCGAGTAGCAGAGAGCTGGACTAGATGGACTTTGGTCTGATCCAGCTGGCTTGTTCTTATGTTCTTATGTTTTCCGGGCTGTGTGGCCGTGGTCTGGTGGATCTTGTTCCTAACGTTTCGCCTGCATCTGTGGCTGGCACCTTCAGAGGTGTATCACACCACAATCTACTATTTTTAGTTGCTTAGATACGGGAGGGGTGGTGTCTTCAATATCTCTTGGTCATTTCTTCCACCCCATAATTAACTCTTAGGTTTAAAATTAAAATTGAAAATGAAAAGAAGGTGGCTTGGCTTTAAAATAGTGAAGACTGAAAAAAGCATTAAAATAGTTTCTTACTGGGTCCTTATCAGAGCTCAGCATAAGGCAGCTCCACCTGAAGTCTCGGGTGAAAAAGTATTTAGGAGTTCCACACAAAGTTAGAGTGGGCTATAATTTGGGACCCTGTGGCGGACATACAATCAACCAGTGCTCTGCCAGCTTGTCTTTGATGGAGTACTGAATCAGATTCAAGGTTTTGGTATTCACCTTCAAAGCCCTAAACAGTGTGGGGCCATCATATCTACATGATCACCTCCCCCAGGGCGTTCCTGCAGAGCACTACGCTCACCTGATAACAATTTGCTAGTGATCTCTGGCCAAAAATCTATCTGGCTGGCCTCAACCAGGCCTAGGGCGTTTTTGGCCCTGATCCCAGCTTGGTGGTTGAGACAGTAATTTAGTGGCCTCCCTCTTGCTCACTCCCTTCCTGCTTTTCTGTGTAGGCTGTCAGGATATTAGCATGTTTTTAATTTATGAGATATTACTGCCATCAGGGTTTTGCATTTGTTTTATGATGGAAGCTGCCCTGAGCTCATAATGAAATTAAAAAATAAATAAAATGGAGAGGTCATTTAAGTAGGGAAAAAACACATAGGCCGCTTCCGCACAGAGGCAGAAGTGGCCGGGTCGGCGTACTTGACGCTGACCCGACGACGCTGGGACCGTTCGCATGAACGGTCCCAGAAAGGAGGACAGCAATGGCCGCCAGAGCGCTAATAAGCCCAGCCGAACCGGTATGTCCCCGGGCCTCTGGCGTTAGCGAAACCTGAGACAGGGCGCCCCTGACCCTGTAGCGCCTGCTCCAGGGTCGGCGCCCGGAGAACCTGGGGGGACAAAGGTAAAGAAGTGAAGGGAGGGAGTGGGAGGCGCCTTGAAGCCGCTGCCGTTCGCACAGCAGCGGCTTCAAGCCGGTGTTCCCAGAAAAGTGCGCTTCCAAGCACACTCTGGGAACGCCGGCTTCGCGCCGGTCGGGCGGCGCGAGGGCGGCGCGGCTGCGATGCAGCTGCGCCCCCTGTGCAAATGGCGGCCTAGGGACGGCATTTTTGCCGTCCCCAGGCCGCCATAAAATGCCCGTGCGGAAGGGGCCATAGTAAGGTACGCAAGGAAAAGAAACGATGTCCTAAAGGAACTCTACAACGAAAAAGGCCAAAAAGCAATCAGAGCTCCTTCCGAGTCCTATGTATACAGAGGAGGCAGGAAAAGAACGAGGCATTCCTCCCTCGGGGGACGGAAGAATATGACCTAATATCCTGCCTCCAGGAACTGTGGTAGGAGTACTCTCCTCTTTGCAATAAGAATATTCCTGAAGATACTCCTACATCATGAAGTAAGAAAAAAGCAGCTGGATCCTGCAGATGTCCAGTGGGAATCAGCAAAGAGCATGTTCCAGTCGCAGAAGAAAAAATGTGCCCATGATGAAATATTTCACATCACCCTGTTGACTTTTCAATCTTCTTTGAATAAAAAAGGCATTTGAAGACAGAGTTCTGGTGGAAAACTGCATTATCCTCACCCCATCAATTTAGTGCTTACGCAACCATAGGAATGGCATTTGAAGGGAAGTAGGACCTTCCCCCCAGCCAGCTGTTTGGGCTTCAAACCCAATCCCAACAAGCCAGCAAAAGGAGTTTGAGTTTTGTCGTAAGAACTATGCATGCAGTGTTCCATTTGTTGCATCAGGGAGTGGAAAGTCAGGAGAAGCTTCCCTTTGCACATATCCATGGAAACCAGTTTTAATCTAATGGCAGGGTGGGAATATAACGACTCTCCAGATGTTCAGGCCCAGGGTACAACCTTCCCATCAGATGTTCGTTACAATTTCCCCTATTCCAGCATGGCCAATTGGCCATGCTGACGAAACTTTGATGGTGAATTGCTAATTCCTGAAACTTCTGGAAAAACTGCAGGTTCTGAAACCCAAGATGGACCGGGGACTCATTAAATTAACAGTCCCCCGTTACTCAAGAGAGATCACTTGAATTAGACTGAGAAGGCACAAGAACTGATGTTGCGTGCAAAATACTCATGCAATATAGACTGTGGTTATCTGGACCATTTAGTCTGAAAGTAATCTTTGCTTACAGACAATGGTTACTTTAGACTTAAACAATTAACAGTTCTTTTGGCATAAAAATGATGCATATGTTCTCAAGTATTTTTTATTCTAAAAGAGCTAGTCTATGGACTAGTTTATTTGTACTGTATTAAGTTTGAATTTCTGTAACCCAGTTTTTGCATTTAAGTCGCATTTTATATTGTGTTTTTATTACATGGTTTTCTAACATCATAATACAGTCATATTACAATGTTTATTATATATCTATACCAGGGGTAGACAACCTTTAACACTCAAAGAGCCATTTGGACCCGTTTTTCATGGGAAAAGAAAACACTTGGAGCCGCAAATAATTTTTGACATTTAAAATAAAGATAACACTATATATATAGGGTTTTTTGTTTTTTTTACCTTTTACTCCTCTCATTCTGAAGTGCCTTGAGGATCGCCGCCCTGCTGCCTGCAGAAGGCGGGCAGAATAGGACCTTCGACTGCGGTAGCTCGGCCTCACCGGCCACTGGGAAAGGGCCCGCCCGCTCCAGCAGGCGAGTAGGCGATAAGCCGAAGCGTGACGACCGTGGGCCGAGCCGCAGGTTCCCTACCCCTGATCTATACTATTCCTACTGTGAGGCTAAACTTTGTAATCCACCTTGAGTCCCAGCAAGTTCACTAGTTAGATGTAATGTCTGCCTTCTGCATTACTGCATGGAAGGTTTCATGATGGTATTGTTTCATGAGTAATGTTGAGATTACAATTCACGTATTCTTTTACTGTCCTTTTTGTGATGTCACCCATGAGAAATATATAAACCCCATTTTAATCCATAGAGCTGGACTTCCTGATATTGTAAAACTATCTTGTTTATTAAACACTTCTGATCCAACCATATGTGAAGACGTAGCTAGTTTCTTGCAGGCAGTAACAGAGCTTAATCGTGCTGTTAATCTATAGGACTCCTTAGTACAGTTTGTTCCATAATTTCAGTAATTCCAGGATTGATTAGATGGTTTTTCCTCTTTGAGAAAATAATATTGTATTTGGAATTTTATAACTTAATTTTAAACTATGTAACCCTATCTTTGAGATCTGTGTTTTGTTAATATTTATGTGATGCCAATAAGGGCGGTGCAATAGAATGGAAGAGTCCCAGCAAGAAAATATATAAAGAAAATTAAGTGGAAAATCAGCACTACATCTTCAAACTATTCATCTGCATAATGCAGCTTACTGGCATTATTTTTCAGATAGAATTCAAGGGAGAATTGCAGTTAGCGGGGAATGATAATACGAAATTGTCTAGCTGGCTTTCACCAAACATATTCTCAGTCTCTATGTCCTCTTGCTGCTGTTCAGTTGTATCTCCTCCGGCAGCGCATTTTTCATGAGTTACTGAAGTTCACATTGAAGATGGGCACCACAACCCAAGGTAAGTTCTTCAAACATTCTGTAGCTTCACACATTAGGTAACCACTTCCTATTCCCTGCACTTTAGCGTTTCTCCCTGTACCTAGATGTGAAGACTGTCAGGAGAAGAAACATTCCGTTCTGAATGAACTACAGCCCCCACTTCATGCCCCTGCCCTGTACAGCAGCATGGCCCAAAGACACTGAACTGAGCGGGTCAGTGATAGAATTTCTATTCTCCCTCCCAGCAGACAAATGTTTCCAACCACACTGAAACTACTGTAGTATAGTGGATTGTGACTGCTAGTGTTCCTGTTCAAAACCCCACACTGCCATGACATTCACTGGGTGACCTTGTCCCAGTTTCCTTCACTCACACATTTTCAAAAGCCTGTTTGTATACTTTACCTTGAAGATGAAGCCTTCTGGACAAGTGTGGTCATATTTGTAAACCTTGTAGACAACCAGAAATACAACACAAGTGAGAAAGGCCAGGGCAAACAGGACCAAGATGGTTACCTGCAAATAAAGAAACAAGCTCAATTTACTGTTAATTCCACCTTGCAGGTCCCTATGCCTTTCTCCTCTCTATATATAAATAAAAAAGCTTCTCAGGTGAAAACTAATGGCTTGTTCCCAAGACCTAGTTGTGAAACTTACCAGGCTGGCACTCTAATTTGCCTGGTTGCGTAGCTCTCTCCACCATTTAAGTTCCCCTTGGTTTTTTCCACAAGGCAGAAATATAATGTCTTGAGGATGTTATAAAAAGTGTTTTCAGGGAGAAGTTCACACTGCTCTCTCCCCCAAAATGTCTTCAGGACATTTCATTTCTCTCAACCTGGGTTTTAAAAAAATCACTAAATGAGTCATCTTTGTTTCCTGAAGACAGATTGAAGATGTCTCCTGCTTGATTGATTGATTGATTGAACTTATAGACCGCCTCATCCCCGAAGGGCTCGAGGCGGCTCACAGTATGGCTGTTCTACCGAACAGCAAATCAACAACATAAAAACATTAACCCTTTAAAACCTATGCAGCAATTTCAAACAGCAGAAAGCTAGAATTAAAACAACCAAAGTTGCTTGCCTGTACGAAAAAAGCAGGCAGGAGTTGCTTCATTTCTCCCACCTCTTCCTTTCATTTTCACTGAAGTTGCGCCTGCTGTTTTCTGCCCTCTTCCTTTCATTTGGCGAGGTTTTGCGATGGAGATCTCATCTGCCTTTTTTTGGTTTTTTGTTTGTTTTGAGGGAGATGTCTGTGAAGCTATGATGACTCAAGCATGCACATATTGCAGATTCTCGTGTTGTGTCATCATAGCTTCACAGACATCTCCCTCAAAACAAAAAAGGAAAAATGACATGTGCAGAATTGTCAGGCAAAACAAACTTTATTCAGGTACTTTTTACAGTGAAACTGCATGCAGATGAGTTGCAAGCAGAGGAAACCTCCACGGGAAACCTTCATGAAACGGCGGCTGGAATGGGAGAAAATGGCAGGTGCAACTATGAAACTGACAAGAGCTCCATGAGGCTGCAGGCAGGAAAAAAGAACCACTTTGGCTGGACATGCTTTTTTTGTCCACACAGAGCAAACACAAAAAGTCAAAATGGATCTTTTAAAAACATCTGCAGCGTGTTTTATTTTTGCTGTGCAGAAAATACCCTAGCTGAGAACCACTGACTGCATTGGGCAGCCCCTCTCCAGCACCTCTACTGAGATTTTCCTAGCTGGAGATGCTGGAACTGAACTCGGGACATTATGTAGACAAAACACATAATCGCTGATGACTGCCAGCACATTTTAGCAGAAGCTGTCCGGACAGTTTTTGCTCTGGCCATTTCTTAAGCAAGGTTGGCTTCAAATATTTAAAATACTTTAATGCTTAGGGTTAACTAGTGCTGTTTAAAAAGTACTTTGCAGAATCAGATCAAGGTCCATTTAATTCATCATTAAGAATGTAAGAGAACCACAACTGGACCAGACCAATATCCCATCTAGTCCAGCATCCTGTCTCACATAGATGCCCCAGAAGGCCTAGCAGGATATGACAGCCAACACAACCCGACTGTTTAGCTTGATGCAAGCAAGGAGACAACACAAAGCAGGATTTTTGGCAAAAGGTTTTAGTCCCCTGCCCTTACAGCCCTTGTTCCAAGTTCGCCTTCATTTTTCTTTCCTCCTCTCTGCCCTTTTAGGGTCCAGACCTTCCCATAGCAACAGACTATGGTCTCCCTAAGGACAAAATTCTGAACACCAACAATGAAATGAACTACAGATATTAAAATGCCACACTCTCCTGTTGTATCTCTCCAGCAGCTGACATTCAGAGGTACACTTATAGTGGAGATTCTGTTTAGTCACCCCAGAGAACAGGCCCCAACGGGTCCCTTTTCCAGAATCTCCATGGATTTCCTTCAACCAAAGGGCCATCTATTGGCCTGTCAATATTTACATTTACTTATTCATTTGCGTTTGTCTTGCATCTATTAGCCTCATAGAGCCCCTGAATTCTAGGATGATGGCAGAAAAAGTTCTCTCCATCCTGTTTTTCCACCTCGTCCATAATTTCATCAATTCCTGTCCTGTTCTCAGTTATTTCAGCATTTTTCCTAAACTAAAAATGCCCCAAACTTGGCATTTCCATTTAGTGAAGGTGCTCCAATCCTTTGATCACTTTCCGGTGAGCTCTTAAGCACAGTTACGCACTCCAAAGGCAATGGATGTCAATAGATAAAAGCAACCACAACTGCATGTAGCATATTGAATACGGCCTCACCCCGCTGAGGTTATCTGCAAACTCTGACCCCTTTTCGGGATCCACAAGTCTTTATCATTGCTGAATTAATACTGTTCTCTATGAAACCACATCACTTCCTTCCTTCCACTCACATCTTCTCCTTTGTTCTCTGAAGCTGCCATTTCCTCCCAGGCACTGATCTTGTCAGAATCCCAAAAACTGAAACAAACATGTATAAGAACAGCAGTTTATTGAGTATTGAGGATCTTCTCTGGTCATGCCAGAACTGAGGTTTGCCTGCGCAAAACCCAGTAGTTAAAGTAGCTTGCACCCCCCACCCCATCCTGGGAAAGCATGCCCAAAAGGAACTGTGAAAGAGATAACAGTAGAGATGGCCACGCACTGACCTTGAGTAGCACCTGGTACAGTATAACATCATACAGAAGACAGTTGAAAGTCAGTTAGAAATGCAATTAACCCATTCCTCCACCCCCAGCATACAGAAAGCAGCAATAGCAAAATCCCCATAATAACAGGTCTCCTGACATTCCGCTCCCTCTAGGGCCCTCCCCCCAGCTTGCTTGGGCAGTTTTAATGAAAAGCTTTAATGAGGCGGGGGGCTTTAACATTCTCAGCAAATATCCACTGATTCTGCCCAGGTAAACAACCTTTCCAAGAGACCAAATACTGCAAGTGGTTCCGATAGATGCGAGAATCAAGAATGTCAGAAAGTTCGTAATGTTTAGTTCCATTAATCAGGACCGGAGGAGGAATCTTCTTCTCTGGATGCCAGACATCCGGGGAACACGTCTTCTTCAGCAGGCTGCAATGGAACACAGGGTGTATTTTATGCAACGCATTAGGCAACTCCAGTTCGGCAGTCACTTTATTTATCACTCTGACAATCTTAAAGGGCCCAATATATTTCGCACTCAGTTTTGAGGGCAGATGTATGTCCCGGAGATTCTTGGTGGAGAGGTACACCATATCTCCCACCACTAGGGGGAAGTCGTGTCTGCGCTTATTGGCCTGTCACTTGTATGAGTCTCTAGCCTCCTGAAGTGCTTTCAAGATAGGAGGCCATTGATCAGCCACGGACTGCATCCATTCCTTAACCTCGGATCCAGGGGCGTATCCTGACTGAAGCATGGGCAGAGGGGGAGGCGAACGACCATGGACCACCTCAAAAGGAGTCTTGCCTGTACTACTATGAACTGAGTTATTGTAAGCGTATTCCGCGTAGGGCAACAGGTCGACCCAGTTATCTTGCTGATAGTTCACATAACATCTCAGGTACTGTTCCAAAGTCTGGTTGGACCTCTCAGACTCCCCATCAGATTGGGAGTGGTAGGCCGAAGACAACCCCTGTTCAATGCCCAACAACTTCATAAAGGCCCTCCAAATGCAAGAGACAAATTATTTTCTTGGGGGCAGAATGCAACCTGTAAATATGCAGCATAAACAGTTCAGCATGTTTCTGAGCAGTGGGAATGGAGGTACAAGGAATAAAATGAGCCTGCTTAGAGAACAGATCAACTACAGTCCAGATCACCGTTTTGCATGACTCAAAGGCAAGTCTGTAATAAAATCCATGGAGATCACCTGCCAGGGCCCACTGGGCAGCTCAATGTCCTGCAATAATCCTTGGGGCCAGCCCGGAATGGGTTTTGCCTTAGCACAGATAGGGCAGCCCTTGATATAAGCCTCAATGTCCTTACGCATGGTTTTCCACCAAAATTGTCTGCAAAGCAAATGCAAAGTTTTTACAAAGCCAAAGTGACCGGCCGACTTGGAATCATGCCCCTGGTGGAGGATTTGAAACCACAGATGGGGCGGAACAAACACAGGGAGCCACGACACCAAACGCCGTCACGTAACACTAAACCATCACCTCCCTCTGTAAGAGGCACTGGGGACTTTCCTGCCTCCAAGAAGGCGGAGAGAAGGTGTCCGGGAGGAGATACAGATAGCGGGGGTTCCGCCTTTGCCTGCGACCGGGTAACAGCCAAGCCCAAGTGGGTGGGGGAAAGGATAGTGCGGGAAAGCAGTGGATCCGCCTTGTGCTCCTCCCCTTCTGGCAAGCGAGACAGGGCGTCTGCCAAACGGTTGGTTTTGCCTGGGAAAAAATGAACTGTAAAACGAAAGAGCGTGAAAAAGTCCGCTCAACGGATCTGTTTAGCGGATAGCCAGCTTAGGGAGCAAAGTGAAGCCGGGTTTCCTTATCACCAACAGTCCAATTAAGTTCAGCACCCAAAAACTTGCGAGAGAGATACGCACAGGGGTGGAGCCGACCATCCGAACCCTGCTGAAGTAGAGCAGCCCCCAAAGCCTTGTCTGAAGCATCAACATGTATCACAAAAGGCAAAGAGGGGTCAGGGTGGGCGAGAACAGGCTCAGAAGTGAAGGCAGCTTTCAAGGAATCAAAAGCACACTGACAAGCCGAACTCCAAACCAAAGGAGCACCAGGGCGGGAAGCCGCAGGACCTTTCTCCTTGGTATGCAAAAGATCAGTCAAAGGGAGCGCCAAGGAGGAAAAGTGAGGGATAAAGTCACGGTAAAAATTGGCAAAGCCCAGAAAAGACTGGAGTTGCTTACGAGTCCGGGGAGGAGGCCATGCCATTACATCAGCAACGTTGGCAGAGTCCAGTTCTAAGCCAGCAGCAGAGATGCGATAGCCCAAAAAATCCAGCTGTGGCTTATGAAATTCACACTTAGAAATCAGCCTCTTCCCATGCAATATTCAGAGCTTTCAGGTCTTGCTCGAATGTTCTCCTCCAGGTGTCTTGGGGGCATCCTCGCTGTCATTTGGCGTCAGGAGGTATCTACCTCATTGCTGTCTTTGGGATCCGACTGATCTCCATGTGAAGGACATGGCCAGCCAGTTGAAGTCTTCTGTGTGCAATGATGGTATGGAGTTGGCACATACCGCTCCTTTGGAGAACCTCTTTGATAGTGATGTGGTCATCATATCGGATCTTCAGGATTTGGCGTAGGCATTTCTGTTGGAAGACGTGAAGCCTGTTGCTGATACTTGTTGATGCCGTCTAGGTCTCGCTAGAATAAATGGCTGTTGGGATCACATCTTAATAATAGATTTTTATTTTTTAAACAATCTTTTACATGTTTTTGTTGTAGCTGTTAAGTCAAGAGCTCCCAATTAATAAGGACCCAAGAGAAACATCCCTTTGCCAGCGTGGTATAATGATTAAGAGCAGATGGACTCTAATCTGGAAGACCGGGTTTGATTCCACATTCTTCTAAATGAGCGACAGACTTTTAACTGGTAAACCAGCTTTGTTTCTTCACTCCCAACATTCTAGCTGGGTGACCTTGGGCTAGTCACAGCTCTCCTGAACTCTCTCAGCCCCCCCCCCCCCATCTCACAGGGTGTCTTTGTGGGGAAAGGAAAAGGAGTTTGTAAGCCCTTTGAGTCTCCTTATGGGAGAGAAAGGTGGGGAATAAATCCAAACTCTTCTTCTTTTTCTTCTTCAAAGAAAAGGGGGACTGAGATTCATGAACGGTTTGCAACAGGGAATGCTCACCCACGAGGCTTCCTAAAATGCAACAAGCTCTGGAACTAAATCTTAAAATCTATGAGGAGGAAATTAAACAGACATTTTAAGATTTGTGTATTTCATACTGAAAAGGGCTTTCGTTTGGCAAGGTGGAGATGTTCTCTCCCCTCCGTTCAAGTTGCATCACTGAAACACAATATGCCCTTCCCAGCATTCCCCTGTTAGGCACAAGGCCCCACGGAAGCCTCTCTCCAGTGTGCTGTTCCTTAGCAGCGCAACCCAGCAACTTGACAGTCTGAAATTAATCCCAGAGTGACAATCAAAGAGTAATATTTAAAGCATCATTTACTTTCTCGCCTGACATCAACCGCAGTCACAATGCACTTGGCTCCCCCAATTAGTTATATCTTGCTGGTTGCTCCGCTCAGGTTTACCTGCAACAACACGGCCAATTTTGCCTCTGCACATGCATGGATCTCGGTTTGTATGAGCCCAATAGCCATGCCGTCTCACCCAAGACAGCTCTGAAGCTCAATGTCATGTTCTGCTTGTCTGTGACCTGATTTCCGGCAAGGATACGGCATCCATTCCCCTCCTGCCTCTGTTCACCTTCTGCTGTGCTGGGATGTCTACGTAATGAACTGTGTCCCTCTTCTCTCCGTCCAGCCCATCTCGTGGCTTTGGCTGTTGGGAGGTCAATGTGCTTTGTGGGCAGCTTCAAAGGAACCTGTGCCAGGCTTGGGGTGCACAAGGGGGAGGGCATAGTTGTTGCATAGCAGCAGGATGGGATGTGAGAGGTGGTGGGATTCAGTCTATTTGCACCAGTTCAGTAGAATCAGTAGCTTATTTTTTATCCAATTCAGAGAACTGGTTGTAATTCCACCACTGAGTCCTTTCGGAACCGGTTATTAAATTATGTGAATCCCACCACTGGGTGAGAGGGATAAATGCCTATATTTTAGTTCTGTCAATAGATTCCTAAGCATCTCCATAGTGATATCTGTCATTCAATAAAGAAGAATTATTTTTGAACTAAGACTCTTTGTTGGGCAAGATCAGGGACACGGCACTCTCATTCAAAAATGAATTTCCAGTTTTTGCATATTAAAAGAAGAAGAAGAAGAAGAAGAAGAAGAAGAAGAAGAAGAAGAAGAAGAAGAAGAAGAAGAAGAAGAAGAAGAAGAAGAAGAAGAAGAAGAAGAAGAAGAAGAGGAGGAGGAGGAGGAGGAGGAGGAGGAGGAGGAGGAGGAGTTTGGATTTATATCCCCCCTTTCTCCTCTGCAGGAGACTCAAAGGGGCTTACAATCTCCTTGCCCTTCCCCCCTCACAACAAACACCCTGTGAGGTAGGTGGGGCTGACAGAGCTCCGAGAAGCTGTGACTAGCCCAAGGTCACCCAGCTGGCGTGTGTGGGAGTGTACAGGCTAATCTGAATTCCCCAGATAAGCCTCCACAGCTCAGGCGGCAGAGCTGGGAATCAAACCCGGTTCTTCCAGATTAGATACACATGCTCTTAACCTCTTACGCCACTGCTGCTCCTTAGAAACATTTGGTGTCTTAGCCCCTGCACTTCATCACTGTGATGCTCCTTAAAAGGCAACAAGCATTCTAGAAAGCCCGAGGACAGTCTGCAGGCCATGCCAAACCGTGGCTTAGCTTGCCAGGAAAAGGCCTGTCCCTCCACCACGCCCTCTTCTTGTTTGTTCATCCCAGATCACTCTGCCTGATCCAACTGCTGGCAAAATTACATCATGCTGCCTTTATCTTCCTCGAACACGAGAGCAGAAGCAAGAAAAACATGCCAAGTGGTAAAGGGTTAAGCATCTGCTCACCCCTCCAACTCTCCCACTGCAGCCCCCCACCCCCGGTAGCTGCATTTCAGTGTCAAAAATCCATTGAGAGATCGATCACACCTCTCCTGAGTCCTTACATGGTATTTTTAACCTGTCCCTTGGGACATTTGGTTAGGCTCATTTTCAAAGCTTCACAGAGAACTGCTTGGAGGAATCTTTACAGGAACATTCCTGTATTTTAGGCAATGTTTAAGGTTTGTTTTTTAATTTGTTTTTTGAAAAAAAATCATTTTCAGATATTTTCCATGAACAATCACATCATGCCCTTTCCCCATCAGTAACCACTGCTTTTTAAAACTCAGAACAAAATTGTTCTGTGACTTTCTTGACTCTCGTAATCCAACGTTCTCAGCCACGTACAAAAGGGTAAATAAGTCATAAATTCCTGATGAAAACAGACCCTAGTAAGCGATGGGCAGAGAACAGGATGATTGCTTGTACTGCCAGCCTCCATGATCAAGGCACTGTGAAGAGGGCACCTGGCCCCCGCCATGAAAGGACAACATGGAGATGAGACTGCTGAAAAGAACTCGTGAGCAGCGGCAGATGGAACCAACTGTGTGGCTGAAAAGAAGTACCCATCTCAAGGCAAGAGTCCAGCAATACGGATTCCTGAATATGCTCATAAGGGGATAAGCCATTGGCTATAAGGCCGTGGTGGCGAACCTTTGGTACTCCAGATGTTATGGACTACAATTCCCATCAGCCCCTGCCAGCATGGCCAATTGGCCCTGCCCCTATAGCAGTGGTGGCGAACCTTTGGCACTCCAGATGTTATGGACTACAATTCCCATCAGCCCCTGCCAGCATGGCCAATTGGCCCTGCCCCTATAGCAGTGGTGGCGAACCTTTTGCACTCCAGATATTATGGACTACAATTCCCATCAGGGGCTGATGGGAATTGTAGTCCATAACATCTGGAGTGCAAAAGGTTCACCACCACTGCGATAGGGGCACAGCTATGTGCCCTGCCTTGATGACAGAAACACCACGTGTTCTTACACTCCCCCTTCTCAAGTGTGCCTGTTCCGTCCACATTCAATTAATTTTGCAACTTGGTTTTACTTGGAGAAACAGCAAAACTTGCTTGCCAACAATGGCTAAAGTCCACTGAAGTAGGCTGGAAGTGCATTATTTGATGTGTGTAAAAGCACTAAGACAGCACCATCCTGCAATGGCGGAACCTAGTGGCTTCTAGCCTCTCACTCCACACAGCTCTCTACGAAGCCTTCTTCCAGCCTAAGGTGTTTTCCTTTGACAGAAGAATCTCTTCCATTGGATGAAAGTTCAGTAGGATGGAGGGAGGATTCAGACTCGGTGGATGGAAGCCACTGCTCCTGAAGAGTCTGGCATTGGTCACTCTTCTCTTCACCTGGTCAGAGAACCACAAAATGATCGGCAGCCATCTTGCCCACATTCTGGTTTTTCCGAAGGAATTTCTGTAGTGCTTGGTACATCTGTTCCCCAGCTTTTGGTGTGTCTGTTTCCCTTCCACATGCCATCGGGCCTTCTGCATGGCCCCGAGGGCTTCTTTTTTGGGAGAGCACACACCTGTGGGTACCTCTTGTGATACAACCACATCTCCACATCTGTTTTCAGAGGGCCCTGGTAGCAATCTAGCCCTTTTCCTCACACTTGTACATGAAATGTTTAAAAAATGAATTGTGAATGCTGCTGGTAAACTGAAGCATTGAACTAATGAGAAAGGTAGTCATGTAACCATAACAGCACATCGGCAGTGTTATTGGAGGAGTTTGGAAACCATGTGTGAGGGAGGCTGTTTACAAAGAGCATCTGTGGTAGAAAAGTTTTCTCTGGGAGTTTTTATTTTCAGATTCTATCCTAGCCTTTTCATTTTCAGAATCAATTCTAGCTTTCTCAATCTTTGCCCTCTCATTTTCGGGTTCTATCTTAGCTTTCTCTTTTTCAGCCTCTATCTTAGGTAGTTCCAGCCTCAATTTCATTATTTCTAAATCCTGACGGGGATGTTCTTCAGGTGTTACCACAGCACTGCGTGGGGGGGGGGGGGGTTGTCGTCACAAGCAGGCTGTTCTGCCTGTTGGACTAGCTTGACAGATTTTGTGGGGCTGGCAGGTCTTTTTGTATTTACCAGTTTAGGGCACTCAGTTCTGATATGTCCCTCCTCCTGGCAATTAAAACAAATAATGCCACCAGGCCACCTTAAAGTTGGTGTTGCTTACAATGGATTGAAGTTGGTTTTGCAATTATGCACATTAAAAAACACACCTTCGGGTAGTCCATCTCTACAACATGATTGTCTTTACATCCTAATTTAGTCTGGATCTGTTGGGCTGTCAAAGCGCTTAAAGAGAAGTCATGCACATGGGGTGGGTGATTTTGTGGGAGCCACAAAGAATCCTTTACGCACTCTCAAACACCTACCCAAATGGTGGGTAGGTAGCAATGGAATCCCAAGCAAGTGACCACACTTTTCTCTTGAATATGGAGTGTTGAGAGAAGAGATTGATTCAGGATTGTCGTCTTGAGAAGTACACTTCTGGTGCTCAAAGTCTAGAATGTGGTGAAAGATTCTTCAAAGGAACTTCAATTGTAAAAAGCAGCAGATTCACTTTTCTGTGGTTCTGCAGCTCAGGCCAGACACTGCTGCTGCCCCTGAGCCCTTTCTTCCAACTCCAGCTGCTTTGGCTATTGCTGAGCCACTATTCTGCTCCTGAAGGTTTTGGGCAAGCCACGACCACTTCTGCATGACTGGGATTTTATTAAATTTGCTATCCCACTCTTCCCAGACTCAGAGCAGCTTACACGCATGGTTAAAATATAGGTTGTACAATATACAATTCATGGATGACAAAAAAACCCCAAAATATCAAATATTAAAATCATATCCAATGATGGCGACCAGGGAAGTGACAAATGTATTGTCGAAGGTTTTCACGGCCGGAATCACTTGGGTGCTGTGTGGTTTCCGGGCTGTATGGCCGTGTTCTAGCAGCATTCTCTCCTGACGTTTCGCCTGCATCTGTGGCTGGCATCTTCAAGAGGATCTGAAAGATCCTCTGAAGATCACCAACCACGGAATACGAAGCGTCGGGAGAAAAACCTACTAAATGTTCCTTAGCTCAACTTCAAGCTCAGTGGCTAAATGTCAGTGGGAAGGGAAAACCATGGCTGCTTCAACCCAAGGCCTGGTGGAGCGTCTTTTATTGGCCCTGCAGACTGGACTGTGCTCCTGCATGGTCCTGGTTCCTGGAGACAGAGAGATCCACCAGGCTGGAGTCAGGGCCAAAAATCCCCTGAAACCACGAGGATTTGGGGAAACTAGCCAAGTGTTTTGGGGGTTAGGGACCATCAGAAAGTTACTACCGGCAGAGCAATGGAGCCTCTGGGAAGCAGTATGGGGAGATGCGGCCCCACAGGTATGACAGCCCCAGACCACTCAAAGCTTTAAAGATTAACAGCAAAACCTTGAACATGACCTGGAATTCAACTGGTAACCAGAGCAGCTGGTGGAGAACAGGTCAAATTGTCGGGAACTGTGCCTGGTGATTGAGGAGCATTCCTAGCGTAATTGTTTTTAACCACCTTGCTAGAAAACAAGTGTTGCTTACCTTAAACCGTTCTGAGATGCCTTCAGTGATGCTGATTGTGAACTCGGCTATTTTAGGAGTTCGGAACTTCCCTTTCTTACGGTCTGGTTCATATTCTGTTTTTGTCTTGACCACCACCTGTTGAAGCAACATTGGCAGGACACCAGTTGAAGAAAATAAGAGTTTTCGCTAACTTTTCTTCACTTTTAAGGAGTCTCAAAGCAGCTAACCATTCCCTTCAACTCCCCACAACAGACACCTTCTGAGGTTGGTGGGGCTGAGAGAGATCTGAGAGAACCAGGACTAGCCCAAGGTCACCCAGCTGGATTCATGTGGAGGAGTGGGGAATCAAACCCGGTCCTCTGGATTAGAGTCCGCCACTTCTAACCACTGCACCACACTGGTCGCCAAAGTCTTCGGGTGTGACGTTGGCAAGAACAGCGCAGCTCATTGACTCTCTTGGCTGGCATCTTAGAGACTTAGCATGAAATTAGCATTCCTTTTTGTGGGACACAAAAGTGAGTTGCGAGCTTTGCTTCTTCTGCTTGGATTGAGAGGAGTCCCTTCCTGGTGTACTGGGTCAAAATGTTCTCCTCGCCAGTTTCACCCCCACATAGCGAGTTATGCCGCCTGCACTTCCTTCTGCCTTTGCATTTGGAGATGCTTAACTCAGATCATTTTCAGAGGCATGTCTGCACGGGTGTCTGCTGGGGGGGATACTTGGCCCCCTGAACCTTCCATTTACTGATCTGCAATTACAATTAACAGATATATTCCCCACCCCTAGAATATGCCATTGCAAAGATCTCCTTTTCCAGACATCTCAAACTGTGAACCTGCCAAAATCCTGCCCTTAGAACTGCAGCATTGTTTGGCCGCTGTTAAGGATCTAAAAGACTTAATATGTCAACCTCATCTGTACCAGAACTGGGATACATGCGTATACTTCCACCGTCCAGTTACCATCAAGTCTCTGGCTTAGAGATTTCCATGGGAAAACAAGTGTGGATGCCAAAGCAAAATGGCACCCAATGGCTTTCTCCCTCCACACTCCCTTGAAGCACAGCCCCCGTCACACGGCATGTGTCCACACAGTTCCCATGATCCCTTGGGGTTCAAAGGGGAACCTCTTCCTCCTTTTCTCACCAGTGGAAAGCCAGATTGATCTGAATCTAGTGTTTCAAAACCATGGTTTAATGCCAGGTTAGAACCCCAGGTGTGTAGAGGCAGCAGAGTTGGTTTCACCCTGGCACCTGCATTAGGGTGCCATGCAAACTGGAGCCAGAGTGAAGGTCTGCCAAGCTGGAAGCCTGTCCTCTGCGCTCTGTGCCAGGTGAAATGGACTGCCCGAACCCACCAGCTGGCTGTGCTTGTGCCACCACAGGAACAAGAGTCTCTTGAATATACAACCCTGCAGTGGAGGTTAATGGCCCAGAGAGCTGGCTGGCCTGAAACACCTGATGAGAATTTCTTTTTTTGTTCTCTGTGGGGCCCCAGGTCTTGCAAACCACACCCGACTGAAAGAACTCAGCTGAAACACTGCTCTGAAGTGTGACATTTGTGATTCTCCAAGCCTTGCTCCTACACAGGAGCACCATCATTGATTAATAAACCCACAATTATAGATTGTGCGCTTCTGGTTGTTACACTCGAGCAAAAGGCCTGTCAGGTTTCACAGGCCAGGAGGGAATGGACAATTTCAACTCTTCCTCCAACCCTGCTACAAGAATCCCACAACCCTCTCCTTGCACCTACTCACAACATGGAAAAAAGCACCTTTCTGCAAGTGTGACCACAACTGCTCCAGACTGTGGCTCTGTGTGGGTGGATGGGGGAACTGTAGTTCCTCAGGGTACCTGTAGACCAGAACTACCCACTTGGGAAGGGAGGGACTGCAGGTTTTGTCTTCTCCAAGTTTAGGGCTTCACTTCTCCACCCAGAAATGCATAAATACCACTGACTTATAAGTGCATCAGCTGTGCTCAAGGGCACTGTAGGGCTCCCTGTCGAGACCAGAGCCCTCCTCCCTCAAAGTGCTGCAAAGGACCAGGGCAGGAGCACTTTTAAGGATCCCTGTCCTGGGCTTGGTTTCCTGCTCAGGCTAGAGCCGTGGTGGCGAACCTATGGCACTCCAGATGTTCATGGACTACAATTCCCATCAGCCCCTGCCAGCATGGCCAATTGACCATGCTGGCAGGGGCTGATGGGAATTGTAGTCCATGGACATCTGGAGTGCCATAGGTTCGCCACCACTGGGCTAGAAAGACAAAATGATTGAGAGAGATCAAATAGTTGGATTGTTTGGGACTTGATCTAGGAAAAACATGAAACCTTGGGGTACACCCTGAAGCCGGGGGTGACAGCAGGTGGTGGTAAAATGTGCTGCTAAGTCACAGCTGACTTACGGCGACCCCTTGTGGGGTTTTCAAGGCAAGAGATGGCCTGAAGTGGGTTGCCATTGCCTGCCTCTGCGCCACAACCCTGGACTCTCTGGCCAAACAGGGTCACTAGCACTTACAAAGAGTTTGCAGGGAAAGGCATACAAAGGAGCGAAGGATTTTTAGGATTTTTAGAAATCCTAAATCCTCCCTTAGGATTTTTAGAAAGCAAAATGTCAAGTTTCCAATTGTGGTGATCATACACATCATCCGGTCCCTCAGAGAAATCAAACCACCATAACAGAGTCTTTGCTATGTGGGTATAGTGGGCCCAAGCACCCGTGTAGGCCATTTGGGTTTTGTAACACAGCCAACAATCTGAGAGGTTGCCGAAATCGGCCAAACTCTGCAATGGCTCCCGTAGGTGGTGTTCCAGGGGAGTAGCCCATGGCAGGAAGAACCCTAAAAGGAGGCCTAGAGACAGTAGGGATCTTGGCAGTGGCGTAACTAGGCAAACTGGAGCCCTGGGCAAAACCTGAGTTTGATGCCCCCCCCAGGTTCATGCCCAATGCAACGCGCACCCCCCCTTGTAGCTACGCCCAGTGGCGTATCTAGGCAAACTGGAGTTTGGCGCCCCCCACTGTGACCAAGCAATGATTTTTTATACCAGGTTGTTTCAAAGTCACCATCACATTATAGAACATGCCCCAACTCACAAATCCAGAGCACAGCAATAAAGTTTCATGCCACACAGCAGAAATAATTTTTTGAAAACATTTTCAAAATGCTTTCAAAATGTTTTATTACTGCTATGAAAACATTTTTTATGGTGTTGTGATCCAGTACCCCCCAATTGGGGAAACAGCATCACTTTCAATGTTTCAAAAGGAGAATCTGGGCTCCCTAGTTTAAAACAAAAGTGATGCTGGAATCCACCCCCAAACAGCATCATTTTCAATGGTGTTTAAACTAGGGAGCCCAGATTCTCCTTTTAAATCCACCTTAAAGGGAGAATCTGGGGTTCCCAGTTTAAAGAACATTGGAAGGGATGCTATTTTGGGGTTGATTCTCCCCCACCCTGAAAAAGCATCACTTGCAATGTTTAAACTGGGGACCTCAGATTCTCCCTTTAAATCCATGTCAAAGGTGGGGGGATTTAAAAGGAAAATCACAGGGGAAATTTAGAGGGAGGTGCCTGTTGGCAGGGGGGGAATTGTTAAAGTAACAAGACCAAACTTTCAGGGTATCTTTAGGGAGACTTCCCTAATGATACCCACCCAGGTTTGGTGAAGTTTGGTTCAGGGGTCCAAAGTTATGGACCCTCAAAGCTGTAACCCCATCTTCTGTTAGCTCCCCATTGGAAACAATGGATGATAGGGGCACCCCCTTTAAGAGTCCCATAGCTTTTGGACCCCCCCTGGACCAAACTTCACAAAGCCTGAGTGGTATCAGTAAAAGAGTCTCCTGATGATACCTCCCAGGTTTGGTGAAGTTTGGTTCAGGGGGTCCAAAGTTATCGACCCTCAAAGGTGTAGCCTCATCTCCTATTAGCTCCCATTGGAAACAATGGAGGATGGGGCACCCCTTTGGGAGTCCATAACTTTGGACTCCCTGAACCAAACTTCACCAAACCTGGGTGATAGCATTAGGAAAGTCTCCCAAAACATCCCTGAAATTTTGGTGCTGCTAGCCTAAAAACAGCGCCCTCTGCAGGCCAAAAATGGAAAAACACTGAAAATACAAAAAATCCCACAAACAAACCTGCGCCCCCCACAGGGCTGCGCCCAGGACAACTGCCCACTTTGCCCAATGGGAGGAACGCCTCTGGATCTTGGGGATACTCTAAGGTGTCCAGGCTGCATTGACATGGTGAGATTGGGTCTTTCAGAGACCAAAATAGGTGAGGGGCGGTTTTTGAGGTGCACACAAACTCGTAACAGTCTAACTTGGGGTATCAGGGGTTAGTTCGATAGATTGCAGAGTCCAGATTTCAGAAACGATCCCTTTCTTTGCTGGATCATGTACTACTAAGCCAGAATTTAATCTAGAGCCTGCTAAGTCATAGGCTGATTTGCATAACGGAGCAGGGGGATCAGAAGTCTTGGTGCTGAAGTTCACTGTTGTTACCCTGAAATTATCACCCTTTTAAAAACAAGCAGGCTGCTCTACAAGCATTTTAGCGGTGCGACAACCAGTCTGGCACAGGTACCAGAACAACAGATGTCCATCTGCCGCGGTGACATGCTGTGGAGGCTCTTGGGGCCCCCAGGGGTGGGTGGGGTGGGGGCGTGGCATTCAACCGTGAGCATCAACTTGTCTCCAGGGGCCTTCAGCTCATCGCATTTTCCAATGAATGCTGTGACCTTTTCATTCCCTTTTATCCTGGGCAGCATTTGTCTTTTGGGGAGCTTTTTGTGTGTCCAAAACAGCTGCAGGATGTGTGCAGCTGGCGTGCGTGCGTGCGGCAACAACGGAGCGGGCAAGTGCCGCACTGATTTCGGAACAAAAGCACAAAGAGCCGCGGAGACAAAGCCCAGAGGAGTGCGACGTCACAGCGCCGCGTTGCCATCCGGGGGCTTCGGGATCCAAGCGGGGCCGCGTGAACAGCCGCGTCCCGTGTGCTGCGCCTCCATATTGGTCGAGGTTCCTCGACAAGCGCTGCCCCCCGGGTCAATGTTTCCCGCAGACCCTCCTGGGCGCCAAGGGTGGTGAAACCCCCCACCCCCACCCCTGGCCTTTCGGGCGCGAATGACAGCTCCCAGGGGAAGGGGCATCTCCGCGACCCACAGAAACGCCTTCGGGGGGACCTGGCCCCCCCCTCCTGAGCAGCCCCTCCCCGGGCGATGCCTGCAAGGTTTTGCTCCCCCCTTTGAAGCGCCTGCCAGGCTGAAAGCAGAAGCGCCAAGCAAGAGACCTGCTAGTCCGGGGAGGGGGGGTTCTTCTCTGCGGCAGGCGGGGGGAGGGGGGCGAAGGAGCCGCCCGGAGAGCGGCCGCTGCGCCCCGTCCCGAAAGGCTCCCCCGGGGGTCGAGCGCACCTGAGAAGCCCCCGAGGGAGGGCAGCGGCTCCCCCCGGCTCCGGCCCCCAAAGCAGCCCCTGAGCGCCCCTCCCCCTCCGGCGGCCTGGTTGGGGGGCGCCAGGGCCAGTCCAGCCCCCTCCCCCCGTGGCCCACCTTGTCCGGGGGCGGGAACTGCAGCCGGTGGGCGTCCAGGGGCGTGAGGAGGGGGATGGTGTCGAAGCCGTCCTCGGCGGGGGGCGCCTCCTTGCAGGGGCTCTTCTGGCCCGCGGGGCCGCCCAGCTTCACCATGGCCGCCGCCTCGCTCCTGCAGCGCAAGCCGAGGCGCCACAAAGCCGCAGCCCGACGCCCGCCCGCGCGCCCCCGACGCCCGCTCGGCCGCCCGCCCGCCAACCGCGCGCGCGCCCGGCGAGGGAGAGGATAGGGCGGGCCGCGGGGGCGCGCGGGGAAGGAGCCGCTCCCTCCCCTCCCCTCTCCCCACCCTCTGGGCGGCGGGGGCCGACGGAGCAGGAACGGAGGCGCCCAGGAACGCGCGCGCGTGCCCGCCTCCTCCTCGAGCCCGTGCACTGGCGCGCCCGGGAAGGGGAGGGACGCCGGCGGGAGGGGGGCGCTATTTCACCGGCCGGAGAAGGGCGGGGGGGGGGGACAGTGGCCTCGCGCAGCAACTCACCCCCCCCCCGCTGGTTGCCAGTCAAGGGAGGGAGGTTTCCTCGGCCGCGGGGAGCCCACGGGGGGGGGGGGGGTCACGGGCACCAGGGACCCTCCTGTCCCGCTGTCGGTGGGGGGGAGGGGAAAGCTACGAGCAGTCACCTTCCCTCTCCCTAGGCGTGGCGCCCAGGGGAGCTGCCCCATTTCCCATGGACTCTTGGGGAGGGGGGGGTGCCATGGTCTCGCCAGTGGCTAAGAGGAGGGGCTCAGTCCAGTTTTCAACCCACCTCAGCAGAGGATGTTAAGCCAGAGCACTCCCCTCCCCGCAGTAGCTTCCATGAGAATAACACCGACCTACCTTGCAGGGGTGTATGAATGACCGAGACAACACGCTGCAGGGGTTTGAGCGTCCAGAAGGCAGAACGGAAATGTCAAGTGCTGTGACTCATTTCTGAAAGTTGCGGAGGCCCTGCCGCCCCCTCCCCCCCCCCCGTGGTCTCATCTCTCCCGAATTGCCCAGAGGCACAAGTCAAGGACAGGTGGCACTGCCCCTCCTGCCAGGCTGCCCAATGGATGGCTCCAGGAGCACGGAGAGGAAGCCACGAGTGCCCCTCACGGGACTGACTCATGCCCAGCGCGGGGGGTGTCTGGCACACCCCATGCAGCGTCCCGCTTTGCCCCTCCTGCGAGAGAGAGAGTTGTGTGCCTCCTGTGTGCCGGCTTGGTGGCGCTTGCCCAGGAGCACAGGGGACACAGGAAGCAGCAGGAGAGTGTGGCAGGCCTCCTGTCAATCAAGGCAAATTTCAAATGCCCATGGGGTCAAAAATGCAGCCCAGCGGACGGATAACTGGCCCCTTGAGCAGGCTTAGGAGATCCACAAGCCAGTTGAGGCAACACCTCCTCCTATCCTGATCTGATGTGCTCTCGCCAGGCCAAATCAGGAGCAGGGTGTGTGTGTGTGTGTGTGTGTGTGTGCCTCAATTGGCCTGTGGACCTCCAAAGTCTGCTCAAGGCAGCCCCTCCCCAGCCAAGACATCCCCCCTCCCTGGCCTGACCAAGTCGCAACATTCATGTCAAATCCGACCCTCCTAACCAGTAAGCTCCACCCCCCTGTTCTGGCAGCCGCTGTCCCTGGTCCTGATCTTGTGAGCCAGCAATGCCTGTGCCCGAAGCAGGAGCTCTGGGTATGTCGGGCCCATCTGTGCTCACTGACAGAGGAGTGCTCACGGCCACACAAGCGCAAGCAGGCCCTGAAGCTTTCAGATCACAGCAGACGCTGCTGCTGCCCCCCAAGCTGTGCCCTGAGAGAGGTCAAAGAAGTCAGCCAAGTGCAGGGAAAAGCAAGTCCACCTCTTGCTCTGCTGTCAGAGGCTGTCGGGCCACATCACAGAGCTGCAGCGCTTTAGCCCCGGGACTTCCAGCAGCAGCACATCTGGCTGGGCTTGTTGACGGGCGGTTGTTGGGGCAACATGGAACAGGACTTCGCTGAAGCCGGGGTGTGACTCCAGCGTCTCTCCCATGTCAGAGCTGAGCACGGGAGCTACTTTCAGTGACAGCAAAGAATCTCTGAGGAGATGCAAAATATCCCTGCCCCCATCACCAGTGAGGATCTGGGAGAGCCAGGTTCAAACCCTCACACTGCAACAAAGCCCAGTGGATGAGCCCTCTCCTCAGTGCTCTTTCACATGGATACACAGCCTCTCACCCAGCTTGTGGGCCGAGGGAGCATCAGTACGCAACAATATCTGTTGATGGGCAGCCAGTAGGGCACCATCCCAGGTCCCCCTGGCCATGTGCTTGGAGGCCACAGTGAGGTGGCTGGAGTAGAGTCGACTGAAACTGAATCCAACAAAAATGGAGGTCCTGTGGCTGGAAGCCCAGAGTCTGGGCTTTTGATGGGATTCAACTGTTAGCATCTTCCTCCACCAGGAGCCTGCGCATAACCCTGGGTGCCTCCCTTTCACCGGAGGACCGGATCACCATTTTTCACCTTCCCTAAGATCCCCTACCTGTCCTGCCCTGATCTAGTCACAGTGAGGCATTCAATGGTCACCTCCAGGCTAGACTACTGCAGCTCCCTCAGGTCTTGTACCTGGTCTTTCTGGGGCAATACAACCCCACCCAAATCCAGGTGCCCTTTGGTCTCACAGACTTGCGGGGCTGGGACACACAGAACCTCCATCTCATCTGGATTCAGCCTTAGTTTGTTGGTCCTCATCCAGCCCATAACACCTTCCAGGTTGTACCAGCACACAGAGCTCCTCTCCTGACTCTGATGAAATGGAGAGATAGACCTGGATGTCGTCCGCATATTGATGACACTTGACTCCAGATCCCCTGATGGTCTCACCCAGTGGCTTCAAATAGATGTTGAACAGTGTAGGTGGTAAGATTGAGCCCTGGGGAACTCCACAAGGGAGCTCCCAGGACTGCAAGCCAGGTCCCCCAATGCTTGCTTCTGGAACAGACCCCAAACGTAGGGGAACAACCACTGTAACAGCACCCCCAACCCCATTCCCCAGAGCTGGTCCAACAAAATACCACGGTGTAGGATATCAAAAGCTGCTGAGAGATCAAGGGAAATCAGCAGGATGGTATTCCCCCTGTCTCTCTCCTCATAAAGGTGACCAAGGCCATTTCTGTGCTGGAACCATGCCTAAAAGCGGATTGACATGGGCCCATCAAATCAATTGAGCCACCACCACCGTCTCTCGGCCCTTGGCCAAAAACGAGATGTTGGCCACTGGGCGATAATTTCCCAGCACAGTAGATTCCAAGGAGGCCCCTTCAAAAGAAGATGGACCTCCACCTCTTTCAGAAGCGCTGCACTACCCCTCCATCAAAGAGGATCAACAGAGATAAATGTAAGATACTACATTTAGAAAAAATGAAATGCACAGATATAGGATGGGTGACACTTGGCTTGACAGCACTACATGCGAAAGGGATCTGGGAGTCTTAGTAAACCTAATAGACTGAACATGAGTCAGCAGTGTAAGCCAACGTGATTTTGGGCTTTATCAATAGGAGTACAGTGTCAAGATCGAGGGATGTAATTGTACCTCTCTATTCTGCATTGGTTAGACCTCACCTGGAATATTGTGTGCAGTTCTGGGTACTGCAATTCCAGAAGGATATTGACAAGCTGGAACGGGTCCAGAGGAGGGCAAAGGAGGGCAACCAAAATGGACAATGGTCTGGAGTCCATGCCCTACAAAGAGAGGCTTAGGGAGCTGGGGATGTTTAGTCTGGAGAAGCGAAGGTTAAGGGGAGACATGATAGCCATGTTTAAATATTTGAAGGGATGTCATGTCGAAGAGGGAGCGAGCTTGTTTTCTGCTGCCTCAGAGACTGGGACCAGGAGTAATGGATTCAAGGTGCAGGAAAAGAGATTTCACCTAAACATTAGGAAGAACTTTCTGACTATCAGGGCTGTTTGACACAGGGACGTAGGTAAGGGTTTTTTCCCCCTCAGGTTCAACCCCCCATTGCATGTCTGAAGCTCTGCCTCCCGTTTGTGGGTTGTTTGAATTTTTTTGTGTTTTTTTTCGATTTCTTGCCTGCAAGGGGCGCAGTTTTTAGGCAAGTAGCACCAAAATTTCAGGGTATCTTTAGGAGACTTTCCTGATGATACCACCCAGGTTTGGTGATATTTGGTTCAGGGGGTCCAAAGTTATGGACTCCCAAAGGGGGTGCTCCCATTCCCCATTGTTTCCAATGGGAGCTAGGAGATGGGGGCTACACATTTGAGGGTCCATAACTTTGGCCTCCCCTGCCCCCCCACCGGCTGGGCACCCAGCCAGCAGTCCCTTCTGCCCTCCCCCGGGCAGAGGCGTAGCTAGGGAAAATGGAGCCCGGTGCAAAATCTGAGTTTTGCGAGCCCTCCCTCCAATGGGCAGCCACTGTGATGCTGGAATCCACCCCCAAACAGCATCACTTTCAATGGTGTTTAAACTAGAGAGTCCAAATTCTCCTTTTAAATCCACCTTAAAGGGAGAATCTGGGATCCCCAGTTAAAACAAAATTTAAAGTGATGCTGTTTTGGGGGGGATTATCCCCCACCCTTAAAAAGCATCACTTTCAATGTTTAAATGGGGGACCTCACATTCTCCCTTTAAATCCATCCCGAAGGGGGTGGATTTAAAAGGAAAATCTGGGGAAATTTGGGGGGTGCCTGCTGTCAGGGGTGAAATTGTTAAGCTAGCCGCACCAGCTCTTTCTTGTAAAATTTAGCCAGTAAAGGATGGTGATGTTTGGTGCATCAAAGGACTAAGATGTTTTCAGGAACCACAGTCAAAATGTATCTTCCTTATTAATCAACTCTGGAGATACATTGACTGAATTGTGCTGTTTGTTGGCACTCCATGTTTGGGTCACATAGTTGCTTGGCTTAAGTTAGGGGTGGCCAACCTATGGTGCTCCAAATGTTCATGGACTACAATTCCCAATTGGCCATACTGGCAGGGGCTGATGGGAATTGTAGTCCATGAACATCTGGAGCACCATAGGTTGGCCACCCCTGGGTTGAGTAGAGCTCACTATTCTTGGTGTGATAACAATGATAACAACAACAACAATAAACTGTATTGGCATATAAATTGTACCATAGCAAACTCATATCAAATTTAAATAAATAAACATTACTATGGCCAATAATAAAATGAAGGTTGTATGGTGTTGGTTACATATTTTCTTCCTGATATTGTGGCAACCCTATAATTTATCATTTATCTCTATCAGCTGCTAATGAAAGTGGCTCAGAATCTGGTTGTGCAGTTAAATCTTTGTATTGGAGCAATCCTTGGATAAATTCTTAGATTATCAGTGGTTTCCCATCAAAGAATGATACTACAAAAACTTCCTTTACATATCTTTTAGTTCCCACATCACTTTTAAAACAAAATGTTTTCTGTTCAGGAGATGCCGTATACTTACATAATATGATGAGAGATTTTTGACCAAGCAATTTTATTTTACAATGACATCATCTTGCCATTCACATACAGGCTCTGTTCCAAGAACACTGAAATTCCCAAGTGATACTTAGAAAGTTCTGAATAAGATCACAGTATATTAAAACATTGCGAACAGCATCCAGTTTGTTCCAGTTCACCTTTTATTATTAAAACACAGTATTTTTATGGATGTTAATTCCAGTTGGGTAGACCAACAATAAATACAATCTAATGCACTAGTTATGGCACCATGTAGCAATCTTTTCATACCAGGTTGCCTGGTTGTAATCACCCATGGTACTCTGATAGAAGTGGGAAGAGTGTATCTTGAGCTGACTCCCTAAGAGACAAGGGTCCGTCATGACCTTCTCAGCAGTCTGGGTCCAAAGTATTGCCCTGTGGAATTGGTTCTATCTTGTCTCTTTCTTCTATCTTTTGTTCTATCTTCTATCTTTACACAGAGCTTCTCCAAATTCAGTTTTATCTTGTACAAATCCCCATCTTTCTATGTCTATTTTAAACATTTCTGACAACTGAAGATAGGTAAACCAATGGCATTCCTTATCTCGAATTTTAATTTGGCTTCTTAGTTTTAACTTAACTTCCTTGTCTGCTTTTTCAAGTACCTCTCAATACCTTAGCAGTTCCCCATTCATCATCTTCTTTTATTAATAAGGTCTCTGTTCTGGATATCCACATTGGGGTGATACTATGAAATGTATCTTTATATTTTGTCCATATCCTTCTTACCATTCTTCTGATAAGATGGTTTTTGAACTCTTTGTTACTCTTGTTATTCTGGGGCCATAAATAATTATGCCAACCTTTGATGTTATTGTGACCTCCTATTTTTAGGAGGGATTTGTTTCTAAGGCCCCTTCTGCACATGAAGAATAATGCGCTTTCAATCCACTTTCACAATTGTTTGCAAGTGGATTTTGCTATTCCGCACAGTAAAATCCAGCTGCAAAGTTTTTGTACAAGTTTTTATAAAAATTGACAAACTGCTTTTTAACTCCCCCCCCGAAAATCAGCTCATCCCCTTACCTAATTTTAATTATCACCCTTCCTTCCTTCATTTTTCTAAGTTTTGCAGCTAACCATTTTCCAGGCTTATTTGCAAACTGAAAATCTTTCTGTCACAAAAATTTCATTTTCATGACTATTTGTTCCGATCATTGCAGGTCCGGTTGTTTTCTTAGCCCTGTTAACATTTTTTCTTTTTTTGTTATTTGGATTCTTTACTAACTCTTTTTCTCTCTTTACAATCTCTTCTGCAATCTGTTTTACTTCCATTTCTTTGTTCTTCATATATTTTTCTTGCAGTAGGAAATCCCCCCACTGCCCCTCATACAGGCCTTACTAGCTTCCCAGACAATGTTTAGATCATGTCCTGAGTTGACATTTTCAAGAAATTCTTTCTTTACTTTTATCTCTGGTTTTCTCATTCCGCACGAGCCTGTCCTTTCGTCTCCAACTCGGCTGCTTCCTTCTGGTTTTTATTTCCCACTGAATTGGGTTATGATCAGATATCAGTCTTGGAAGTATCCCAACATCCTTGGTTTGTAAGCATAGCCTCCTTGGTGTCTATATCATATCTAATCTTGAAAGACCATCATGCCTATTTGAGAAAAAGGTATATTCCTTAGCTGTTCCAACGTTTTCTCTCCACATCTCTTTTATTTCTAATTGCTGGATCATTGACTAAAACTCATTGACTGGATCACTGACTAAAAAGCCTTAGGAAATCTGTTTCTGTGAATGACAGGGACAACTTTTAGACTGAAAATTTGGACAGCACCGGGAACATAACTCCCATCTGTATTCCAAATAAATAGATAAATACATAAATTCAGCATGTTGCTAGCACAGATTTTTATTTATTTATTTATTTGCAAAAACTGATGGGTCCCAGTTTTAAATTATCTGATCCCATTATTAAGGTTGAATGACTTGGTCAGCTTGCCATGATGACTACAGTAGATCTATGCTGGGAGGCTGCATGAGGTTTCTGCAACCTGTCTTACAGCAAAGGAGACAGCATGTCGTTTCGGCCAGTGAGAGATGCAGGGAGCAACTCTGCCGTCCTGTTTCCCCCCAAGCCCTTTTATTGACAGTTTACAAGAGGAAAAACAAACAAGGCAGGCAGGCAGGCAGGGGAAACACAATACAATGGACAGGGCAAAAGGGCGTGGGGGTTTGAGCAGAAGATTTGGTATTTGCATGTACACACATTGGAGCCAGAGGGTCTTGCAATGTCAGCAGTTTTCTCCGAAACCACATTTGGGGAGGAAAGGTCAGTTGCACGTGAGAGGCCTTTTTCCAAGCAGTGTATTGCCGTACTCAGCCGCCCCCCCCCCGGGTGTTGGGGGGCCCTTTTCTAAGCAACGTGCTGCCGTACTCGAGAGCCTCCCGGGCGCTGTGAGACCCCTTTCCAAGCAGAATGGCTGCCGTACTCGGGAGCCTCCCAGGCGCTGTGCCCCCCAACACTTCAGCCCAGTGTTGTGTGTAGCAGCTTTTCCTAGGGTCTGAGAGTGAGGATTTAACAGGAGAGCCACTAAATGCCAGGTCGGAGAATTCCTAGAGGTAGCTGATTGTGGCCAGTATTGGGATGCTGTCTCTTCTTCAGAAGGGCTCGGTACTTAGCAATTAAGTGGAGAGGGCACCAAGGACTGTCTAAAATGGCCCAGACTGGAACTGACACTGACAACCACTCTGGCTTTCTCTATAACCAAAACAGTGATCTAACCAAAATTGATTGCTGGACTATCAAAACCAGTATCTATGCTGTGTCACTGAGATAAAGGTAACAATGTACAGCAAGGCAGGACATGATAGAGTTAATGCCACCAAGCATCAAGTGTCTCAGGAAATTAATGGAAAATCTAGCCTGAGGATGAAACCCTGTCAGCATTTGCCTGCGGCTGGCAATCTTTCCCTGTAGCTGAATACCCACCAGAGGAAGACTCCTCTGCAATATCCGCTTCAGTAGCCTCACGGAGAGTGAGGTCATTCTAGGCCAGTGATGGCGAACCTTTTCGTGACCGAGTGCCCAAATTGCAACCCAAAACCCGCTTATTTATCAAAAAATGCAAACACAGCAATTTAACCTGAATACTGAGGTTTTCGTTTCGAAAAAACGGTTGGCTCCAAGGCGTGCGTTACTTGGGAGTAAGCTTGGTGGCAGTCGGTAGCTTGGGTTTGAAGCAACTGAGCAACTCTTCTAATAGGTGAATCACAACCCTAGGAGGGTTTACTCAGAAGCAAGCCCCACTGCCAGCAACCGAGCTTACTCCCAGATAAAGGATCGCGCTTTAGTTCTTTGCATGAAAATCAGCGGGGTTTAACAGCGCTTAACAGGGTTACTTACACTGCTTTCCCAAAACTAGGTCTTTGGTTTACTGCTAATAATCGAGCCCAGTGGCCCAGGCCAGCCTAGATGGTGGGGGGGGGGAGGGCTCTGAGTGCCACCTCTGGCACCCATGCCATAGGTTCGCCACCACTGTTCTAGAGCTCATTTAAGTCTGTCCTGGAATTTCCATAGCTACCTGGGGGTCAAGCAACCAGGCCAAGACAATCCCAGCAGCAGCAGAACGAAACAGGAGTCCACTGATACTTTAAAGCAGGGCTCCCCAGCACGGTGCCCACCAACTCCTTTCCTGGCACCCAAGCGTTTTTAGAGAATGGGAGGATCAGGTCTTTGCCCAGCAGGGCTTCTGATTGGCTGTGCAGGTTGCCAGCCGCTGCCAACACAGCCCAAAGATTTTCACTGTGTGATTGAAGGTAAGCTGTGCATATGCAGGACATTATTTTAAAAACAATACGTTAAGCCATAAAAGGCATCTTATTAAACAGAGCTTCTGCTTGAAATACTGAAAATGTTAATATCAGAGTTGCTTGAAATGCTGAAAATCTAATTTCAGAATCACCAGTAACATCTCTTCTGCCTCACCTAGCAGCCATTTTGAAGTTAAGTCCACCACTCTGTGTCTGAATTCTAAAGGTACCTGCAGCCTCAGAAAAGCTGGAACCCCAGTATCAAAGGCTCCAGAGCTAATTTCGTCAGCTGCATGATATGTTTGCCCATTAAGCAAAAGTATTCAGGATGAATATAACTGGACAGGTTAATATAAAATGCTCATCCTGGAATAAACTTGTTAGTTTTTCAGATGCCACCAGATACTTGTTTTATCATGCTGAGAAAGTATAAGCTGTAAAAACAGAGAGGTCAAGCCATGCTTGATGGAAATCTTGGATCACCCAAATTATAGTTGCAGGCTATAAGGATTCAGTGGGGCTATATAGGGTCAGGAAGGGTTAGCCCTTTCCATCCTCACACAATTTGATAACCAGACTCCTGTGCAGTTCACAGGGGAAGGCGTCTTCCTTCCCCCCTTAAAGGGCGACAGTGGAAGGTAGCAGTCTGGAAAACATATTTGAGATTCTTCATTTTGAACTGGAACTATCTGAATGCCTGCAGAAAATAACGCAATATGCATTAGAGGTAACTATTATGATTTTAAATATAAAAACATACTTTATTTGAAAGGTCCACATTATTTATTCAAAGCAATATAAAAGGCTGAAATATAGAATGATGCTTTAATATAAAAATAAAACTTTATATAAACTGATAGATTGCACAGACAAACACGTTTAATGTTCAGTTTGGCTAAATATCACCCTAGTGTTTGGGGACTCATGTGACCTCCTGCTAGCACGGGTGATTTTCCCCAGATATTCCTGACACTGCTGTAGGGAAAAAAGAATAAGACTGAAGTCTAGCGGCACCTTAAAGATATGTAGACACTCCTCATTTGTGACAAGGACCAGGTATGATATAAATGTGACTTGGTTGGTCCAGGTCTGGTCCACCTCGGCTGGTCCCAGAACAGAACCGGGGGGTGGGGGGTGTCGCCTGAACTGGTGAGCCTGCAGAGGGATGGGGCAGCTGCCTTGACAGGGTTTATCAAACCCACAAGGCAGCTGAGGCACTGCCCCCCCCCCCCCAGCCCCCGCGTGCCTGATCCGGCCTGGCGATGCCACTCAGGGGTTGGATTTGGCCCCCAGGCTGCATGTTTGACATAAAGAGACAACTGGATTTAATGGCTTTTGCAGGATTTATATCTCCGGATAACTCAAGATTCAATGTAGCTCCAGCAGCTTATTTTTATTTCCTGGAATCCAATAATGCAAGAAGAGCATTCACGTGGGCCAGAAGCAAAAACCTGCCCTCTGCTGCACTGGGAGGAAAATTCAAGAAAACCCCACAGGAATGGAATGGATTCAATTGAGCGTGTTTTTCAACAGTGCCTTTTATAACAAGCTTCACCAAGAAACCACAGGTCCTCCTTGGATCTTACTCTTCTCCAGCTCAGCTCCTGACCTGAAATCACCTTCATGGGTGGAAGAGAGTTCGGTTTTGGGTCTCAGCATTTAGTCGCCACTGGGAGCTCCCCCTTACACGAGCAAAGACAAGAAGCTGCCCTCAAGGAAGAAGCCCAACAGCCGGCTGAGCTGGACGTTCTGAACGCTCCACAGCAACAAACACTGGGAAAGCATCAACATTCTTCGAGAAGCTCAGCCTGTTTGTACATGACATTTCCTCCCATGGAAGAAGCAGCAGCAGCCATGCACGAGCCAGACCCTTGATTTCTGAGAATCTTGGAACTCCCCCGCAGGTGAGCCAGGACCACTGAACGTCGTGCTGGCTGATGCGCCCCCATGGTGGCCTCTGCTACGCTCTAGTTGCCCCTAAGCGGGGAAGGGAGGAAACAGCACAGACACTCACGCAAAGGAAGCCGGCAGCTTCACCCTCCCTGGCAGCTGTCTTGGCCTGCGTCTGGGGGAGCTTCAGAGTTCTCAAAAGTCAGAGCACGGCTCTTCTTCAATGTCAGGCGTCGCTATAATCTCAGGTAACTTGTACCTGGGCCAACCTAAGATATTTCAGTATCTAAAGCAGACAATGCAAACGGCACTTGACACACACATTGTCCCAAGGTGGTATAGTGGATACGGTGGTGGACTAGGACCCCGGGTGACCCACATTCCTACCAGGGAAGCTTGCTGGATGACCTTCACCAACTCTCAAATTTGGCCCACCTCACAGGGTTGTTGTGGTGAGAAAATGGCCATGGGGAGAATGATGTTCTAAGCTGCTTTGAATCCCAATGGTGGGGAGAAAAGTGGGATATGAATAAATAAATGCACGCAAGTGGTGCACAATCCAGTGGACAGGTCTTTTGTACGTCCCTCACTGAGAGAGCAAGTGATGTGCAGCACTCTGCAGGGCTTCCCAGTGGACTGAGCCCCTTGGACCAGACTCCCACTCTGCCCCCACCCCTGTGCCCTCAGTGACAGCCACAATCCGTGGCCAGACGCTGATCAGAAGTCACCAGCCTGACATCATACCTTTGCCACAAGTTTAACAGATGACCTCAGATGAACCACTCTTGCGGTGCCTGTCCACAGTCTGAAACACAGGGATTGTAATTGCGACTTCCCTTGAAAGGTTGTTGTAAGGTAGGGGTGGCCAACCTGTGGTGCTCCAGATGTTCATGGACTACAATTCCCATCAGCCCCTGCCAGCATGCCCCCTGCTGTAAGGATTTCAACAATGTAACATCGATGGATGCTCTCTGAGCACTTTCCGTACTATACAAATCAGCAGTCTGACTTCTCACTGATCTAACTCATTCTCATTCTGCAAAGTCTTCATGGCTAAACCCCACAGGGTCACGCTGGAGAAGAATGGCCCTTCGTTGCTTCTATATTCTGCAGATGATACGCGGCTATTCAGTTCACTACTGCAGCTGCTGCCCAGGCTGGCCCCTGTGGAGTGAACCGTAGAGATCCCGTCAGACTGCAGCGGCGGCTCCTCTGGTGGTGTTGCCACTTCTTTACAAGAACATGGACGATTAAGTCTTTGGGGATACCTGGAGAGCTTCACAGGATCTAAACTCGTTTTCTGGGGGTTCCCACAATCATTCTGCTGCTCTGTGGGTGGCATTTTACGAAATGTTCCCGCGGGGCTTTCCAATTCATCCGCTGAATTTCCAGATGGGTGGATGGGAAGTTTCACTGACACTGGCAGTAAAGTCACTGATATTTCTTGGGTAAACGAGTCTGGCATTTGGGACTTTTCAAGGTCCGATATTTCCACTGTTTGGGCCAGATCGTCTAGACGACTTGGATCTTCGTTACCTGCTTTACAATGCATTTTTTTGTGCCGGCGTAAGACGGCAGAACGACTAAAGCATTTATTGCAGGTCTCGCAGGTATATGGCTTTTCCCCAGTATGAGTCCGGATGTGCCTTCGTAAGTCACCAGACCCTGCAAAGCATTTCCCTAGAAAACAAGAAGGTGTTTAAATACCAACCAAAGATCAGCACCATATGTGGTGTGTTGTTTGACATTTCACTCCTAGATTAGTAATTATCAATCCTAAAATAAAATCACTTCTCATTTTTAGAAGAAGAAGAGTTTGGATTTATATCCCCCCTTTCTCTCCTGTAAGGAGACTCAAAGGGGCTTACAATCTCCTTGACCTTCCCCCCTCACAACAAGCACCCTGTGAGGTAGGTGGGGCTGAGAGAGCTCCGAGAAGCTGTGACTAGCCCAAGGTCACCCAGCTGGCGTGTGTGGGAGTGCACAGGCTAATCTGAATTCCCCAGATAAGCCTCCACAGCTCAGGCGGCAGAGCGGGGAATCAAACCTGGTTCCTCCAGATTAAATACACGAGCTCTTAACCTCCTACGCCACTGCTGCTCCAGTGGCGTAACTGAACTTGCTGTTATCATCCGTCATGCGTTCGGATATCACAACAAACCAGGGGGGAGGGGGAGGCATGAACATACCTTGCAGTCGTTCTTACACATATCCCACTGTTCCCTCATGAATGATTCAAGGCTTTAGAAGAAGAAGAGGAGGAGTTTGGATCTATACAAGGTGGGGCTGAGAGAGTTCCAAAGAACTGTGACTAGCCCAAGGTCACCCAGCAGGAGCGTAGGAGTGTGGAAACACATCTGGTTCACCAGATAAGCCTCTGCTACTCAGGTGGAGGAGTGGGGAATCAAACCTGGTTCTCCAGATTAGAATCCACCTGCTCTTAATCACTACGCTCACCTCCGTTGCGCAGCCAATGCCCTGTGCATAATTGGCCAGTGTCAACAAACGGGGCATGAAGGCTAAGACCCTCTCAGATTCTGCTTCTCAACTACAGAGGTGAAGGCCTGGAAAAAATATTGGAGGGAAAACTTGCCAACATTTTTTCCTGAGGCCTTTTTTCAATTTTTCCAATGGAAAAAATTGGAAATTTGGAGTACTTGGGAAAAAAACCCTATGAAATATTTTCTCTTTTTGAATGAGTGAAACACTTTTAAAGACAAGGTGTCCATGCTATGGACATATACAGCTCTTAAATCGAAGATGAATTTCTGCACCAGAAGGACATCTGATCTCTATGAAGGGACCACACAGGACTTTCATTGGTTCTCAACAGCTGCATGCCTTCTGCTGTCCTTTGGACCAGCTTTTCACCTTCCTTCAAACTACTGGCATTCACAGATTTGCTGCCGCTGCATACGGAGACTGCCTTCAGTCACCCTGATAAACAGCCACTCTTCTTAGTAAATCTATCTACCCCACTTTTAAAGCTATCTACGCCAGGGATGTCAAACTGATTTGTTATAAGGGTACAACATGACATATATGCATATTTATCGGGGATGGGCCAGTTAGCCTTGAGAGGACCTGGTAAGGGTCTGGATCAGGCCCTGGGGGTACATGTTTGACACCCCAATCTATGCTCATCATGAAATGATTTCAAATGAAAAATGTAAAAGGGGTGATATTTCTCTCAGTGGCCAGCACCACAGCCCTTAACTTTGAATGGCAATATAAAAAATAAAAAGAATTGAAGCATCTACACCACGATAAATGGATATTTATCTAATCCACCATGAGAATCAAATGCAACAATAAGTACAGCTTGGAGAGATTTCGACGTCGAAATCTCTCCAATAAAATATTAATTGTATCTGAACTTTTATTTTTAGGCTTTAAGGAATTTAGGTATAGACGAAGAAATATCTGTAATGTCTTTGTTAAGTTATATCTTATAGATTAGAATAATAGTCGTTAACAGGACAAATTATATTAAGGAAACTGAGGGGAAGTCAAAGGGGAAGGCGAATGGGTGGGGTGGGAAGACTGGGGGAAAGGGGGAGGGAAGGAGTTATTGATTAATTAAGGAAACTGATATATGAAATGAATATATTAGACAACTATCAAATGCTCCTTTTTAAAGTTATGTATAAACTTTATGTTAGACAATGTATGATTATTTACAATCAATTGATGAACGAAAATGTACAGCTGATTATTATTTAATAAAGTTTTTTTTTAAATTAAAAAAAAAATAAGTACAGCTTGAAATCCACGCCATAATGCTTGGGTAGTGAACAAACTATGAACGTAAGCGTGTTGTTAAGGGGTCGGACTAGGATCGGATCTGAATCCGCACGCACACCAGGGAAAGCAGGGCCGGTCACACCCACCCAGCCTTGGCCCTGGCAAGCATCTGGATGGGCGGCTTCCGAGGAACACCGGGGCCAGGCCATGACCTCTCTTGCCTGAACCCCCCCGCCCCCCCAGCAGTCGCCTGTCGATGGCAAAACAGGAGGGGGGGACTGAACTGAACAAACCAAAGGGGAGTTTTATACTTTAAACCATCCATGAATCTTAAAAGTGGTCCAATTGATATGGGATTGGCTAGAAGGACCGTCCTTGCCTTTTTTACTATGGTCATGCTGCCCATTTGTTATACATTGTGGGGGTGGGTTGAATAACATATCCACCCTTCAGGGGAAAATAAGTGTTTGTATTCTAGCCAATATGCACAGAGGCATAATCCTGAATTTTGAAAATATGTTCCCCAAATGCACCAGTTACCATTTTAGGTGAAAAATTCCATGATAGAATATTATTTATTATTATTATTATTATTATTATTATTATTTATTTAATTTGTATACCGCCCGATCCCCAAGAGATCAGGAAAAGAAATAGAATATTATTTATTATTATTATTATTATTATTATTATTATTTATTTAATTTGTATACCGCCCGATCCCCGAAGGGCTCCGGAAAGAAATAGAATAGAAAGACCACAACAAAAACTTGCATGAAGAGATTGCCCCCCCCCCCCCCCCCCCCAACACACACAAACAAAGCAGTTGGAACTTCATGATTGGCCAGAATATCTGTGAGATGAGGAAATTCCCACCCCAGGGAACTGCATTTTGAAAGAGTTAATTGAGCACAAACTTACCACAAGCTGAGCAGCTGTAAGGCCTCTCTCCCGTGTGCCGGATCCTGTGCTTTACTAACTTCCGGGGTAAGTTAAAGGACTTTCCGCACTCATCACAGGTGAAAACTTTTTCTATGGCATGGTTCTTTTTGTGTTCCTTTAAATTACTGAAATTACTAAATCCTGGAATGGCGAGAAAGAGAGAGAGAGTGAGATGGTTATCTGCAGGGGGTAAGCTTCCAAAAGGTTGCACAAAAGTAATGCAGCTGTCCCTGCTGCTCACATTCGTGCCAAGATTCAAGCCCAGGCAATCCATGTTGCGTCCTGTGAGTGTGGAAGGGCCCAGCACCCAGCTGAGGCTCAGGCAAGAGGTCCCAGGTTGAATTCCCAGTGCCTCTCGCTAAAAGGATCAGATGCACGGGAAGGGAAAGACATCGGCTGCCTCAGAGACTAGGACACGGAGTAATGGATTCAAGGTGAAGGAAAAGAGATTCCACCTAAACATTAGGAAGGACTTCCTGACCGTCAGGGCTGTTCGACAGGGGAATTCACTGCCTCAGAGAGTGGTGGAGTCTCCTTCTTTGGAGGTTTTTAAACAAAGGCTGGATCAGCATATGTCAGGAGTGCTTTGATTGTGTGTTCCTGCATTTGAGGGGGTTGGACTTGATGGCCCTTGTGGTCTCTTCCAACTCTATGATTCTATGATAAACCATCTGACCTTAACAGATAAATGGCCATATTCACAGTATTTTAGCAAGTAGCATGTCCCTGAATTTCTGGGCAGGGGTCTGGCTCAGTGGTAGAGCATCAGCTACCTATGCAGAGGGTCCAAGGTTCGATCCCCGGTATCCCCAGTTGAAAGGACCAGGGAGTCAGTGATGTCAAGGCACTCTATCTGAGACCCTGGAGAGAAGCTGCTCGTCTTGAGTAGGCATTTTGCAGCAGTCAGGAGTTTTCAAAGCAGGTTGCAGTTTCTGACAGTTTCAAATTATTACAGTTCTAACAAACTTTGGTGCATTTTGGAAGCACGGACATATGGAATTCATGTTCCACTAGCCGTGAAGCTTGTTCAAGACCGGTGCGCATCTGGGTTCTGGTTAGCTTACCAGATGTTTTGCACGGCACAGGATTTTTACCTGTGTCTGTTTTTAAACTACATGCTTGTAATTTTGGACTCCATTTATGTATAACAAGACTTCACTTGCAAGTAGAGAGCAATGGCTGCAGGCCTTCATCTGGGTGCTTCCTATTGGTTAACCTGAGTAGGCAAGACCGACCAGGATGGACTGAGGGTTTGATTCACTCGGAGGCAGCTTCACGTGTTTGCATCTTACAACACAGCCATCCTTGCTGCTCCTAGTGATGGGCTGAGGCAATGCTGCCGGTTGTTGGGTGACCGGCTGGACCTCGCCCTCTCCCCACACACAGCTGGACTTTGCCTGGGCTGCGAGGGGGGGGGGGCAAGGAGAGGCATCAATGCAGGTCTCAAGTGTTGCAGGATTCAGTGGATTAGCGCCCCCCCCCCCCCATGGCCCACTCTCAACCCCTTCGAGGGGAGAAGGGCATCTCCTACATACCTCGGCCACAAATGTCACACAAGTGAGGCTTTTCTCCCGTATGGATAATAATGTGACGCTGGACGTCCCCAGAGGCTGCAAACCTGGAAGGGAATCAAAGGCCAGTCAAACTTCTGTTTACAAACTTGGGATGCTCGACCACCATGGCCCAGTTTATGCATTTGGCAGCCTCCCGAGTGAGAAGCTGCCAGGCTTGGAAACAGACAGAAACAGCTTCAAGGGCCTCAGTGCGCAAACTTCACGGAATCAGCATAGTGGCAGCCACTGTGGTCACAGCGGTTTTATATCCCCCCAATGTCTTCGGCTGGAGACTCAAAGGGGAACCAATCTCCTTGCCCTTCCCCACTCAGCCATAAAGCCCTGTGACTAGCTGGGCCATGATCGAGCTCCGAAGTTCGATGTATTGTCGGAAGGCTTCTCACCCAGCTCGGATCATTGGTAAAGAAGAAGGGCTAATCTGAATTCCCCAGATAAACCTCCGCAGCTCAGGCGGCAGAGCTGGGAATCAAACCCGGTTCCTCCAGATTAGATACACAAACTCTTAACCTCCTACGCCACAGATGCTCCAGGCGAAACTGCCAGGAGAGAATGTTGCTAGAACACGGGGAATCAATCTGCACTCAGTCATAAAGCCCACTAGCTGTCATGATCAGTCCATGTCTGGTTTGATTCTGCCCCGTCTCCCGCCTGGGACGTGGGATCCTTCCCTTCCTCATTCTCCCCTCCCCTCTATCTTAATGACTGTGGTTGGATGTACTTTCTCATTCTGTGCACTTTTGGCTCATTCAACAGCTGCTGTTGTTGTTCTGTCAGTGGTGTGGAATGTGGGGTGTTTTGACCCTGGGGAAGGCTGCCTTGTCTCTGGACCATAGGACTGGTAGGGTGCCATCTCCCCTTGGGAACTGGTAGTCAGGGCTGGTGTTGTGTGGTGTAGAGGCATGGCCTGGGGCATAATGGACAGCACTTTGTTGCTTATGCTTTAGTTCCAGCAACAGAAGTCTAAATACTAATTCCTGGTGCAGTTTCATAATAAATAAATCATCTGAATGCAGAGTTCTGCTATTGAACAGTCCAGGAGCACAAAAGTTGCTGACCGTGGGCTGGCCATTCTCTTTCTACCTCACCAAACTCACATGGTTGCTGTGAGGACACAACAAAGGATGTGAGAACCACATATGGCTGGGATGAAAATGCCATGCACATCTGACAGGTTGTCCTTTCTGAGTGCACAGGGGGGTGCATGAATCCAAAGCCCCTACATGGAGATGGCAGATCACACACAGTCGACACCTCCAGTGCAACGACTCCCCTGTGGAGATTTTAAACAGAAGACCTGGGCCTCTGGGTCACAAAACATCCAGTCTGCTGTTAGAACACTGGACTAGGATAAAGGAGACTCTGGTTTGAGCCTCCATGAGGTCTTGCTGGGTGACCTTGGCAGCACTCTCTCATGCACTGGAAGTCATACACTCGCACCTTAACCTACCTCACAGGGCAGTTGTGAGGATAAAATGGAAGAGATAAGACTTATGTAAGTCACTTCAGGTCCCCAGTAGGAAGATAGGCGAGGTATACATTTAGTAAAATTAAGAATGAAACTGCTGCGCTCAGCATCTGACCTCAGCCACCGGTTGGAATGATCAGATGGATGCAGGGTTGCAATGCATCCCTAATTCAACGCAAGGCACTGCCCAGCTATGAAAAAGGTGGTGGGGGGGGGGGGGGGAAGAATCCCCTTTATGAAGTATTTTACTTGATTCGTGACACTATTTATCTTCTTATCTCATAATCTAGACTGAATTAATATTAACATGAGCTTGATGTTTGCACATGGTCATCAGTTGTTTGTCTTGATGACAGAAAGAAGCAAGAAGGATGCTGCAAGAGAAAGGTAAAAAAATGTAAGGTTAAAATGGTATAGAACACCAAAACAACTAGCATATATGATTAAAGGCCTCGTCCCTAAATGCTGGCATTGTGGAGATCAAGAGGCATATTATAGTCATATGTGGACGGAATGTGTAGAAGTGAAAAGGTTTTGGACAACCGTGATGTTATATATCAAGAAACTGGTGAAGATTAATATTGGGGGTAAATAATGATTTAATGTTCATGGGTGTAATGGAGGATAGAAGGGTAGATAAAAAAATATAGCTATACGTATAAAATAATGATCAAAGCAGCACAGGCAACAACAGCTTTAGGCTGGAAAGAAAAGAAAAAATGGACAATCCAGAAATGGTTGGAATACATCTGGGAACAAGGGACACTGGACATGTTCGTAATAATAACAAAGAATCAACTGTGGCAAGATAAACAGAGTGAAATCTTGAAGATATGGACCATATATGCAGACTGGATGAAAGAAGCTGGAGTCAACGAGGATAAATGGGAGAAAAGACTACAAAGAATGAACTTACTGCTGTTTGTTTGACAAAACTATGAAAAATATAGGGGGGAGGGAGGAAAAGGGGAAAATGTACTGTTTGAAAACAAATGAAGAAAAGCATCAATATAAAATGTAATATTCAAATGATACAATATTTTTTTTTAATGTAAGGTAAATACTGTCCACACTTGCACAAATATTGTACATGTTTGACCCCAAAAAACCAAAATGGACAGTTAGGGAGGGAAATCTCGTGGACGAAATAACTCTGGATCTGGTTGGGTACAGGAAGGGAGGGGCATTCAACCACACATCCCCCACCTGCCAAGAAAGCTTCCAGTGGTGCAGGGAGGTACATACCCACCTGTCCCACAGCATTTCGTCCATGAGGCTTCCCCAGCCTTTAGCTTCTGAAGGTCAAAAAGGGCTGCTGAAATAAGGCGGGGAAGATCTGTGCCCGTGAGAACTTTCCAGCCACGGTTCAGAGGATCCAGCCCAAAGAGCAGCAGTTTTTACTTATTAAAAACTTCTCAAACTGAAATAACACTGTGTGGTCTAATGTCAGGAGGCCTGTTATTTAGGGGTTTTGCTGTTGCTGCTTTCTAAATGCACAGGAGGGTGGTGGAATGGGTTAATTGCATTTCTAACTGTCTTTTCACTGTTTCTGTAGAATGTTATGTAGTACCAGGTGGTGTCTGAGGTCACTGCTTGCCCATCTTCTGTTATCTTACTGACTTTTACTTTTAGGCACGTTTTCTCAGGATTGGGGGGGGGGGGGATGTTGGTTGAATTAAGTGTTGGGATTTGCACGGGTAAGTCAGTTCTGGCTTTAGCCAGGGAAGATTCCACATCATTAAAGCTTCTGTTCTTCAACAAGAGTGTATGTGTGTTTGTGGGATTCAGAATTCTCAAAACTTGTTCTTCACTTAGACTTTGCAGTGGGCACACAGCTGCAGAACTGAGGACGGAAGTGACTTGCCCTGCTATTTGCTGAAAGACTGCCTAAAGGGAAGACCACTTCCTGGGAAATATTTTAGTTTGTTCAACTCCAGGGAAGTTCCTGCCTGCGCATTAACACACTGTCATACTAATGTTGTGGGTTACGCAGCCATACAAACCGTTTCCCGCAGATTTCACAAATGTAAGGCTTTTCACCTGAATGCCGACGTAAATGAGTCTGAAGATTGCCTGCCTGCAAAGATAAGAAAAGTTTTTAATATGGTAGAAGTCAGTCATTCTGGTAACAATAATGCACGACTGGAAGGAGAGGCCTCGCTTCACTGCCTAATGTTAGCAATGCAGTGCTGGCTAAATAACAGCTCATTGTTACGAATGAAACCACGCTACAAGACTAAGGTGGAAGAGCGCTGTGCTAGAGATGAGTAATGTTTTAGTTGCAACACAGCCATCTATTACCCATCTATTACCCATGGCAAGGTTCCCGCACCTTCCAAGAGAATTGGCCGGGGAGTCTTTGTCAGAGCCTGTTCGGCATTTATTACCCACCACCCTGTTTGCAGCGGGGCAACCGTTACCCATCAGCTGCCTTTTTACTCTATACAACAACACAAGCCTTTATTGGCATATAAAACAGGACAAAATTTTAAAACAAAACAAGGTTAAGAAATACAGTTAAAATTACTAATTTCCAGTATAAAATTTGCAACAGTTTCACAAAAGAGCACATCAGAGCTGTTCAGGAGATTGGGTAATTTATAACACTCAAGCCACTGAGAACATTGCAAGAAAATGGAATTCGTGTATTTCATGCGTATCTTATTGTATTTAGGGCATAGAAACAGAGAATGGTCAAGTGTTTCGACTGTAATCAGATCACATGAACAAACTCTTTTAGAACGTTCCATATTCTTGAATCTTCCCTCCAGCAGAGCTGATGGCAGCACATTACATCTTGCAGTACCCCCGCCCCCGCCCGCCCCCCCCCCCCCCCCCCCCCCCCCCCCCCCCCTCCCCCCCCCCCCCGCCCCCCCCCCCTCCCTCTCCCCCCCCCCCCTGCCCCCCCGCCCCTCCCTCCCCCCCCCCCCCCCCCGCCCCCCCCCCCCCCCCCCCCCCCCCCCCCCCGGCCCCCCCCCCCCTCCCTCCCCCCTCCCCTCCCCCCCCCCCCCCCCCCCCCCCCCCCCCCCACCCCCCCCCCCCCCCACCCCCCCCCCCCCCCACCCCCCCCCCCCCCCACCCCCCCCCCCCCCCACCCCCCCCCCCCCCCACCCCCCCCCCCCCCCACCCCCCCCCCCCCCCACCCCCCCCCCCCCCCACCCCCCCCCCCCCCCACCCCCCCCCCCCCCCACCCCCCCCCCCCCCATCTTTAAAATAGATTTCTAGCTTGAGTTATATTTTATGGACCCGATGTTCACAAAAGTGAATGTCTTGAATGCTTAATATTATTGAAGAATCCCAATAAATGGCATCACCCGAGAGGACAAAAACACATTAAGGTTCTCTCAGAGAGATTAAAAGCAACCCTGAACATTTTCTCCTCCCGTCCGCCGGTCCTACAGCATTGCCAAAAAGGTTGACTCAAGCAGCAACATGCCTGCAAGATAAAAGTAAAGCCACGGGTGGCCAGACTACACATCAATGAAAGCAGAGCTGATTCAGACACAAAAGAATACTTCACAATATATACACTTTAAACTTCCTACCTGTGAGAAACATTTCCCACAAATGTTGCATTCAAATGGCTTCTCACCTAAAATTAGAAGTAATAACGTTTACGTATACAAAAAGAGCCAGTTAAAACCTCAGCAATTAGCTGTAGCACACTTGTTTGGTGTATTGTTGAAGGCTTTCATAACCAGAATCACTGGGGCGTTGTGTGGTTTCTGGGCTATAAGGCCGTGTTCCGGTAGCATTTTCACCTGATGTTTCGCCTGCGTCTGTGGCTGGCATCTTCAGAGGATCCCTTGTTTGCCCCCTTTTTTAAAAAAGATGAACGCTAGATTTGTTTTTAGGCATTGTAAAATATCTTGCATGCCTTTTACATCTCAAAAGGCTACCTTGATTTAGACAGATGCGCAACTTGCTCAACCATTTCATCACCTGATTTCTACTCAATCAATTTTATACCATTACCTAATTTACACCTCCTACAGGCTGAATGTGATCCACACAGAGCTCAGCACTAAGCCCTATTTGATTTTGATGAAAAAGATATGCTGTGCAACCCTAAACGTAATTATTTAGAAGCAAGTTCCAATATGCTCAGTGGGAATCACAGAAGCATACAGCTGGAAGGCTAGCTCCAGGATCATCTAGCCTGACCCCCATGAACAATGCAGGAAATCCACAAGCACCTCCCCACCCACTCCCCCAGTGGCCCCTGCAAAAAACCTCCAGGATCCCTGGGCCAAGTCAGCCTGGAGGAAAATTCCCTCCCGACACCAAAGTAGAGATTGGCATTATCCTGGGCATGTAAGAGAGGGCCACCAGAACAGAGCACTGGTGTCAGGCTGGGGCGTGACAGCAAGCACAGTTCTGTGGGGGATCATGGGCACTTTTGTTCCCCTAGGTCACTAAGTAGCAGCACCCGATCTAACGGTACCGTCTCTGGCCGTTGACCTTGAGCACATCGTGCATTCCTGTCCTTCGCGCCTTCTGTAGAGAGCAGTCTACAGGGATAGGGAGGTGGGATTGATATATTGGGATTGTGTTTCAGTAGATTCAGCTCCTTCCCTTTTATTGGTGGATTACAGTCGTATTGGACAGCACCGGTCCAAACGGGTGAGGATCGGGCCCAGAAGGAATGACACAGAGCTCAGCACTGACCCAACCTATCTGCGGACACAGGGACCGTAGAGCGATAGGGTCAGCGATTCACTTGCAGGACTGATGCATGTTCCAAAGTGTCTCTTGCAAAATTAGACCCCGAGTCACATTCATAACTTTCCCTCCCTTAAAGCAGCAGCTTTAAAAACCAAAGCTTTCTTGCACCGAGAGACAAATGCAAATGCGCCACGTGTAAAATAGCTGGGGATGGAAGGGACAGGGAGCGGGGGGCGGGGGGGGGGGGGGGGGCCGCCACCCCCTGCAGGTGCTTCCTTGTCGTCTTGAGAATTGCACTTGGGGAAGCAGGCAGGATTAGCTTGCTTGCTGCACTGCGGATCCCCGCTGAAACTCTTGCCCCGCTGGCACTTGATGCGATGACTTCCCCCGGGCCAAGGCTGCGCTGCTAAACCGCCTGGCTGGAGATCCTGGCGCCTTTTGCTCTGGCCTTTCTTGATCTGAGTGTTGCTCCGTCCCAAAAGGCGCCTGGCTGCACTTCAAGGGAAGTCTGAGCTGGTCATGATCGACGGCAGCCGGGCTGATTAAGATACCATATATACTTGAATATAAGCCGAAGGGGGCTTTTTCAGCATTAAAAATGTGATGAAAAAGTCAGCTTATACTAGAGTATATGCGGTAACTTTCACTGCAACTCACTACCAAGGTTACAAAGGCAGATAAGACACCTGTGGGAAGCAACAGTACAGAACAGCAAAGCACAGCAGAACACAGGAATAACCCAACAACCTCCCACAAGATCCAGGTCCGTGTTCTGAAGCGTATTCACAGAATTGGCATTATAATTCACTTTTATTTTGCCCTTCCTCTAAGGAGCAAACATGGATTTCCCATCCTGCATTTTATTTCCCCTTCAACTCTGAGACACAGTAGGCAGAGAGAGAGAATGACTGACCTAATGTCACCCAGCGTGTTCGAGGACAAGTGGGGATTGGAACGCTGGGCACAGGTCAACACTGTCAACCCTTCTACCTTTGTTGTGCAGCAATTTGACAAACCAGAATGACAGCCAGTGGTCTACATCTGGAGGCCCTTGCACCACAGGAACTAGCGTGATGAGAAGTGGGAAAAGATGGTTCACCTCTGTGTCTGGAAGCTCAAATTATGGTCTGTACAGCAAGTGCAACAAGTCAGGATTGGCTGGGATGTCCAAACAAGAGTGCATTTTGCTCACCCACAGAAAGCCCCTTACAAAAACAGCTTACAAAATGAGTCTTTTCAGTTGTTAAGACTGAAAGTTATCTGCCTTCCCATCACGGAATTAAATTATGATCAGACTGGAAGTTTTCAGTAATGATACCTGTATGAGACCTTATGTGGAGCTCCAGGTTGCTGGGGTGTTTAAAAGCTTTTCCACATAACGCACAAGGATACTGCCTCTCGGAAAGGAAAGTCGGGGACTGGCCATTCCCTTCAGAAAGTTCCTGTGACGGCTCAAGCTCGGCATTTTGCTCCAAGCCTTCCGGATTGGCCAGCTCTTCTTCCCCTGCTTGGTTTTCGGCAGCAGCATTTGCCCTCTGCACAGCACTTCCTCTTTCCAGCTCAGCCTCCTCAGCAATGTCCCCATCGGCAATTTTAGGAGATTCGGGAGAACTGAAGTCTGAAGACTTCTGAGACCTGAGGGAATTCAGTTTCTTAAGGGGCACTGCTTTCCGAAGTCTGAAGTCAGCTGAATGTAAAGGGGTGCTTTCTGAATCCTGATCTTCATTACACTCACTTAAAGGCTGAACTAGGAAGTTCAAAGGTAAATGATCAGATGATTCCAAAATACATTCTGAGTGACTGATGAGACAAGCAGCATTATGTTCAGCTGCGCTGGGTTCTGCAGAGGCACTAAAAGAAAAGGACGGCTCTGATGATTGTTCGTTGCCGGGACAAACAGTCTGCTTGTAGAACTGTTTGCTATAAAAGTTACGAAGTTTGTAATAGCCATTTGGCTGCTTAAGTGGGAGATTTGTGCAATTAGCACCCATCGAATCTTGTTTCTGTTTGTCTGCATCACTAGAGGAGACGGGGAGGGCAGCAGGCAGTGTCCCTTGCAAATGATGCTCATCCAGGAGTTTGCCGGGCTGTGCAGCTGGGGAACAAGCGCGCAGCAAATTAGCCTCGTAGGTCTCACAAGTAGTATCGGCAGCCAAAGTATTTTGCAATGGGAAGGTATTGTTGTTACAAGGCATGGCAGCTGGCTGCTCCAAGATCGCAGAGGATTTGATAAAGGAGCGACACACGTTCAAGACGTTCTGCACTTGCAGATACTGAGCAATATCCAAAAGAGCTTTCACATTGTCCTGGTTCAGGTCAAGGTGGGACGTGTACATGTAGTCCAAGATTTGTCCTATCCCACCAACATTTTTAATATCCAGTTGAAAGACATCATTCTTCTGTCCTGAAGAATTCTGAAATAGGGTCCTGGGGAAGGGATAGGCACAGCTGTTTAAAAGGTGGAAGCATACAGAACAGTCCATCTTCAGAACTATTACAGAACAATCATAATAATCAATTTTTACAATAGTTAAGAGAGATCCATTATCAATAAGCTTTGCTGCCATGACAGCTATTTAGATTTGAATTTTAACAAACGGTACCTTTTCCAGCCACTTCTTTCAATGTTTTGAACAGGAGCAATATAGAAGAAGAAGAGCTGGATTTATATTTCCCCTTTCTCTCCTATGAGACTCAAAGGGATTTTACAAACTCCTTTCCCTTCCTCCCTCACAACAAGCACCCTGTGAGGTAGGTGGGGCTGAGAGAGCTCAGAAGAACTGTGACTAGTCCAAGGTCACCCAGCTGGCTGTGTTGGAGTGTACAAGCTAATCTAAATTCCCCAGATAAGGCTCCATAGCTCAGGCGGCAGAGCAGGGAATAAAATCTGGTTCCTCCACCTGCTCTTAACCACTATGCCACTGCTGCTCCCTAGAACAACACTTTTCAAATTCCCAGCAAATAAAAGCTTTAACACACTAATCATTAACTGTAAAACAATGTCATAACTCTTATGAGAGTAAATTCAAGCACAGTGATTGGCTTACTATCTCATATTAAGCATGCATTATTTGGAATAGCTCTGTGTTCATTAGAACATGACAAGGAAACCAACACCCCCTCCCCCCACAAGATTTTAGACATAGAATAAAACAGGTTGAGGATATTTCAGATCTTGGGGTCATTTATATATATGTGTAAATGGATGTATGCGTGTGTATGTATGAACAGAATATCTAAGACAAGGATATTCTTCCAATGCACCACGCAAGGACAAATGCGCAAACTTTTCATTTATACTCCACCTTTCTCCCAAATGTGGGACCCAGATGGTTCTGTCCTCCCCTTTTTCCTAATGCCCCTAAGGCAGGTTAGGCTGAGAGCATATGACTAGGCCAAGGTCCCCCAGCACGTTTTTATGGCAGAGTGGGAATCCCCGCCTGGATCACCAGATCCCAGTCCTACACTACATTTGGCTCAGAATCTAAAATTTCATTTGCTGAGAAGGAGCAAATGCATAACCCTTAAAAATTCTCAACAAAGTTAGGAACAAATGAGTACAAAAAGTCTGAGTGAATTTAACAAGTTTTTACTGCATTTGACAGAAATGAACTAATTCATATTGGTTTTCCAGTCAGTAAAGATACTACTTTCCTGACTGTTTCAAGTACAATATATTACAAAAAAGCTGCAAATGTGCACAAGAGATCTGCTTTCTTAGCAGAAGGGGCACAAGAGGAGCAGTCCTACATCGCAGTGCGTTATTCCAGCTCCAGAGCTGCTCCATTATAATGTTACCATCAAACTCACTTCAAAGATGCAATTTCAGCCAGGGATATTACCTAGGGATTAAACACTTTGCAGGCAACTTTACATCCTTCTAGATAGTTCGGTTATTTCAAAGTACATTTTTAATTTAAAAACAAACGATGAACAAATAGGCAGCATAGACTTGAGAGGCTCTTTGAAGTAATAAAATGGTTAAAAGAATAATAAAAAATGGAGAACAACATATCATTCTCATAAAATACATTGCGAGTCTCCATCAAATAGAAAGCCAGGGACAAATGTGAATAAAATAACAGTCTCTCCCCAGCCCTCAAAAGACGCAACTGTTACTTTGGAGATAGCTCATGTATAAGCTGAAGCATTTCAGTCAAAATGACTGACATGTTAACGCACAAATCCCAACTGGATGTCAATCTTCTCCTGGCATAAACACCAATTTCAAACGTGCAGTGGCAGCTCATTCCATAGCCTAAGAGGTATGTGACAGACTCATTTGTATTCGCCTTCCCTCTTTATTTTTTTCCCCACCAGGTCTTTCAATGCATCTGAACTGCTGTCTTATAAAATGACTATTTCTGTCTCTAGCACCCAACAGCACGAATTCAACTTGTTTCCAAATAAGGTTAGGTCCTATCGCATGTTTAGTAACGTACCTGAAATACTGGCTGAAAGCAGCTAACACATTTTTATGTGCTTTGAAACAGACACCTTTGACCACCAACATGCAGTCACAAAGAAGACCTTGAATGCGTTGCTCATGAAGCTGCTGAAGCAGGTAACAGCTGTGGCTGGCAACAGCGTCCATTCTAAGTAGGACACGCTGAAGTTACCTGCCACAAAAAATTAAAATGTTTAAAACAGAGGTCAACAACCTTTAACACCCAAAGAGCCATTTGGACCCGTTTTTCACTGAAAAGAAAACACTTGGAGCTGCAAATACTTTTTGACATCTAAAATGAAGATAATGCTGTATATATTCTCATGCAGGGAAAAATTCCCTTCTTTGGGGCCCATTTTTACCCATCAAAGCAAAAGGGGGGGGGGGGATAAAAAGCCTGTTGTTTTGTATATGATTCAAATGACCAGCAATAGAACCCCCGTTTCATACATTTCTCTTTTCTTGAGTTGAAAGACACTGATTATGCCCACTCAAAAAACCCCCTCAAATTCCACTTGGATGGTCGATCAAAATTGGTGCCTTTAATGGGATTGTCAAGTTCCCGGAGGGGGGGCGGTGGCTGAACTTCTCCCCCCCACCCTGAGAAAATGTCTGCCATGGAGGGTGGACTCGACAGCCATATTCCTCGGTGAGCATGGCCCCCGCCCTGGTCCCAAAAGCCACAGCTTCTGAGAATCTACCTGCAAATGTCCTGGAATTTGCCCGCCGGGCGTTGGCAACCCGCAACAACCATGGCTGAGGATGATCCCGGCCTTCCTCCCTACAAGCTTATCCTCCACTGGCTCACTTTGAAGTAAACCTTTCAAGATCCATGTGCAAGGCTTTCCCCATGCGCTCCTGCCCTCCTTGGCAATGCAGAAGCAAACAATTCCCAGAGAAGCAGAGCAGAGAAGTGAAGTAGAAAAGCTGTTCAAGAAGCAGGGTCAGAAAATACAGCTGCCAACTCTACCCTCTGTCCCCACCTGTGTACAGCCAAGAAGATGCCTCCCCACACCCTTTTATTAAGACTGTTACACCTGGCCTTCGTTTGTAGATAAACCAGGTGGTAGAGAGGGTTGTACTGCTGCCCACTACAGAGAAGGAAAATACTTAATCGTACCTTCTCAGACATTAAAAATTAGCCTGCCAGGGGTCTCTTTTAACCTTCTGGCCTTTGCACATTCCCACAATGACAGTCACCGCCCCACCTGGGGTTGCCAACCATCAGCCGGGATCTGGAGATCTCCTGAAGATAAATTAATCTCCTGACTACAGAAATCAGTTCTACTGGAGGAAACAGCAGCTTGAAAGGGCAGGCTCTCTGGCATGCCACAGATTCTATATGAAATTCCTCCTCAAGTGGGCTGCCAGTTCAGGTTGGGAAATACCTGGAATTTTTTTGTGGGTGTGGGGGAACCAGAGGAGGGCAGGGTTCAGAGAGAAGAAGAGTTTGGATTGACACTTGCTTTTCTCTCGTGTAAGGAGTCCCAAGGCAGCTTAATGAAGTCCTTTCCCTTCCTCTCCCCACAACAGATGCCTTGTGAGGCAGGTGAGGCTGAGAGTCCTGAGAGAACTGTGACTGGCCCAAGGTCACGCAGCAGGCTTCAGATGAAGGAGTGGGGGAAACAAACCAAACTCTTCAGATTAGCTTCTACCTCTCTTAACCACTATACCCCGCTGGCTATCTAAGTATGCAAAGAAGTCTTTCATTGTAATCTTATGCTTACTTTTTGAAAGAAGAAAAGGAGGAAGAGCAGTTTAGATTTATACCCCACCTTTCTCTCCTGCAAGGAGTTTCAAAAGGGCTCGCAAACTCCTTTCCCTTCCTCTCTTCACAACAGACACTTTGTGAAGCAGGTGATGCTGAGAGAGAACTGGGACTAGCCCAAGGTCACCCTGCAGGCTTCATGTGGAGGTGCAGGGAACCAAATCCAGTTCACCACTGATATCTACTACACCCTGCTGGCTCAATGGGTTATAATGCCACAGATTCCACCTTCCATAACCACCATTTCCTCCAGGCATATTGATCAGTTTTATCCGTTACGTGCCCTGAACCTGGCCTTGTGCTGGGGAAGGGGGGATGTAAAAATTAATAAAATAATAAATAAAAATCATTGTCATGAGGAGTCCAACTGTAATGCCAGGAGATCTCCAGCCACCACCTGGAGACTGGCAACTCCTATCCCCCCCTCCACAGACATCGCCCTATGAATGGCCCAGGCTACCATGAGAAGCCCCTGCCCGGACCTCCCCGTCGAGGGCCCTTTCATGGCCGCCATTCCTACGACTGCACACACACCCGCCCCAGGGTTTGGGGAGGCTTAGCGCATGCGCCGCTGCAACCTTTCTCTCGCTCTCCCTCGGCTTGTCCCACCTGGGAAAGTGCCACTCCTCGGGCCAGCTTCTGGCGCCCATCCTTCTGCCTTAACACTCACTTCAACGCTATTGGCAGGTTGCCTGCCAACGTCACTTCCGTCGCACAGGTAAACAGGTGGCGGCCGAACATCAAAGGGCCAATTGGACGCTCTAGGCTTTTCACTCGCTGGTTCTTGCCATTTCCAGCACCAAACGGCCTTTCCTTTCTAGGCCCCACTGAGCCGTTTGGACTTTGGTTCTTTCCCTTCAAGGAAACCGCGGGCCTCTTTGGACGCTTCACCCCTCCCCCCATTAGCGGGCTCCGCAACTGATTTTCAGCCTTTTAAACGGCGCTTTCCTGTGCAAAAGTCCCGCCTTCGGCTGCCGCACTTCCGGTCTCGCTTTCCCTGGCCCTTGGCTGACTCAAGGAGTGGTGGTTGGGTCACAGAGCTATCCAGGGCGGAGCGGCGTCTCTCTGCCGGAACTTCCGGCCGTCGGGGGGGGAGGTGATGTTTTCTATGGTCGGAAGCAGCCGCACGAATCTCCTGGGAGAAGAAGAAGAGTACGGGAAGCCCGTGGTCGGGGTTCTGGTTACGCGCACGTCTGAATGGGCTGCAGCGCGTGACACGGAAGGCCGCTCTGAGTGAGTGGGCGACGGGAGCCACCTCCCGCCTTAACAACGTTTGCTAGTTAGACGCCACGTGTGGATACAGTGAACGTGCGCGCACACTTGGGCTGCTCTCTCCCCCATTGCTCTTCCGTCCTTCTTTTCTTTCTTCCTTCATTTTCCTTCTTGACCTTCCTTCTTGACCTTCCATTCCTCCCAAGTGTCTCTTCCTTACTGTTTCTTTTCTTTCTCTTCCTTCCCACAATGTCTGTCTGTTAGTCAACACATCCATGTAGCTTGACACCCTCCTCGTCCCCCCCCCCCCCAATTCGGCTGCCCCACTGTGGAGGTCGCGCTGGGGCAGCGTAGTCGGAGAGGGGCAATTTCGTTGCTTGCCCCGGGCACCATTTTTTTGAACCCATGCCCATGGCAGCCCTGCCGGAGGTGTCGCCATTCATGTGTCGCTATAATATCTGTAACTGTATATTCTGCTTTCTGGCACTAAGTCCATGCACTGCATCCCGTGTAGTAGGATAGATCTATACCCTGTTGAGGATATAATACGGTAGTAAATGTCTACCTCAGATCGAGCCACGCAGAGTTTGCACTGGTCGCAATTATCTACTTATTTTGAGATCTAGCTAGACTTCCCAAATATTGACTTAGTGCTAGCGAGAGATTTTATTGCCAGAGTTGGTAACGATACTTTTGTATTTATTTGCTATACTTTTGTATTTATTTGCTGTCACTGAGAACAGCTACATTGTGAGCCGCGTCAAATCCTTCGGGGGTGAGGCAGCCAATAAATCTAACAAATAAATAAAATAAAAAATATGACTTGACAGTAAAAAAAGATACATTCATGGTGGCTCTGCCTCTCAGTAGTACTGATTTGTTAAATGTTAATTTAATAATTTTCTATTTGAGGAGGTATATTCAGATCTTTGTAGTAACATTTTGCTGGTAAATTTAAGTAACCATTGCTAAAATGTCATGCCACACTTAATACATTTTTTAAAATTGTTTCTAGAATTTTCTGGAAAAGAAACCATTTTCATAATCTTTGAAGAAACAGATCCAGTCTCCGAAATGGTGGTTTTTACATGCAACAGTTGTGGGGAATCTGTGAAGAAGGGGCAGGTTGAAAAGCACGTGAATATGTGCCGGCATTGTGAATACCTTTCCTGTATGGATTGTGGCAAAGATTTCTGGTAGGTTGCTTCACTGTATGGTACATAATGAAACCGGGTCCCCGCTAACAGTCATCCTCAGTGAAAACAAGTAATGCACATGGAAAGCCACATGTTAAAATTACTCTTCCTTGTATTGTCGAAGGCTTTCATGGCTGGATTCAACTGGTTGTTGTGGGTTTTCTGGGCTGTGTGGCTGTGATCTGGTAGATCCTGTTCCTAATGTTTCACCTGCATCTGTGGCTGGCATCTTCAGAGGTAAGTGGCTGGCATCTTCAGAGGTAAGTCTGTTACACACAGCCTGGGAAACCCACCACAACTAGTTACTCTTCCTTAGTTCAAAAGTCGCATTTCCACTGGAGGGAACTGTTCAGATGTTTCTCCTTGTTATTGTGTTTTAGAACAATCATGTGCTAGCTCATCCCTCCACTGTTCTTTTTACTATAAGGAGAAGGCAGCAAATTGAATGTTGAGATACTAGTGGCATTTGTCTGACAGCAGCATTTTCCTAGCCTTTTACTTTCAGTATGGAGGAAGATCTCTTCCCATGATCTGTAACACAGTCTGTATACCAGAGGGTCATCTGTTCTGGGCCGCTGGCTGTGCAAATATGTGATTTCACAGAGTGAGAGAGGTGATCTGGGATGATCTGTATATGGGATTTCTGAAAGTTTGACTGGTCCTAATAAAAGAGATCCTGTGGATTTTGAAAATACCGCAGCCTAAGTCACACTCCTGCATTCTGCTGGGAAACGGGGGCTGATTCCGCATGGGCCAAAAACAGCAGTGTGAAAATGGTGTAAAAGGGTTTAAAATGGTGTAAAAGGGTTTATACTGTTTTCACACTGCTGTTTTTGGCCCATGCGGAATCAGCCAGGGACAAGGGAGTCTTTCTTTAGACCCAGGTCTTTGCTCATGCAGCAAGCTCACACAGGTCTGGAAGGACTAAAACTTTTAAATTGGCTAGCACAGCATAAGCATCATTATTGATCATGTCCACAGTAGAGCAAAGAGTGCTTCATAAATCAGCTCTTGTGCAGCTTCCTAAACAAAGTCAATTAGGACTAACTGATTGAGGTCAGGGCATGTCAAACTCTTCATAGGACTGCAGTCCAGTTGGGATAAGTCCGTATCTGAGAGCCTGAAGGGGTTACCAGTGTTCTGATGCCCTGTCAGGCTTCCTTCATGCCGTTTCATGTCTGAAAGCATTTTCCCCTGAAGTACTGTGTTGCAAATGCAATCTGCATAAATCAGTTGCTTCGTATACATTCTTCTTTTCAAAGGGGCGACGATTATAAATCTCACGTGAAGTGTGTGAGTGAAGACCAGAAGTACGGTGGCAAGGGATATGAAGGCAAAACTCATAAAGGAGATGTGAAACAGCAGGAATGGATGCAGGTAAAACTCACAGAACAATCACGTGCAAGTGTGGTAACAGAGCCCGTGTGTGTAGTGGTTAAAATGGTAGACTAGGGCCTGGAAATCTCAGGCTCATTCCGCACATGCAGAATAATGCACTTTCAAACTGCTTTCAGTGCTCTTTGAAGCTGAGCGGAATAGTAAAATCCACTTGCAAACAGTTGTGAAAGTGGTTTGAAAAAGCATTATTTTGCGTGTGCGGAAGGGGCCTCAGGTTCAAATCCCCACTCTGCCATTGAAACTTGCTAGGTGGCCATGGGCCACTCACATATTCTGAGCCTCGACCCTGGGAAGTATTTGGATGGGAGGCCTCCAAGGAAAACTTGGGGTATGATGCAGAGGCAGGCAAAAGCAAACTACCTCCCAACATCTCTTGGGTTGAAAACCCTATGAATTTCCATAAGTCAACTATCACTTGATGGTATGGTAACACTGTTTAAATATTGAAGAAAAATACCAATTTTCATTTCCCCCAGCATGAACCAGCACATTGGGACAATTGTCTAGTTCATGTGTTATCTAAAGTACAATCAAATTTCATCCTTGGTTGTGAAGAACCAACTCTTGCCAAGTTTGAAATTCCAGATTGCTCTTTTCTCTGTGCCCTTATTTATATTGGTGTAAGGTAACGGAGTCACAAGCAGAACTCTTTAGGGGCATGTGAATGCCCTCACGTACTTAAATTTGCAGTTAATGCGATGGACCTTTAGTGGGACCTCTTAATGAACCTGGCTTCACCTCATGTCTTCTTGAAGTGGGAGTTTTAAGGGTACTTAGAGCTAGAATTCAAAGTTACTGTTCCTTAGACCAGTGCTTCCAGAATGAATCCGCGTGCTAGATGGGAAATAGCCACAGGGTACTTCCTCAAAAATATGTCTTCTCTACTTTCCAGTAGTATTGCCTAAGGTTATGTGTCTTGGGCAGAGGGGTGTGGGGGCGTGGTTGAAGGTGTTTGTTCAGGTGTTTACAAGCACTAGATGTAAGAAAAAAACCTTTTTTTGGCTACTGTCATTTGTCACATTTGAATTCAGGTCTTTAGGATGCTTTAGCTGAAATGGAGCGAAGGAAGAAGAATTTATTATACACTTCGTGGAAGGTTGATTTTACAGAATACTAAGTGATAAATCTGGTCTTCAAGTCAAATCAGGCCCAATATCAGGTTTTTGTTTTTTTATAATTTTGGGAAATCATCTTGGTCCCATGTGGGTATAAGGAATAGAAAGGTAGCTGTCTGGAGCCTTTGGTGGTTCTTACAGGTTTTGAGCATAAGTTTGATTCTACTGTACCAAAATGTGCTGTTGAAGACTGTTTTTCTTTCTCCTTACAGAAGATTCATGTAGCAATGGAAAAAACAAACATTAACCCCAAAGTTCGAGATATCTTACAGCAAATGTATGCCTTTGACAATATTCCAAGGAAAAAGGGAAAGTTTCAGGTAAGCAGAACCAAGATTAACTGAGGAAACGGTTGTCTAGAGCATGCCACAAAAATTATCTATTACACAGGTAAGTCCTGCAATTGGCAAGTCAGTATAAAAGAGAGCATGTAAAGCCCCTGTATTTGGTGTAGTGGTCAAGAGCGGCGGACTCTAATCTGGAGAATCAAGTTTGATTCACTGCTCCATATGAGTGGCAGACTGATCTAGAGAACTGGGTTTGATTCCCTACTCTACCACATGAAGCCTGCTGGGTGACCTTGGGGTAGTCCCAGTTCTCTCAGAACTCTCAGTCCCATGTGTCTCACAAAGAGTGTGTTGCGGAAGGGGAAGGGAAAGGAGTTTGTAAGCTGTTTGCATCTCCTTACAGGAGAGAAATGGGTTGTATAAATCCAAACTTCTTCTGAACTCAAATCTTTTAACTCTTATGTCAAAATCAGGTGGTTGGCCTTACCAGCTGCCTGGCCTCCACTGCCTCCTAGTGTTGCCTGCTCCTCTTGCTGCCGCTATGCACATTTCCCCTTCCGATTAGATGCTGCATCAGTGGATACAATGGAAGTGCTGGGTGTATGGGAACATTCAAGTTCTGTAGCCCTGTGCTTAATTTCTTTGCCTTGGCAGTTATGGAAGTGAGTAGCAAAAGGGTCAAAGCCTGTCTTAGTAGAGCAGGAATGTTGATTAAAAATCACTCTGTTGTTAATTCCAAAACTGTATAAAATGCAGTGGTTTCTGAATAAAGCTTTTATGTTAGACGGGAACTAAGATTGGGGGTTGGGGCTCACCACCCTCTGCTTGTGATCTGCCTTCCTGTGTATTATTTATTTATGTATTATTGCATTTTTATACCGCCCTCCCCCGGAGGGCTCATTAGCCACTATTAGTTTGGAAAAGGGGAAATTATATGAGTCAGTCTATCACAGGGCTCTTGGCACCCAATGACAGCTTTGCCTGTGTTTTTAGAAAGTGGCCAGGTGGAACTTCGGCCACTGGGGATTTGATTGGCTTTGCAAGGAAAAGGGTTGTTAAGCAGAGCTTCTGCTCAAATCGTTGAAGAGTTACTTTCACATTTATGCATAACTTTGTTCCCTGACATTTTTGTGGTTGGCTCTGCCTCTCTTGGCAGCCATTTTGAGGTGGTCCCCCCCCCCCCCCAATCCTCTGTCAGGATTCTAAAGGTATTTGCAGACTTCAGACAGTTGGGGGCTGTCTGCGTCGTTTATGCCAGACTCCTAGATATGGAGGATTATTTGATATATCACTTCCATAAATTGTTACACAACAGAGGGTTATTCCACATACATAGCTGGCTGTTAGCAGTTGCCTAAGAAATGGAAGTATACACCGATCCTTTTGCTGTTTGTTGTTTATGACATATTTGGTGGATAGAAGTTTTCTTCTGCATCCCTTCTCAACAGAACTGGATGAACAACAGTTTGAAAATACATAATGCTATTCTACAAGATCAGGTGTGGGATATCTTTTCAGAAGCCACTAAAAAGGTAAGCAAGTCAAATTATCTATTCTAAAATCTAAAAAGACATCCTCATAGGTGTTTATGCCGCTCAGCATGATATTAACAGGCATTTAACATGTTTAAAAGGAAAGATGGTCTTGCTTTCTGGTTACATATCACTTCTCTAGCCATCGCTGGGTGCAGCTCGGCATAATGCTTTCTTTTATTTATTTGTTTGTTTGCTTATCTCATTTATAGTCCACCTTTTTCATCTTGAGTCAAGGCAGATTACCCAGAGTGAGTCAGAGTAGTTGATGGGATGGGACAGGGCTGTGGTATTAGGTTGTCGAACCGATCAGAAGTCTAAAAACAGAACTGAACCAAAGCAGGAGCCTTAACATGATACATTTAACTGATGCAAGAATTACAGGGTTCTAGTTTCAGCAAGCTAAACACAGTAGTCTAGACCAGTCTGAATAATTGAGTTTTGCAGAAGTTTTGCAGTGGGAGTCGTCTTGAGCGCCACAGGTAGGCCATTCCGTAAGATAGGGACCACAACAAAGAAGGCACGTGTACGGGCAGTTGTTGATCTTGCAGAAGACCTGGCTCAGATGATCGCAGCTGTCATGACCTGCATAGGTGAAGAGCCTGCGTCGCAGATATTAGCATCCAATGAATGTGATAGCCAGTACCTTAAATTGAGCCCAATAACTGACCTGCAGCCATTGGAGTGATTGTAGAATGGGAGTAATACACATGCTCCATCTAGCTCCAGTTATTAGCTGAACTACAGCGTTCTGCACCAACTGGAGATTCTGAATTGGTTTTGAGGGGAAGCTTTTGTAGAGCATGTTACAGCTGTTTAGTCTGGATCAGGGGTTGGCAACCTTTAACACCCAAAGAGCCATTTGGACCCGTTTTCCACTGAAAAGAAAACATTTGCAGCCGCAAATACTTTTTGACTTCTAAAATGAAGATAACACTGTCTTTGATCTGAGCTTGCAAATGCCTTAACAGTCCAGGTGCTCGGGAGCAATAGCCACAGAAGGCCATTGCTTTCACATCCTGCATGTGAGCTCCCAAAGGCACCTGGTGGGCCACTGCGAGTAGCAGAGAGCTGGACTAGATGGACTCTGGTCTGATCCAGCTGGCTTGTTCTTATGTTCTTATTCTTATGCAGGGAGAAGTTCCCTTCTTTGTGGCCCATTTTTACCTATCAAAGCAAAAAAAAAAGGGTTTTTTTTAAAAAAGTATGTTGTTTTGTACATGATTCAAATGACCAGCAATAGAATCCCCATTTCACACATTTCTCTTTTCTTGTGTTGAAAGACACTGATCCCCCCCCCAAAAAAAGAACCCCCTCAAATCCACTTGGGTGGTGGATCAAAATTGGTGCCTTTAATGGGTTGTCAACTTCCAGGGGGCCCCCCGCCCTGGTCCCAAAAGCCACAGCTTCTGAGAATCTCCCCCCAAATGTCCTGGGATTTGCCTGCCGAGAGTTGGCAACCCGCAACAACCATGGCGGAGGATGATCCCGGCCTCCCTTCCTTCCATGATCTACAAGCTTTAATGGGGGTTTTAATGGGGTTTTTATTGTAACTATTGTTTTATTGTGTTGTTCACTGCCCAGAGCCCTTCGAGGGAGGGGCGGTATATAAAACCAATTATAAATAAATAAATAAAGCTTACCCTCCACTGGCTTACTCTGAAGTAAACCTTCCAAAATCCACGTGCAAGGCTTTCCCCATGCGCTCCTGCCCTCCTTGGCAATGCAGAAGCAAACAATTCCCACCCACCCCACTGCCCCATTAAACAGCCCTGACGAGTGCAACCTTGCAGGGCTGCAGGTAATAACTCCTTTAAAACCTGACATCGTCTTTCTCACCTGCACTCAGCCAGGCTGCCATCCGGCAGGAAAGCCCCTGGAGCTCAGTGGGGCTGCTGGGGGGTCTGCAACCCAAGGTGACACTGCTGGGGTTCCCCATGTGGTCCCACCCCCCAAGAAGGGCCCGGGGAGGGGGAAATGAGGCCAAAGCAGGATCTAAAAGGGTCTAAGCCCCTTTTAAAGGTTAGTGGCCATCACCACCTCCTGCGGCAGCATATTCTAAACACCAATCACACATTGCGTGAAGAAGTGTTTCCTTTTATTAGTCCTAATTCTTCCCCCCAGCATTTTCAATGTATGCCCCCCCGGTTGTCAGGCAAAAATCTCCAGACAGATTACCTGACAGTGGACGGGCATAGCCCTAAGATCGGCCCAAAGCATGTCCCTCTTCTGCTATTTGCGGATGATGCAGCCCTACTGTCCCTCACTCGTGTGGGTTTAACAAGACTCCTGCATAAATTTGTCGACTTCTGCAAGACAAATGACTTGCAGGTGAACTATGATAAAACTAAGATTCTGGTCTTTGGGAAAAGTAACAAAAAGCAAACCTGGAAGATAAAGGGCCATTATATCGAGCAAGTAACAACTTTCAAATATTTAGGACTCTGGTTTAACAACAACCTGTCATGGTCCACTCATCTAAAATATGCACTGGCCCGGGCTCAATCAAGTATAAGCGCCATTAAGAGGTTCTATTACTCCAGGGGTAACCAATATATTCCCCCAGCTCTGCAAGTCTTTCAAGCGAAGGTGAAAGCACAGCTACTCTATGGAGCTCCTATTTGGCTAATTCCGAATAACAGCATTATCAAATCATTCCACTCCAAATTCTTGCACAAATTACTTGGTGTGCCAAACTGCGTCCCATACGCAGTCTTATGTTTAGAATCTGGCCAATATTCTATAGAGGCCACTATTTGGCTAATCATTATAAAATTCTGGTTAAATATTCACTACTGAAGCTCCAGAAACTCATTGACCCAACTTACCTTGAGTGAACTCCACCATTCAAAATGGTGCACAATAGTTACAGCAAAGATCGGGGAACTGAGTTTATGACAGTGACTCCTTTCCAATATTCTAACCTTTACTGGAAACAGCTTTGACCTCATTAAAGAGAGGCTGTTAGCAATGGACTCATCAACAACTGCAGAGCTTCTAAGCAAATAAAATCTTGTTCACCAACAAATATGTCAATTCCTTTCACCCAGGGATACTCCAGCCTATTATTATTATATTACAGCTGCTCACAAATCCCATACAGAGGAGAGCCTATATGCTGGCTAGATTTAACATCATGCCATCTCCGCTACATAGAGGAAGACTTAAAGGTCTTCCAAGCGATAAGAGGTTCTGTACCTGTAGCATAGGACAGCTGGATTCCATCCCACACATTCTCCTGAACTTCGTATTATACCAAGAACTCCGATCCAGCCTGCTATCCCAAGCTATAGACCCTATAATTGATTATACTGAATCAGATAAAGTAGTTATGCTTTTAAATTGTCAGGATTTTCATTGTTGCCTTATAGTGGCAAAGTTTTTGTCAGAAATTTGTAAACTGAATGTATGACAAACGCGAAGTTTTTTACTATTCACTTTTTAACTGGAACTGTATTTTTATACTATTGTGTATACTATTGTATATATATTTTTATACTATCGTATATGTCAATAAAGGCTTATTGAATTGAATACATGACAGTACATGTCACAGGGCCCTGATGCGTCCTTGTCTTTAAAAAAATGTCAGTTGGAATGTGGGTGGGGGGACCTTCTCAACAGCACTGTCCTGGATAGGAACACACTGTCAGTGGAACAGATCTTCCAAAGCCAGCCCTCCTTAAGGATGATGCATTCAAACCAAAATGGTGGTGATTATTTGAGATGAGTGTGTCGTGTTGCTAGTGGGGCCAACATTTCAAGCCATCTAAAAAATCTTCCTGTTTTTTTCCAAGAAAAAATCCAAACCTTTTTGGAAAAATCGAAATATAGGCAATACTTACTATTCTGTCAAACCAAACCTGATTTTACTGCTTTAACAACAACATAACTTAGCGGGTTGTCCCTGTAGTCCTCGTTCTGGCTACTTGGGTGACTGCAGAAATTTCCCTTCCCTCTTGACAGAGCAGCCCAGTTATGGTGAAGTGTGTGCCCTTCTTGTCTTCTCTATTTAAAGGAACCAAGTGAAAAACAGGAGAAGGGGCCAGTTGCAGTTGGAAATCAGAGTGAAAAAAGTGACGTTGCGTCAAGGCTCTGTGAAGAGGATGCAGCAAACACAGGACCATCAGCAAAAAACAAGAGCAGAAGGGAGCAAAGAGAAGAGAGGCGAAAGGACAAGAAGGAGAAGAAAGAATTACGTCTACAAAGTCAACAGGACAGCTTACAACCTTTAAAAGTCAAAAAGGCTAAGAAAAAAAAGTGGGAGGAAGAGGACGAGAAAGTATTTCAGAGCAGTTGTACGAAGGTGACAAAGAAAAAGCGACAAGCGATTGACGCAGAAGCGAACGGCTGCGGCCTTCTTGCAGAAAAGGCAGCAGGGCCCAAGGCCAAGAAATGCAAGTACATCCCCTCAGGAGGTATAGAAGTGGCATTTCATGTTACTTCTGTTTGTGAGAAATGTCAGCATCTTAAAACAAGAGATATTTTGTTGTTGTAAAATTAAATAGTGATGTGTTGTGCTGTTTTTAATTAAGCTGGTCAAATTGAACACAAGGAAGGGAAGGTGTGGTGAGGGGCATCTTGCTCCCATCTTGGAACAGTGGTGCAATCCAGTTTCTGAATGTCCTTCTCATTAGAGGCTTTGATGAAGCAAAGTCAGGCAGAACAACAAGGGCATCGTTCAGCTTTGCTATGTTTTATTTTGGTGCTCCTAAATCCCATCCATCTTGTGACAGACAGAGGGGCCTTCCTTCTGTCAATTACCAGTCCCCTGTATGCCTGTTTAGTGTGTGCACACACAGAGCACTTAACAGCCAATCACGGCCGGCAGATGGCTGAAGAAGCTAAAAGGGGTTGGGGGGGGGGGAACAAGGGGCTGTCAACTCTTGTCAGATAGGGGCTGAGAGAGAGAGAGAGATCCTGTCTCAGAATTTGGCTTGCAAGTAAACAGGCTAAAGCAGTATATGTTTGTAGACAGGGTTTGTGTCTCCTGTTGAGTGGACAGGAAGAAATCTCAGGAGATTTTGTATATTGGAGTCTGGCTTTTGGGAAAAAGCAGGCTAATTTCAATGAACCCTTTAAAGAGACAGCTGTGTTTGCTTACAGGTTGTTATAGGTCCGTGGTGGCGAACCTTTGGCACTCCAGATGTTAAGGACTACAATTCCCATCAGCCCCTGCCAGCATGGTCAATTGGCCATGCTGGCAGGGGCTGATGGGAATTGTAGTCCATAACATCTGGAGTGCCAAAGGTTCGCCACCACTGTAAGGTAGTAAGCTAAATGGCTGGAATGTCCAGAGGCAGTTAACATTTAGTCCTGTGAGTTTCCTAAGGCCGAGGAAAGCCAAAAGATTCAGCTCAGGAATCACAAGTTGGCTGATAACTGTTCTCTTGACTTCTGTCTTGTTCTGAAATGTTATAACTTCGTGATACTTGAAAATGATCTCGAGTCTTTTACTGAACAACCTTATTCCATCTGAGAAAGTTAGTAAAAGCTAACACCCCTCTCCCCCCTCAATTTACTTCAGGCCTCAACTGGGAATTCAAGCCTGTCTGTCAGGTGGCGGCTGGGGTAGAGACCACCCTGGTCAAATTATCCTCTCTTTAACTTTCCATTTTCACAGTGTGAGCGAATCCTTTTGACACTTCTTCATGTGTTCTCTCCTTGTAAATTTAGAGGAGTCTTGCATTGAAGTAAATAGGATTAACTTTCCAGGATCTGAAGAAAATGAGGGGGAACATCAAGGTAACTTTAATATGAAATGTTATGTGATAATATTTATTTATTTATTTATTTATTTATAATTGTATTTATAAAACCGCCCCATCCCCTAAGGGCTCTTGTCCTGGGTGGCCCAAGCAAGCCTGCTCTTGTCAGATCCCAGAAGCTGAGCACGGTTGGCCCTGGTTCGTATTTGGTTGGGAAACCAGTAAGGGAGTCCAGGGTTGTAATACAGAGCCCAGCAACCACATCCGTTACTTTCTTGCCTTGAAAACCCTCCTGGGTCACAATAAGTTGACTGCAGCTTGACTGCACTTTATATGTGCACATGTGAAAGTCACATAATTTAAACATTTGGGATGTTATTTATGAACCAAAGCAGCTCAGCCAGTATAGTGCATGTGTATTAGTATTATACACTTGCAAAAGTGTAGGGTAATCATGTAATTCCCCCTGCATATTCTGGCCAGCTTCTCTTGTCTCTTGGGCTGTCAGCCATTCCTCTTCCTTGAGCCCCTCATCAAGTAAATTCAGTTTCTGATTCTCTCTGGGCAAGGATCTTTCTTTTATTCTGCTCTGTAAAATGCCTATCGATGTTTTTGTAAAGTGATAGTCATGCAGTTTTGGTATAAGTTAAATGTAATGCAAATGATAATGACTTAAGTGGCTTGAAGTTGCAAGTGAACAAAACCTTTCCTATGGAACTGATGCGAGAGAATTTGTTAGAGAGCCGAGCAAACACATGCTGGTTGTGCTGTCATCATAAAGCAGCACCCACTCCCCCACCCCACAGCTGCACTCGAGGGCCCCCAGTCATTCATTCTGCCGCCACACTGCATAGCCTGCAGGGGCGCTGGGCTTCGCTGGGTGCCCTGGGCCTGCCCCTGACATCGCATCAAGGCGGTGTTCTGCTGGCGCATCCTGGTGGGCATTGGAGAAGTGTGCAGCAGACTGGTTGGTGGGTGGGTATCTAAAGAAGCAGCTGGCAAGCTGGTGTGTGGTGGGTAGGTGAGCTGCTGCTGCTGCTTGCTTGCTCCTTGGGGGGGGAGGGCAGGAGCACGGCCCAGTGCGCCCCCCCCCTCCCACTTGACACATGAAGGTGGCACCTGGGTCATCTGACCCCTCTTCTCCCTCTTAGGTCCACTGCTGAGTTAATCAGCAGAATTTCTCACAAGTGGGTACAGCCATCTCCTCCCACAGGAGACCAGATACCCACGCTCTCGAAGATCCCGCGGGAAGGTAGTTCCAAAGCAGGCAGGCGAGCTAAAGCAGTGAGGTTTATAAAACGACCAGAGCAATTCCAGATGCCACAACCCCGTTCCCGCCTGGGGAGTCTTGACACTCCTGGCAACATGTGGGAATTCATTCAGACTAGAAATTTTCTAAAGTGCAAGGGGAGGGCTCTGATAGGTCTTAAATTGTGGGGACGGCATCCAAGATGTGACCCAATGTTTTTTTCTCGGCTGGTCTGCAGAAGGCTAGACACCTCTCCTCAAAGAGCCAGACTTGATTCAGGGCCCAATTTCTGATGTATAAAATCCTGTGAGGTTTCTCCATGTCTTCTAGTGCCTCAGTGGCTGGTACGAATGTTTCAGCCACCACAAACGAGGCCCAGGAAGAACAAGCAGGCAGCCGGCGGACCCTGCGCGATTATTGGTTTTTGTGCTACTTTTTGAAAAAAATATTTATTTTAATCTCTGTGTGGTGTGTATGCTTACCAATTTTACAGGTAAATTCAATTGGAAAGGAACCATAAAGGCAGTTCTGAGGCAAGCACCTGACAATGAAATCTCAATTAAGAAACTAAGGAAAAAGGTATGTCTTTCGGAAACCCAGCTTGCATTTGGCCCACGAGGTCTCCTGCAAAGGCAGTCTTGAGTTGACTGGGTTCATTTCAGTCCGTTTTGTGTGGAAGAGCTACCAATGTATGCTGATGTGATGGCTTACAAAATGTGGAACTTGAACCAAAATATGAACCCTTCATTTAGCATGGGCTTATTAGAAGAGCAGTCCTTCTAGAATTTTCTATCGGGAGGCAGATTTTTAGTTTGCCACATTCCAGAAATGCTGCTTAAATTGATTTTAGAGGAAGATTTTTCATGTTGTGTTCCTGGCCCATATTAAATATGTGTTTTATTTATTGCACAGGTTTTAGCCCAGTTTTATGCTGTCGCAGGTGACCATCATAAGTCTGAAGAGGAAATTCTGGCCTTATTTAATAAGAAAGTCAACAATAATCCTAAATTTAAAGTTTTAAAGGAAAAGGTTAGGTTTGTGAAATAGCTTTATGTTCAAATGATCTAATTTTGCACAGTATGCCCAGTTTTACAATCAGATGTGAAATGGTGGCTTTCAATTGTTTTGATACTTATGTCAGCAAAAACCTTACTGTATTTGACTAGGAATTGTCTTTTACCTGCTGCTTCAAATGATGCAACATATTTGTTACTTTAAAATTTTATATTTTTGTAAAAGAACAAATAACTCCATTAAAATCTTGCTTGAAGTATCCGTAGAGTGATGGGTTTTCTTATCTGATCATATTACTGTTGTTGAGGGGAAATAATTCAGATGCACTTCATATACCAGTGATGGCGAACCTTTTCGAGACCGAGTGCCCAAATTGCAACACGGCAATTTAACCTGAATACTGAGGTTTTAGTTTAGAAAAAACGGTTGGCTCCAAGGTGTGTGTTACTCGGGAGTAAGCTTGGTGGTAGTCGGTGGCTTGGCTTTGAAGCAACCATGCAACTCTTCCAACGGGTGAATCACCTAGGAGGGTTTACTCAGAAGCAAGCCCCATTGCCAGCAACCAAGCTTACTGCCAGGTAAAGGATCGCGCTTTAGTTCTTCGCATGAAAATCAGTGGGGTTTAACAGTTCTTAACAGGGTTACCTATGCTGCTTCCCCAAAACTAGGTCTTAGGTTTAATGCTAATAATTGAGCCCAGCGGCCCAAGCCAGCCTAGATTGGGGGCGGGGGGCGACTCTGTTTGTGCGTGCCCACAGAGAGGGCTCTGAGTGCCACCTCTGGCACCCGTGCCATAGGTTCGCCACCACTGTCATATGCAGTCAAATAAAATACCCTGGATCAGTAAACCACTCAGCTATGAGCCAGAGAAAGTCTGCTTCAACACAAAAAGACAGTCACAACTAACATGAGCAGATTTGGAGCCCTTGTGCAGACTGATGGCATTTGACGGAAGCCTGGGGAGCTTGCAGGACCTGAGTGCCAACCCCAGCCACGAGAGATATGGGTCGTTGAGCCCCCACCACTGGTGGTTGGGCTGCCTCTGGGCACCAAGCGTAGCTCCATCAGCTGCTGTTGTAAAAGCTGGAGGTTCTGTCTCAGCTCTTCGTGGCTCCATCGCAGGAAAGCTGTCTCTCGCCCCGGCCCCTCCCCTTGTACAGGGGATCCTGCGGCTTGCTTTCCAGCATCTCTCCCCCTTCGATCTCCTCTGCTCAGGCCACAAGGCCCAGTGGGAAGAGGAATGTCCAATTCACTCCCAGCAGAAAGATCTCAAGGGTGTTTCTTCCATTCTGGTCACGCCCGTGTTGTCTAGGGTACCTCCTGGGGGCCCTTCTGCAAGGCCCTCGAGGACATCCCCCGACAGCCCCGCCATCCGCACCTTGGGCTCCATTGTCCCTGTGGTTCCCATTGTCAGTATCCTCCCTGCCCGAAGATCCATCCATAGTGGTAGGAATGGGAGAAGGCATGGCGTTCAGGGGGAACTGGTTTAATGTTAGGTCTCAAGACCCTTAAGCCAATAAACGGAGGTATTGATCAGTAACGTTTATTGAATAGGCATCAAAGTACCACACTGGTAAAGCCAGTTCTGACAAAGCTGGCATCCACAGTCCCCTTCATTCCCCACAGAGCACACACACACCCCATTTCCCCAAGAATTTGTGAAGAACTAGTCTTTGGAGATAAGGCACCCCAGGGTCGCCAGAAGATAGCAAGAGACAGCCACCTGGCTTCCTGTCCCACAAGATAACAAATGTAACATTGTTCCCAAGGGCCAGGGGGGCCAGGGGAAGTTTAGTTGTCTACAAGTGTGTGAAGCCATAAAGACCAAGAAAAGAATGTGCAGATGGCAGTGAATACATATAGCAGGCTGGTTGCATATATCTTAATAGCAGCAGCAATTCATTGCTTTAAGCAGTTACATGGTTCCAGGAATTCAGCTCAATCACCTAGATAACCCCCCCCCCCCCCCCGACAAGGACCAGGGACCTCCAGGAGGCCAGGGGTCAGACGAGACTGCAGAGAAATGGCTGGAAAGCCTCAGCAGCAGGAACAAGACCCAGCAGCTCAGAGAGCACAGCCCTGGCCAAGTTGCAGTTAGCAGCCCACTGGAGCCTTAGAGAATGCGGTGGTCTTGGCACAGTCCTAGCCAGGCTGCGATCAAGGAGGAGGGTCTGGAAGGCTGAAGAGCCAGTACCAGGTCAGCAGGGCAAGACAGACAGTTCACCAGCCATTAGGAGGCTGGAATGGGAGGCTCCCAGGGAAGAGGGATAAAAGGGAAGCAGGACAAGAGGGAGGGTTGTTGGTGTGATGCAAGGGCTCAAGCTTTCAGGAGTGCTGTTAGCTACCTGATGGAAGTAAAGAGCCTGTGAATAGAAGCCAGAATAGTGTCTGTGAACAGAGTAGGTAACAGGAGCCAGAGCAGGTGCACTCTAATCTGGAGGAACCGGGTTTGATTCCCCGCTCTGCCGCCTGAGCTGTGGAGGCTTATCTGGGGAATTCAGATTAACCTGTGCACTCCCACCCACGCCAGCTGGGTGACCTTGGGCTCTCTCAGCCCCACCCACCTCACAGGGTGTTTATTGGGGGGGGGGAGGAAAAGGAGATTGTAAGTCTTTTTGAGTCTCCTTACCAGAGAGAAAGGGGGATATAAACCCAAACTCTTCTTTTTTGATCCAAGAGGGCAGCTCAGCACCTACAAGTTCAAGGTGGCCCATCCTGGAAAAGGGGGCGCTCACATGGTTATTCACTTTAAAGAGCTTTATGACCTAGGACAGTGGTGGCGAACCTTTGGCACAGGTGCCAGAGGTGGCACTCAGAGCCCTCTCTGTGGACATGCACAAACAGAGTCCCCCCCCCCCCCCACCAACACACACAACTAGGCTGGCCTGGGCCACTGGGCTCGATTATTAGCATTAAACCTAAGACCTAGTTTTGGGGAAGCAGTGTAGGTAACCCTGTGAAGCGCTGTTAAACCCCACTGATTTTCATGCGAAGAACTAAAGCGTGATCCTTTACCTGGGAGTAAGCTCAGTTGCTGACAATGAGGCTTGCTTCTGAGTAAACCCTCCTAGGGTCGTGATTCACCTGTTGGAAGAGTTGCATGGTTGCTTCAAAGCAAAGCCACTGACTACCACCAAGCTTACTCCCGAGTAACGCACGCCTTGGAGCCAACTGTTTTTTCTAAACTAAAACTTCAGTATTCAGGTTAAATTGCCGTGTTGGCACTTTGCGATAAATAAGTGGGTTTTGGGTTGCAGTTTGGGCACTCGGTCTCGAAAAGGTTTGCCATCGCTGGCCTAGGAGGCCCCACAGTCTTGCAGCTTCCCTGATAAAACCAGACCTAGTTCAGTTCAGTTTTATTACGGCCATTAGGCCAGCAAAAACCAGACCTAGAATTTGCCATTTCCCAACTCTGAATGAAACCCGGGTTCACATTCTGTTCCTCTCTTGTACTGCAGAGGGCACCAGAGTCCTGTACTTGTCTTGCTTACAGGAACGTTTCCCTTCCTGATTCTACTTAATCGGTTACAACAGGTATCACAGTAATTGCCCAGTTCTTCTCACATGTTCTTGGTTGACAGAGCGTCAGGAGAGCCTTATAGCTTTCTTGCCAGTCCTGTGTGTTTATAGAAACATCCGTAGGGTGGATAATCTACCTTCTGACAATTGTGTAACGACTGGCCGTAAACTGCATATTTTCTTCCGTGCCTAGAAATCAGTCCGCCAGAAGTTGACAATTGTGTGGGACGATATCAACGAATAAATCGACAGCTTTGCTTCCTTATATAGTAGGACATCTTCCTACTCGTCGGAGCAGTAAGAATTCCAAGGCAAATGCAAGATTCTAGATGGATGTCTTTATAATATTTATTTACAAGAATTATGCCTTCCCCTTCGGCTTAAAAGCACTCCAAGGTACTTAGATAGAATGGTCAAAACAGTATAATACCTGAAACAACAAAATGAAGAAGATACTGCTAAATCAAGCAGTAATAAAAGAACCTGCAACCAACAATCAAAAGTATACCAACACTCCCATCACCTTGAACTTCAGATGTTTAAATAACAACAAAGCCTAAAGAACCAATCAGCACTAAAACCAAAGAAGATTAAACCACAGCTTATATATTTGGTGTTCAAGTATCTCAATTATGAAGGTAGGCGTATTGCTTCTCAAAGGCCTTCTGAAACTGAACTGTTATCAGAGGCCCATCAACATGTGGCCAAACAATTATTCCATTATTTGAAGAAGAGCTTGGATTTATGCCCCCGCTTTCTCTCTTGTAAACTCCTTCCCCTTCCTCTCCCCGTGACAGGCACCTTGTGAGGTAGGTGGGGCAGACAGAGTTCTGAGAGAACTGGGACTAGCCCAAAGTCACCCAGCAGGAATCTAAGAGTGGAAAAATAAATCTGGTTCACCAGATAAGAGTGGGGACCCTGGGTCCGAAAATAATAGAAACTATAGAATTGTTTTAAAGTCTCTATTTTGAGTTGAAAGGTGACCTTGGGCTCTCTTGAGTTGAAAGGTGACCTTTAAAGCGATTCGCGGCCTTGGCCCTGCTTATCTGAGGGACCGTCTCTCCCTATACCGCCCTTCTAGGCCCCTCCGCTCGTCGGAGGCGGACCTTCTGGTGATCCCTGGCCCCAAAGGGCTGATCCGGGCTGTCTCCTCTCACAAAGAGGCCAGGGCCTTTACGGCTCTGGCCCCTACCTGGTGGAACAGGCTTCCAGGTGAGATCAGGGCCCTGCAGGACTTACAAAGTTTCCGCAGGGCCTGTAAAACAGACCTGTTCCGCCAGGCGTTTGGCCAGCCGGGATGATGTCAACCCCGCCATAAGAACATCTGGCCTCCCGTGGGTACATAAAGGGGGAAGGAGAGGCTGAAGCCATCTGTAGTTTTAGTATTTTATATATTATTTTATTGTAAATTATGTATTTGATGTTTTAATTGTTTTAGTGTTGATGGACACCGCCCTGAGCCTTCGGGGAGGGCGGTTTATAAATGTAAATAATAAAATAAATAAATAAATAAACATTGGCAAAGATTATTCTGAAGATCCCACACAAATCACTTGCCTATATCCCTCAAAGCTCTCCACCCCCCTGTAGCCAAACAGTACACTCTCCCCTAGAACAAAGCATAACAGAGCTGGTAACACTTCACACCTGATAAGTGCTGCTCTTCCTGGCTCCAAGGCCGCAGACAGTGGGAACCTGACAACCAGACACTTGCAGAGAAGAAAGCAACACAGTTCCCTTTGCAAGTGCCCGCCACTCCCTACCGCACTGGCTCAGGCCTTCAGGCCTGACACGAATCCTGCTCTGCAGATCAGAGTTCACGTGCTCTTAGCCACATTCTCCTTCAACTTTCGGCAGTAGTCATTTCAAGTCTTCACTATTTTCTGACAGTATCATCAGCATATCTCCAGCAATTTTCACATTCATCTAAATCTAATCCAGCTTCCCTTACCATACGTTCTGCATGCAGATTGGAGAGAAAGGGAGACAAAACAAATTCTTGTCTAACACATTTGCCAATTGGAAACCACTCTGTTTCTCCATATTCTGCCCTAACAGTAACCTCTCATACAGAGTACAGGTTGCACATCAAAACTATCAGATGCTGTGGCACGCCCATTTCCTTTAAAACCAGCCATAGATTTTCATGATCTACACAGTCAAAAGCCTTGCTGTAATCTATAAAACACAAGTTGGTTTTCTTTTTGTTTTAAATTTGTTTATTAATACCTCAAAACAATTTAACAACAAACAAGTTATAAATGTATTGTCAAAGGCTTTCACGGCCGGAATCACTTGGGTGCTGTGTGGTTTCCGGGCTGTATGGCCGTGTTCTAGCAGCATTCTCTCCTGACGTTTCACCTGCATCTGTGGCTGGCATCTTCAGAGGATCATCAGAGCATCTTCAGATGATCCTCTGAAGATGCCAGCCACAGATGCAGGCGAAACGTCAGGAGAGAATGCTGCTAGAACACGGCCATACAGCCCGGAAACCACACAGCACCCAAACAAGTTATAAACATTATAAATGTAGATAGGTACATTTATCTATCATACGGACTCCCAATTTCATCTGCACTGAGCATTAATTCCAAGAAATATACTTTTTGGTCTTAATAACAAAATTAAGGCTATATCTCTATAAACACTGGACTTGTAGATTTGGTAAATCCAAATCAGCAAAAACAAACAAACAAAAACAACCCTGGAAAAAGCCCTATATGGCTGTGGGGGGCGGGTATTCAGCTCCGAATACAAACTACCCCCCCCAAAAACCAATCCCAGAGCCAAATACCAACACCCCCCCCCCAATAACCTAAATAGGTATTTCCCAGGTTGTGGGTTTGTCTGGCCTTGTCCTTAATCGTAGCAGACTTTGCCCTTAACCCTGGAAGGGCACAAGGTACAGCAGGCCAAAGGGAGAAGGCCTTAGCAACAGCCAGAAAAAGAGAAAAGGCTCCACAAGTATAGAACCGACCTGATTGGTTGAGAAGGGTCCAGTAACGGTTGGAAAAAGCTAGGGGGAGCCGGTATGCTTACAGCACGGAGAGGAGAGTTGAGTGCTGATAGGAGTCGGTCAGAGAGAGCAGAGTAGAGTCTGGCAGAGAGGAGTCTGTCAGCTCTGGAAGAAGAGGATTCTGTCTCAGCAGAGTTGGCTGACAGAAGTCCAGTCCCCTGTCTAAGCCCGGTGTATGCTTGAGCAGAGAGAGAGGAAGGCCCTGACTGGGTGCAGATTGACGTGTCTCTTCAGGAGCTTGGCGGTTTTAAAAGCTGCCCGAATTCCTATCTTAGTCTGCCTTGCCCTGTAGTGTATCACACCAGAATCACCGAGGGAGTCTGGGAGAAGCCAGTCCAGAGGCGAAGTGAAGCCATATTAGGACTAGTGGGAGAGAGGGAGGCCAAGTGTGCCAGAATCGGGCTGGGACTGTGTGCTTGGGTGTGACTGTAAGGGTATTGACAGGAGGGGGAATAGTGTCTGCGCATGTATGGAACTTTATTGCTTAAAGCTGGAATCTCCTGGGCTTGGACGCAGTCAGAGTCGTTGGAATCATCTCAGTGTCGGGTGTGCATTGGATCAGTCTGAAGTCAATCTTAGTGTCTGCGTGCGTAAAGAATTTATTAGTTCAAAGCTAAATCTTCCCTTAAGAGACACCTGCGTGTGTTGACCCGTGTGCATATGAATCTGGTAACATCTTGGAACAAACTTATTCTGGAAACAACAAAGCGTTAAACCTTTCCAGTCATTAGTATTTTTTTTGTCTGTGTGTCTGTGTTCCCCAGTCAGGGTGGTGACCTTGTGGAAAATCAGTATTGAGTGGGCTATATAGAGGAAAATATATTATTGGTGGCAGCGCAGAAAGCAGAACTTATATATAAGTGGCTTTCGTTACACTTAACATAACACGTCTGATACTTTTTTGCACTTTTTGCAGCTCTCAGCCCTGTTGCATTGCTTTAGAGATCTCTCATGCTATTTGATTACATTGCTTTATACCAGTGGTGGTGAACCTATGGCATGGGTGCCAGAGGTGGCACTCAGAGCCCTCTCTGTGGGCACACGCAAACAAAGTGCCCCCCCTCCACATCTAGGCTGGCCTGGGCCACTGGGCTTGATTATTAGCATTAAACCTAAGACCTAGTTTATTGTAGTGTAGATAACCCTGTTAAGCACTGTTAAACCCCACTGATTTTCATGCGAAGAATGAAAGCGCGATCCTTTACCCGGGAGTAAGCTCAGTTGCTGGCAATGGGGCTTGCTTCTGAGTAAACCCTCCTAGGGTCGTGATTCACCCATTGGAAGAGTTGCACAGTTGCTTCAAAGCAAAGCCACTGACTACCACCAAGCTTACTCCCGAGTAACACACGCCTCGGAGCCAACCATTTTTTCTAAACTAAAACCTCCGTATTCAGGTTAAATTGCCGTGTTGGCACTTTGCGATAAATAAGTGGGTCTTGGGTTGCCATTTGGGAACTCAGTCTCGAAAAGGTTCGCCATCACTGCTTTATACCTTATAATCCACCTTGAGTCTCAAGTAGAAACTGGTTCTATAAATATAGGCAAGAGTGATAGATGCCCCCTCGATATACTCAGTTGCCCCCTTGATAAATGTTTTCGTGGTACCCCCATCCCCAGTGGCCAGGGAGGGGGGAGACCTGGCAACCCCAGCTTAAAAGCTCCACTTATGCATTTTTGCAATAATGTAATAGCAACCTTGCAAGCAGGGTGGCTAAAACTAAAGGCCTCAATTCACCCTATTTTGTCCTCGCATCCTCATCAGGTACACGGGATGAGCGGGGTTTGCCAGCTCTGGGTTGGGAAATACCTGGAGATTTGGGGGGTCGGTCTGAGGAGGGCGGGGTTTGGGGAGGGGAGGAACTTCAATGGACTATAATGCTATAGAGTCCCTCCTCCAAAGTGGCCCTTTTCTCTGGGTGAACTGATCTCTGTCACCTGGAGATCAATGGTAATAACAGGAGTCTCAAGCCACTACCTGGAGGTTGGTAACCCTAAAGATGAGCCCTGTTCACATGTTATAATGCATGCAGTGCTACAGTTGCCAACTCTTGCTTGGAAAATTCCTGGAGATTTGGGACCAGGGCAGAACCCTTGGAATCACTCCTTATGCTCACAAAGGTGGAAGCCTTCAGACTAGCTAAGAATAGGCTCTTGGATCTTGATTTTCATAATTTGACTCGTGCTGCCAAGACAACCTGTTCTCCGACTACATTATTAATCCCATGCGAGCGTGGAATTATGGCAGCATATCTTCGTCTGCTGATTAATCCCACCCAGAGGAGAGCCTTGGCTACTGCAAGATGTAATGTGCTGCCATCAGCTCTGCTGGAGGGAAGATTCAAGAATATGGAACGTTCTAAAAGAGTTTGTTCATGTGATATGACTACGGTTGAAACACTTGACCATTCTCTGTTTGTATGCCCTAAATACAATAAGATACGCATGAAATACATGAATTCCATTTTCTTGCAATGTTCTCAGTGGCATGAGTGTTATAAGATACCCAATCTCCTGAACAGCTCTGATATGCTCTTTTGTGAACCTGTTGCAAATTTTATACTGGAAATTAGTAATTTTAACTGTATTTCTTAACCTTGTTTTGTTTTAAAATTTTGTCCTGTTTTATATGCCAATAAAGGCTTGTGTTGTTATACTTTAAATGATCAGGGCAGAATTTGGGGATGGGTGGGAGTGCTGTGAGGATGTGAGGCCACAGAGCCGGCTTTTAAAGTGTCCTTTCTCTACGTTAATTGATCTCTGTAGCTGAGAGATCACGTGATTCAGGGAGAAATCCAAGACCATCCCTCAGTTGGCTATCCTAAAATGCTCATAGATCCGCGTGCTAAGTGGTGCATTGCTTTGTCAATGTGCGCTCATTGTGCAGGTGAGACCACGGATCACAGTCCTGACCTGAATTGAGGCCACCTGGGCATGGGCATTAAGGTCCCAGCATGGACCTCGTCACGTGCCTCTCACTGCATGGATCTGTGGGGCAAGGCAACAGGAGGAAAACATAACCTGTAGTTGGGCCTTAAAAAACTGGGAGTGAGCCTTGAACAGGAAAGTCCCTAATTCAAATTTTGCTTCCACCACAAACTTTCTCAGTGACTTTAGACACCTTAATACTCTTCCACCTTGGTGCTCATGTTCAACATTGAGAATAACAGCCAGGCCTATACCATGATTGCTTGGGGAGGGGCCAGCAAGGAAAGGGCTCTGCTCACTCCCAGCTGCAGGTGTATCACAGTGGACTAGGGAGGCCAGGCTGCCTTTGCCTTGGTTCCTTCCCATCACTTAATATAGTGATTGTGAGCAAATGAGGGCTGAAATAGCATCCTGTGATGTTGCAAAGTCCCCTCTGGAAGTAACATCACTGCATTGCTCTAGGATTCCCACCAAAGTCTGTGGTTTTCACCATAGAGTTTTGGATAAATCCTAGAGCACCTCATGACTCAGTGACATAACTTCCAGCTATGCAGACAGAGCTGATGGTGCAGCATCACTGGTGGCCATTTGGGTAAGTTACCATCACCACCCCCAGTTTCCCCACTGGAAGCAGGGGCAACTCTCCTCATGCACTATGGTATCTCCAGTTGCCTTGTTGCCAAAGTCTCCTTCACTCCCTAAAAAGCTACTCCTGAACCTCTTAGCCCCACCTGAGTAGGACTGATCCTAGTGGCTGCAATGGAAAACTAGCAGCCCCACCCACAACAAAAACAATCTCTTTCCACTGGCACTGGGGCACACAGCAGTTTGAATCCCAACCAATATCAGAAGGGGGTAGATGTTGGTGTCAATAAAAACATCATTTTGGTTCAAACGTGTCCTCCTCCTGACTCCCTGCTGAGTTGTCCTCACAAAGGATTAGTGACAGAATGTATGCAAATGTATTTGAGCACGCAAAAATGTTTTGAAATGACAAGTATTACATAACGCAGACACCATACAAAGCATCTGTTTCAGTTCAAGTTACCTGGGTTCTCCTTTTATTTATTTTGCTCTGCTATTTCTTTTCCCATGAGTTTCTTTTTGTACACCCATGACATTCTTGTTTCTTTTCATGGGACTACTCCTCACGGGTGAAGCCACTAGAAAGACACCCTGCCCCTGTTTTAGTTTCTTTGCATTCCACCATAAAATACACATTGGCCGATTACCCACTGCCAGCTGCTCCCCGCCCTCACCCCTCTCTGGGGTGAAAAATAAGTGCTCTTGCTTTCCCCATGGGAAGTGAGAAGCACACATGGGCTAGAGGGAGCCCATTGGGACAAGAAATCTTGCACAATATCAATCACTAGTCTAATGCAACATAAATATTCCTCACTCAACAAACATGTGTTGCATTAACCGCTTTCATATTGTGCAAAACATTCATAAAGTGCAAAAACAGTGAAATTTAGTGCAGAACAAGTGTGAAACATTCAGCATATAACGATACAGCTTACAAGTAACCCAGATAGCAGCATTCACTGGTTGTGTCTCCAATTTATCTCAATCACGTCCTCTTATGTTGGTGACCACGGACCTCCGTCTCCGTAATTTCCGAAGGGATGCAAATTATTGTTCTCTAAGATGGCACATACACTTCAGTGTGCTGCATTGCGAATATATCAAATTCATATATTGTAAATCAATTTCCGTTTGGATTGGTCATGGAACCGGTCTGTACTTGATCCGGATATTGAGAATGAACGGATTGCGCTATTATGACCGTTTTCGAAAAGCTCTCCTTCAGATTACATTCTTACTTCAGCAGTCATATTAGGGATAATTCTTCAAGGTGATATTCTCACATCCATTCATTTCCCCTTTTCTACCTTGTTGAGTGAGGAACAAGAAATCTTGCCCCAACCGGCCTCCTCTCTCAGCTCCTCCAGCCACTACCTGGAGGTTGTGCCGCAAAGAGGAAACACTTCAGGACAAGATTTCTGGCCCCCCACGTGCTTCCAGTCCCGCAGCACACCAGAGTACCAGGGGGTAACCAGCCATTGCCTTCCTTCTGACGGTTGCATTCAATTTTCAAGTTGTGACTCCTAACCCTGAGCCCCTGGGGGGAGGGTGGTTTCTAAGTCCAATAAATAAATAAATTATGCAGTTGATAAAAACAGAGAGAGCCAACATTTGGTACGTGGAAAATAGGGCAGTTTGTGTTGTTCTTTGGGAATGTTTTGAGCCAGGACAAGAGGAGGAATTTAGCTGCTGTGACAGCAGACACCCCTGTTTCCTCTGAGACATCTCACGAGGGACCTTTCTCCTGGTACCCATCCACTGAGTTTCTGAGGTGGGGGGGCCCTGCAGAGAAGGACCTCTGTTGTTTATTGAAGAAAAAGTAAAAAAAAATTATGGGAGAAGGCAGTCCCTTCAAATAGTCTTGAGGGCGAATGCTGACCCAGAAGGTTTTCAGAAGTAGTACTGAACATTCAAACCATGTTCTCTAGCCTGCCCACTTCAGTTGCAGGAACTGTTCTTGAGAGTGTGTTTTACTTTACTTTGACTAGCCCTCTAAACGTCATGTTGGAACAAAGGGCAGCTTCTGGTGTGTTGAATATTTGTACATTCAGAATGTACTCTTCAGTGGCATGTTACTGTCTACTGAGTCAGCATGGTGTAGTGTTAAGGGTTTGTTACTTCAATCGATAATTAAGACTCAGGAATATTTATAGCGCTTTGTTGAACTGTGTCAGAACCTGGGATTCAAGAAGCCAGAGCTGATGCTCTGTCTTTTGCCCCCAGTTTATATCTTCAAACATTACCCCTTCAGGTGCTCCCCCCTCCCATCCATTCCCCCAAGCATTCGCATAATAGAAGACAGTGGTCGATTCCCCACTGGCAGGTTTGACTTAGGTATTCCCCACAGCCGCTGAGTTCAACACGGTTCCGTCCCAGCTTCACCCCCTCAAACTGTCAAATTCCAACTCCATCAGGGAGGTACAACTTTTTCAGCGAACCTAGGTCGAACTCAGGTCGAAGCCGGTAAAGTGGGGAATCATCGAGGAACTGTTCCCTCCAGTCAGCCAATCACAGTTCAGTGTTTTGGGCATGCTCAGAACAAAAGACTTGCAGCGGGGAAAAGCGCGCCCTTTAAAAAAAATCCTTCGTGTATATGAAGCGATGGCCATACATATAAACAGCACACATTTAGACACTGCTTTTAGCTACATAGACCACTGATTTATGGCTATGTTGCCATTATTTTAAAAAAAATGGGCGCACATTCTCATTCCCATAGTAACACGACAGCCAATCGGGAACAAAGAGCAGAAGAGGCGCTGAGGTGATCCCGCCCTCTGAGCTCAGCTCTGGTGGGACGAACTCTGCTGCTATGGGGAGTAACAATGGAGTCAACGTAGGTCAGTTCCTTTTCAGGGAACCGGGTCGAATCTAGTCGACTCTGCAGTGGGGAATCAACCAGTGTGAAAGCAACATTGTTATGGGAACCAAGGCCACGACATACATCCTCCTATGATCTCCAGGAAGTGGAAGATGTGGGGGAAGGTTTGCATAATTCACTAGTTGCAAGCAAACTGTAGAAAAACAGCCAGGCCCTTTGGCCACAGATATCAACAAGTGCAGGTGTGGCCTTGGCCCCAGGCCTGTGATGCCAGGCCCAGCAAGAGCCAGGCTTGACATGTAGCAATTAGCTTGTACTGCTCACGAAGGATTCTGTGGTCCTACAACAGCAATCTCTTAGTGATCCCCGGCCACAAAGACACGTGGTTGGCTTTCACCAGAGCCTTCTTGGCGGTGGCTCCTACATGGTGGAATGTACGGTTGGCAGGGCTTGCAAAACTGAAATGTTTTGTCAGGCCTACAACTGACCCCATAGGAAGAAAGAGCCATGTTGGCCTCACCCTGCACCCTCACCTTGGGTGGGAATGCAAGTTTTATTCTATGGACAATGTTTATCAATGAAATCGCCATCAGGAATATTATACTTAATGTTTTTAATTGAAATGTTGGAATTTGGTAATGTGTTGTTTTAATGTGATTATAACTATGTGTGTTAGCTGCCCCGAGCTCTGCTACGGCCAGAGAGGGTGGGATATCATATCATATCATATAACCAATCAATCAATCAATAGGCAAGGCCCTTGGGGACCCAAGTTCAAATGTGCACTCTGCCAAGGAAGCTTTCTGGGTGGACCCTGGACCAATTACACACCTTTAGCTTAACCTACTTTACAGGGTTTTGTGAGGATAAAATGCAGGAGTAGAGAATGATATAAGCCAGTGTGGCTTCCCCTAAGGAGAAAGGTGAGGGGCAAATTAGATGAATAATGAATGAATAAATTAATCATAAGGAGGACAAACCAAAGCCAAGGGTGTCATGCCTCTGGACTGTTGAATGATGAACTCTGAAACTTTATTAGGAAACAGTGTCAGGAATAAGCAGGGATGTAGGTATAGATTTTTTATGGGGGGTTTTCGGGGGTGGGGCCACACCCGCAAGCCCCGCCCCTGGCCTAGCGCTTATAAAAGCAGCTCTCCGAGGTCAGGGATGGCAGACTCCCCTGCCCTGCCCTGCCCTGCCCTGCCCTGCCCTGCCCTGCCCTGCCCTGCCCTGCCCTGCCCTGCCCTGCCCTGCCCTGCCCTGCCCTGCCCTCTGGGCAGAGGCATAGAGGGAAAATGGAGCCTGGTGCAAAATCTGAGTTTTGCGCCCCCCCCCCAACCCGGGCAGCTGTTGTGATGCTGGAATCCACTCCCAAACAGCATCACTTTCAATGGTATTTAAACTAGAGAGCCCAAATTCTCCTTTTAAATCCACATTAAAGGGAGAATCTGGGCTCCCTAGTTAAACAACATTGAAAGTGATGCTGTACACAGATGAATTATCCCCCACCCTGAAACAGCATCACTTTCAATGTGGCGTAGTGGTTAAGAGCAGGTGCATTCTAATCTGGAGGAACCGGTTTTCCCTGCTCTGCCACTTGAACCGTGAAGACTTATCTGGGGAATTCAGATTAGCCTGTGGACTCCCACACAGGCCAGCTGGGTGACCTTGGGCTAGTCACAGCTTTTCGGAGCTCTCTCAGCCCCACCCACCTCACAGGGTGTTTGTTGTGAGGGAGCAAGGGCAAGGAAATTGTAAGCCCCTTTGAGTCTCCTACAGGAGAGAAAGGGGGGATATAAATCCAAACTCTTCTTCTTCTTCTAAATGGAGGACCTCAGATTCTCCCTTTAAATTCATGCCGAAGGGGGTGGATTTAAAAGGAGAATCTGGGGAAATTTGTGGGGTGCCTGCTGTCAGGGGTGCAATTAAGCTAGAAGCACCAACCTTTCATGGTATCTTTAGGAGTCTCTCCTAATGATACCACCCAGGTTTGGTGAAGTTTGGTTCATGGGGTCCAAAGTTATGGACCCTCAAAGGTGTAGCCCCCATCTCCTATTAGCTCCCATTGGAAACAATGGGGGATGGGGGCACCCCTTTTGGTAGCCCATAGCTTTGGACCCCCTGGACCAAACTTCACAAATCCTGGGTAGTATCAATAAGAGACTCTCCTGATAACACATCCCAGGTTTAGTGAAGTTTGGTTCAGGAGGTCCAAAGTTATGGACCCTTAAAAATGTAGCCTTCATCTTCTATTAGCTCCCATTGGAAACAATGGAGGATGGGGGCACCCCCTTTGGGAGTCCTTAGCTTTGGACCCCCTGGACCAAACTTCACAAATCCTGGGTGGTATCAATAAGAGACTCTCCTGATAATAAATCCCAGGTTTGGTGAAGTTTGGTTCAGGGGGTCCAAAGGTATGGACCCTCAAAGGTGTAGCTCCCATCTTCTATTAGCTCCCATTGGAAACAATGGAGGATGGGGCACCCCCTTTGGGAGTCCATAACATTGGACCCCCTGAACCAAACCTCACCAAACCCAGGTAGTATCATCAGGAGTGTCCTCCAAACAATCCCTGAAAGTTTGGTGCTGCTAGCGGGGTAGGGAACCTGCGGCTCTCCAGATGTTCAGGAACTACAATTCCCCATCAGCCCTACCAGCATGGCCAATTGGCCATGCTGACCCAAGCTGATGAATTCTAATCTGGAGAAACCACAGGTTCCTAACTAACTGGCTCATCGCCCCCTGCAGGCCAAAAACCAAAAAAGCACTAAAATGTTTTTAAAACCCACAAACGGAGGGGCAGAGCTTCAGACATGAATGGGGGGGGGGGGGTTCAAACCCGAGAACCCCCCCTTACCTACGCCCATGGGAATAAGCATTTAGACTTCTATTGTCAGAACTAAAGCATGAGAAACCAAGCACCCTCCATTATACCCCACAACACCGCCCCTGACTACCAGCTCCCACGGGCGGATGGCACCCCACCAGCCTCACGCTCCAGAGACAAGGCGGCCTCCCCCAGGGTCAAAACACCCCACATTCCACACTACTGCAAGAACTATAACAGCAGATGTCTAATATGTTGATATGATAACGCATCGCCTGGGAAGTGAAAGTACAGAGAATGAGAAACTACAATCACAGTAATAAAGAGGGAGGGTGGGGGGGAACGGATCCCACGTCCCAGCCAGGAGACATGGCAGGACTAAACCACAGTGCAAAACAGGATTCTGGATTAGATGGACAGCGGGTTGGACCCAACAGCAGCACTGGTTCCTTGGGTAGACTCCTGAGCATGGGAAAGATCACTGGACGTAAAGGGCTGGTCACATTCTCGAGACCTGTCTTACGCTTGAGAACAAAACATTCCTGCAAGAAGTGGTGGTGGTGGACAGTGCCATCAAGTCACAGCTCACTCGTGGTGACCTGTTAGGGCAGTGGTGGCGAACCTATGGCATGGGTGCCAGAGGTGGCACTCAGAGTCCTCTCTGTGGGCATGCACAGAGTCACAACCCCCCCCCCCCCACATCTAGGCTGGCCTGGGCTGCTGGGCTCGATTATTAGCATTAAACTTAAGACCTAGTTTTGGGGAAGCAGTGTAGGTAACCTTGTTAAGCGCTGTTAAACCCCACTGGCAATGGGGCCTGCTTCTGAGTCAACCTTCCTAGGGTCGTGATTCACCCATTGGAAGAGTTGCAGGGTTGCTTCAAAGCAAAGCCACTGACTACCACCAAGCTTACTCCCGAGTAACGCACGCCTCGGAGCCAACCGTTTTTTCTAAACTAAAACCTCAGTATTCAGGTTAAATGGCCGTATTGGCACTTTGCGATATATAAGTGGGGGTTAAGTTGCAATTTGGGCACTCGGTCTCGAAAAGGTTCGCCATCACTGTGTCAGGGGTGATCAAGGCCAGAGACATTCAGAAGTGGTTTGCCACAGGCTGCCTCTGCATAACAACCCTAGAATTCATTGGGGGCCTCCCATATAAATCCTGACCGGGGCCAAACCTGCTCAGTTTCTGAGATCTGATGAGATCAGGTTAGCCTGGACCATTTAGGTGAGGGCCCCGCAGGACCTGCGGCTGCTCCGGCACATTAGGGAAGGCACGACACTGAAACACACCTAACTAGCATTACTCGTTTTTCTTTGCAACAAGGTTATGCAAGAAAAGAGTGACACGTCCTGCTTCCAATCCACTTGACTACGTTAGGATTTGACCTCTTCTTATGTGCAATTAAAAAACCCCCCTCCCTGTGCTGCCTAGATTTCCTTTCAGTGCAAGCCACATTCACAACAGCCAACCAGCTTCAGTCAGAAAACAGAAACATTTTGACAGGGGGGTATTAGGGCAGGGATGGCCAACCGATGGTGCTCCAGATGTTCATGGACTACAATTCCCACCAGCCCAATTGGCCAAGCTGGCAGGGGCTGATGGGAATTGTAGTCATGAATATCTGGAGCACCATAGGTTGGCCACCCCTATATTAGGATCATGGGATCACTCACACTTGCTTTTTTGTTGTTATGGATATTATATGCCTCTCTGGCCTTTGGATCGGGCGCCTGTTTTTTAACAACTTTTGTTGTTTTAATGTCTATTTATTTAAAGTGATTGCTGCTATTAGATTTTAATAGGATTAAGTTATATTTTTGTATTTATCTGCTGTCATTGTGAACAGCCATATTGTGAGCCGCCTCGAGCCCTTCGGGGGTGAGGCGGCCTATAAATCTAACAAATAAATAAATAAATATGCTCCTTTGGTGAATCCTCAGAGTCCAGACATTCCTCCAAATCCATTGCAGTTCAGTGTTTTCCCTGCAGTCCTCCCATTTTCTTTCAAGTGTTTACTTACGATCATGTAACGTTGTCCTTTCTGGGGTGAACTGGTGTAGCACTGGTGTAGCTGGTGGTAGTGGGGAAAGGAGTTGGTGTCTGGCTTGTGACCCCATATTTCCTGGATATTGTTCCTCCTACTGTCCCCATTACTTTGTTGTGTATTCCCGCTCCCATTCACAGTGCAGTGAAAATAATCACACTGGCTGAGATACCCTATAATCAAAAGTCCTCCCTTCTAGGCAGAAAAATGCCCCCTTTAGCTCCCCCCCCCCTTTATTCTAATAGCAGCAGCAGCTACAGAACGAGGAAGGAAACAAAAACTGCTGGGAAGGGGAGAGAGTTTTTGAAATGGTCTTTTGCAGGTCAGCTGACTTTCCATTCAGGGCAAAGCTGGATTTATATCCAAATTCAGTGAGCTGCACCTTCCCCTCTAGCAGTTCCACATTTGCTAGGCTTGAGTTTAACTCCTCGCCGGGCCGTGACACTTTCCGTGGGAAATCACCTTCTGGGGCTCATCTATCCCACGACTTCCTCATTTTTTTCTCCTGAGCATGGGTGTTGCCAGAGGAACATGATGCACTCCCATGTGTTCTCCCCACCTGTTATACTAAGAGTCTCAGGGCCAATATTCAGGAAATGATGCTGAAAGTGGAGCTGCACCTCTGCCCAGCACAGTCTACAGCAGACCTGGGCATTATACAGCCCGCGGGCCACATCCGGCCCGCCGGATGACCCTGACTGGCCCCCCTGCCGTGCTGGGGAGCGAGGCGCCTTTGAAAGCCCCGCAGAAGCCGGTTGCCACAATATTTTCTGTTTCTTATGCGGCCCCATGGAAAAAATAATTGCCCACCCCTGGTCTACAGTCTGGCTGCTTGAGGAATAAGTCCCCAGTTATGGTTGTTACTTTAAAAGTCCTTTATTGTTAGAGAACTCCACACCAGACAGGAAAGGCAAACCAAAGGCATCTCGATGGAAAACAATGCCTGGGCAAACTCCGAAAGACCCTCTCCGCCCTCCCTCCCTCGCAGCCTTGCCAGTTTCAGCTGTTCCACTGCACCTGGTGCCCCAAAGTCCATGTGGACTTTGGAGGTGGAGCCTGTAGTTCAGTGTTGGACCAGCCAGGCTAAGCCCAGAGACGTTCAGCTGCGGGCTCCATCTACACAGTTCACATACACTTTGGAGGGGCCCAGAGCCCCTAGGGGCCCAGAGCCCCTAGAGGATGGGGCGGTATAAAAGTTTAATAAATAAATAAAAAATAAATAAATAAATAAACCTGCAGTTTAAAGCTGGACCCAACCAGGCTGAGCCCAGCACTAAACTACGGCCTCCTCCTAACCAGGTCAAGCTTTATGTTGCTGGCTCCACCTCTGAAGTCCAGCTGCCCACAGTTTAAAATTGAATGTCAGGGTGGAGCCAAGGCAGAGTTGCCAAGGGCGCCCCCTTCAAGTGGTGCCCAGGGCATGTGCCCTGGCTGCCCCAGCCCAGATATATGTCTGCAGAGAGCACCGTGCCTACCCTATACTAACTCTCCACTGCCCACCCCACCCCCACCCCCGAGGCTCCAAAGTCTGTGCTAGCAGTCCATTTCTTCCAACAAATACAATACAGGCTTTACTTGCCAAAAGTTTGACCTCTCATTGTCTGTAGTATTTTTCCACGCACTATACGCTGCGTCTTCTCTTGAATAGGCAAGAAAGAAGCATCTGAAAGGCCATTCAGCAAAACAATTCTCAGCAAGTAGGTGAATGGTTCTTCACACAGCAATCGTTTTTCCAAATTTTGCAATGATTCCTCAGGCTCTGTGACTCAGCAAAAAAAGTACTTCTTTATCTGCCATGGGGATTTTTTGGTAATTTTTACTTAGACACAACAAACTAAGATTTTACAACTTACCAACACAGCTTACTAAGATTTCCCAATACAGAGTAGAGGGTGCCTATTCCCAGAATGTGACCTAGACCTTTGGTCCCTTTTGCGGAAGTATCCAAAATCAGGTTGACACATGGTAGAAGAAGAAGAAGAGGAGTTTGGATTTATATCCCCCCTTTCTCTCCTGTAGGAGACTCAAAGGGGCTTACAATTTCCTTGCCCTTTCCCCCCCTCACAACAAACACCCTGGGAGGTAGGTGGGGCTGAGAGAGCTCTGAAGAACTGTGACTAGCCCAAGGTCACCCAGCTGGCGTGTGTGGGAGTGCACAGGCTAATCTGAATTCCCCAGAAAAGCCTCCACAGCTCAGGCGGCAGAGCGGGGAATCAAGCCCGGTTCCTCCAGATTAGATACATGAGCTCTTAACCTCCCACGCCACTGCGTAGAAAGCTTTGGCTGCCTTGAATTATGAGGCCCTGCCACCAGATGTCCCCTGAAAAGTGTTATGCACATCCAAATTCTTCTCTTCCATCAATTTTTGGCAGGATAACTCTTCATCAAATAAGCCTCTCATGTACCCTTGCCATCACGAGACTGCCCAAAATACTGATTTAGTACAAATCATTTTCCTGCATGATATCTACCAGCCAGTAGCGTATACGCCTTACAAATATCCTTATGTATAAGAAAGTGTGTTCCTTGTACCCTGAAATCATCTTTAGTCACCTATCCTGTCTCTTCATCTGCCTTGCTCTCATTCATAGCCCTTCAGTGTTGTCTTGGTTGAGTTTCCATTTATTCACCCTTATTTAGATGTTTACTACACCGAACACTGGTTCAGCATCTCCGCTACCTTCCTGGAGTTAGGATGGAAAGGGAGAGGGGTTATGTTTAGGGCAGGGGTAGGGAACCTGCGGCTCTCCAGATGTTCAGGAACTACAATTCCCATCAGCCTCTGTCAGCATGGCCAGTTGGTCTAGGGTTTCCAGTTCTGGGTTGGAAAATTCATGGAAATTTAAGGGGAGGGGTGGAATCCAGGGAGGTTGGTGTTTGTGGAGGGGTGGGGCCTCAGCAAGGTCTAGAGCCACAGAGTCTGCCCTCCAAAGCAGTCATTTTCTCCAAAGGAACTGATCTTGGTTATCTGGAGATCAGTTGTAATAGTGGGAGATCTCGAGGTGTCACTTGGAGGTTAACAACCCTAGTTATGTACCACCAGACCTCCTGATGATTTTACCTGGCACCATCATGTAGAAGTTAGCCAGGTTGGGGCATCAGACAGAACCTTGATGTCCCTCCAAATTCTGCAGCCAAGGAGTAGAACAAAAGACCTAGAATGGCACAATTTGGAATCTACCCTCTAGAACAGTGGTGGCGAACCTATGGCACAGGGGCCAGAGGTGGCACTCAGAGCCCTCTCTGTGGGCACTCGCGCACAGAGTTCATCATGTGGGAGCGGGGTGGAAAATCCCTCCCCACACACACACACATCTAGGCTGGCCTGGGCATGATCCTTTACCTGGGAGTAAGCTCGGTTGCTGGCAATGGGGCTTGCTTCTGAGTAAACCCTCCTAGGATCAGTGAATTACTGACCCCGGCTGCGTTGCGGGTTGGCTTTACCTAGCTTACTCTAGTAGCAACGTGTCTTTCGAGGAGCTAACTGTTTTTTCTAAACTAAAACCTCAGTAAACAGGTTAAATTGCCACGTTGGCACTTTGTGATAAATACGTGGGTTTTGGGTTGCAATTTGGGCACTCAGTCTCGAAAAGGTTCGCCATTACTGCTCTAGAAAATATCTGAGGCAGGAGAGAATATGGTATATAGGGTCATTCTTGTGAGGTGATTCAGATATGATGTCTGATGGTATCAACATACACAGAGAGGTCCAGGGACACATTACCCCTTGTCATCAGACAGAATCAGTTGTCTCTCAGAGTAATCCAGACAGTTTCTGTTCTGTGAACAGGTTGGAATTTTGACTAACAAGGATCTAGATTGTCAATTTCATCCACTTGAGAGTCCTTTAGACACTACACTGTCAAGATCTGTTAATCCCTGCAATAACCCAACTCTTGGGTTCAGGAATTGTTTTATTGACAGGTTAGAATGAACCGTGATCAAGCTAGCATTTGCTGGTATTGAGCTTCAATTCAGCAATTCTTGGTTATCATCAGTGGTGGGATCCAAAAATTTTAGTAACAGGTTCCCATGGTGGTGGGATTCAAACTGTGGCGTAGCGCCAATGGAGCTGGGCGGACCACGACAGGGGTGTGGCCGGGCATTCTGGGGTGGGCGGGGCATTGCTGGGCAGGGCTGTGGAAAGGACGCAGGAAACGAATGCATGCAGGCGCAGGCTACCACGCACACCGGTGCACCTCCTGCTAGACTGCTTCAAGTTCTGCGCGCTACTGCTGAGGAGCGGAGGAGGGGCGTAACTAAGGCAAAAATCACGTGGCAAAATCACCAATTAGTAACCCCCTCTCGGCACACACAAATAATTAGTGACCTACTCTCGGGAACCTGTGAGAACCTGCTGGATCCCACCTCTGGTTAACATCCCTTCCCCAAATATCCATCCAGCCCTCATTTTCAGGATCCCAGCAACGTGAAATCACTAACAGCGTTCCCAATTGGAGCAGAGTCTTCAAGGCCAAACAAGGGGATAAGGTAGGTGAAGGCTATCCCAGAGGGTGAGAAACTATTTGTGCAACTAAAGCAAAAGGAAGAAAACCAGCCAAGGGTTCCCATGTGACCACCTGCTCCTGGCCCACTCCAAAATCTCAGGAGAAGAACGACGGAGGAGCTGGAATGCCAACAGATCTTTACACTCTCTAGCACACTCACCCCAAATAGATGGTTTCAAACTGGCTGGTTGTCTGGCTTACCAGACTGGCGCAGGTCTGAGTCCACCACTTCCACCCACAGCCCTGACAGCAGAGCGGTCTGGTCAAGAATACAAAGTCCAAAATGCCAAAGTCTGGCCCAAAGCTGCCCATCGTGAGCTGCCAGCGCAGCCAGGGATGAGACCAAACAGCAGAGCCTGCGTGATCCAGTCCAAGGTCAGGCAACAGGTGTTCAGACTCAGAGTGAAGCTCCAAAACAGGGTTGTCCACTTGCACACAGACACATGGGTCTCACAGCCAGCTTAAGTAGTGTTTCCCTTCCAGGTGCCGCTGGGTCCAGTCATTAGACTCTGTGATCTTAGCTGAGTCATCCTTCCTCCTCCTGAGGAACAGCGGGGACAAGATCCTGTAAAGACTCATCACTGTAGTCTGATGCTTTGGGAAGAGTGCACTCCTGTGTCTACTCAAGGTCTTTGCCTTCTCCTTTCCCAAGGTGCTGGAGGAGACAATGGTGATTTTGGAAGGGCATCTTCCTATGCTGATGTCTCCTGTCTTGAGAGCCCTTCGCTCAGGGGCTGGTGGTGGTACTGGTGAAGGGTCCTTTTTGGAAAGTAGTTCTGCTCAATAGGGACCTACCTTACAGGGTCTGCCAGTCACTTTAATATGCAACTTAGCTTGGACAGATTTATGGAGGAGAAGTCGATCTATGGCTACCAATCTTGATCCTCTTTGATCTGAGATTGCAAATGCCTTAGCAGACCAGGTGCTCGGGAGCAACAGCCACAGAAGGCCATTGCTTTCACCTCCTGCACGTGAGCTCCCAAAGGCACCTGGTGGGCCACTGCGAGTAGCAGAGAGCTGGACTAGATGGACTCTGGTCTGATCCAGCTGGCTTGTTCTTATGTTCTTATGTTCTTACAGGCCATCTTCTGAGGATGATTTATCCTCCCATTCTGATACAGGGCTGCTCGTAACACTGGTGACAATTTAAAACCAGCCCAACCAAGAATGGATATTCTCCTCCCCCTCCCCCAAATAAATGACTGACTATATGGCCTCTTTTGAAGTTGGAGGTACTGTGCCTTCCACCAAGAAGCCCTCTACAATTTGTAACATCGACCAGGGATCCCCAGGCAGATTTCACAAGCCACGCACGGGGTCAGAAGGGGATCTTGCCTCTGTAAACATCTTGCTATCCACAGGTTGCAGCAACTGAAAAGCACCCCTATTAATACAACAAGCAGAGACCTCAGGGAAGTTTAGAGGTACCGGGGAAGATCTAACTATTCTCCAAGTCACCTGCCTCCAGCCTAAAGATCCTTCTTCCAATTTAAGTGGCTCTTGCTCCAATGGAGCAAAGGCATCAAAACCAGGAAGGTAACGTGGGGTACAAATAAATAAATAAACTTGGCTCACTGAAATGGTAAAATAGAAGAAGGAAAGTTTGGCTTTATACCTTGCTTTTCGCAACCATGAGCAGTCTCAAAATGGCTTACAAACCCCTTCTCTTCCTCTCCCCACTGCACACACCCTGTGAGGTAGGCAGGGCTGAGAGAGTTCTGAAGAACCGTGACTGGCCTAAGGTCACCCAGCAGACTTCATGTGGAGGAGCGGGGAAACAAACCCATTTCTCCAGATTAAAGTTCACCACTCTTAACCACCAAGATCAATAGCGCTGCTTTTAATGCTCAATTGTACTGATGTGTGTTTCATTGCTGTAATGTTATATTATGACTTTTATTTTTATTTTACTTTAACAGCTCCTTTGAGCAATGTTTTTGGAATAAAGTTAGCTAGAACAATTCCAATCGATTCATATGAAACCAGACGCCTGGGATTCCAGGGACTGCCAGCATCAAGCCACATATTCACATGTACCAGTCGGTGGCCCTCAGGTGTGAGAGTCACTTTACCACAGCCGGGCCAGGGTCAGGCTAAACCAGCCTCCCAAGGCAGGAAACTGCAACCACAGGGCCCGAGGCAAGGGGGTCTAGCACAGCACACAGCAAGAAGGCCGGAGGCTGGAGGGTTGCCAGGAAAGGGACGGAGGCCGCGGGTCTAGAGAAGCACTAATAACAAAAGCAGTCCTTTCGCTGCAGACAAGTTTTGAAGACGAAGGTGCAAGCCAGAGCCAGAGATGCAGCTATTCTCTGACAGCCTCCTCCCACTACATCAGTGGTGGCGAACCTATGGCACAGGTGCCCTCTTGGTGGGCACGCGCAAACAGAATTGCCCCCCCCCCCAATCTAGGCTGGCCTGGGCCGCTGGGCTCGATTATTAGCGTTAAACCTAAGACCTAGTTTTGGGGAGGCTGTGTAGGTAATCCTGTTAAGTGCTGTTATACCTCACTGATTTTCATGTGAAGAACAAAAGCGGAATCCTTTACCTGGGAGTAAGCTCGGTTGCTGGCAATGGGGCTTGCTTCTGACTAAACCCTCCTAGTGTCATGATTCATCTGTTGGAAGAGTTGCACAGGGGCTTCAAAGCAAAGCCACCGACTACCACCAACCTTACTCCCGAGTAACGCATGCCTCGGAGCCAACCGTTTTTTCTAAACGAAAACCTCAGCATTCAGGTTAAATTGCCGGGTTGGCACTTTGCGATAAATAAGTGAGTTCTGGGCTGTAATTTGGGCACTATGTCTCAAAAAGGTTCGCCATCACTGCACTATATCCTTCTGGGGTGGGTGGTGGGTGGGGGTGAGTGGCTGCCTCAGCTGGCGACCCCACAGCAGACTCACCAGCCCAGATTGGCATTGGGGTGGGGTGGGGTGGGGTGGGGGGCTACACTGGCTGTTGAGCCCCCAGTGGTGTAGCCAGCCCAGATTGCTCCGGGGGTAGGTGGCGACCTCTGCTGGCGAGCCTGCTCAGATTGACAGGGAGAGGTGTGGCTCGCCAGGCCAAATGGGGGCGGGGTGAAGTGGCCACCTGGGCTGGTGAGCCAACTGCATGATGGGAGGGGGCTGCGTGGACTGGCACCTCTGCATTGGGCTCTCCCTGCCAGAGCAGAAGCCCTCCCTCCCTCCCTTTCAAAACCACTTTCACCCCCATCATTTTCTGGAGGCTGATTTTGAGTGAGTTCCCCCCCCCCCCTTGTGCATAACATTTCTGTTGGTTTCCTTTGTCCCATGAAGCACCAGGGGCTGTTCAAGCTCCCTGCTGCAGGTCTCTCTGCTCTTTATTGGAGTCTTCCTTCCTTCCCACTGCTGCTAAAGGTGAGGAGTTCAACGAAGCCCACAGAACTGCTTGGGTTGTTGACATGGGGGAGCTGCCCTCCTGAGTGTTGGCCTCGGGGCAGAGGATGAAGCCCTTATCGGCTCAGATGCTGGCCCTGTTCCTGGGGGCAGCAGTCATGACTTTCTGTTTGTACATATTCCGGCTTGTTATCCTCTTCCTTGATGGCCTGATTTCCCTGACATGTAGGAAGCCACGTACTACCCGTCACCTCTCTGTGGGGTGTGAGCTGCAGGGCAAACATTTGACATCTTTTCTTGTGCTGTGGGGGAGTAATACTGGTGCTATAAGCAAACCCTGTATCGAGAAGGAGTCATTTCATGACTGCTGGAGAATATATAGGAATTTGTCTGTCTTTGTTGCTTGATGTGTTTCTCTGTGCATTTTTTGTGTGCGCATTTAAAACATCACCACACAGCTGAGTGGGCACAGTCAGTTGCTTATCAGTACACCATCTGTTGAAATGCAACCAGATGTGACAACCCAATCTACCTTGGACACTAAACAACCAGTGGAGTTCAAGTATGAATTCTCATGTGTGTATTAAATTACTTTCTAACCGTGATTTGACCCCTCAAGAAGGGGACAGTTGACATAATGGTGTGTTTGATGCAAAGAATGTACCAGTTATAAACATGCACGCAATTGAAGTGGAGACAAGAAAATACAGGAAGAGAGAAATGGCAGGAAAGCACCGAAGCCAAATAGGGCATCTTTGGTAATCCAGTATGGAGAATAGAAAAGGAGGCTTTGTTGTGGCATTGTGATCGGGTCTTCCCAAATGGATTGCATTCTCTAGTTCAAGAAAGATCAATGCTAATTTTCGAGCAAGTGGAACGGCTGTCCAAACCTCTATTTCACTTTCAGGAGAAGTCTGGCTGACCTCAACCAGGCCCAGGGCCTTTTCAGCCGTGGCCCCTTCCTAATGGAACCCTGTTTCTGGGGAGACCAGAGCCCTGAGGGACCTAATGCAGTCCCACTGGTCCTGTAACACTGAGCTGTTCTACCAGGTATATGTTTGAGGCAGCTGTGGTGATACATCAATAGCCCCTCCCCCTTTTCAGTTGGACCTCCGTGATTCCCCTGCTGGGGTCCCGTCCCAATAAGATAGTAAAATTATAATAGACGATGGGATCCATATCTTAAATTGAACTGTGGGCCTGCAGGAGTTCTATCTGGTATATTTCAAATTTAAATGGTTTTTGCAAGTGTAATTTGAAAGTATTTATAATGTTTTGTGCATTGTTTTATCGGATGCATTGTTTTGTTGGATGTATTGTTTTATGAAATGATGGAAACTGCCCTGAGTCTTTGGGGAAGGGTCGTAAATACATCCAATAATAAGGATCCTCTGAAGATGCCGGCCACAGATGCAGGCGAAATGTCAGGAGAAAATGCTACTGGAACACGGCCATACAGCCCGGAAACTTCACAACACCCCAGTGATTCCCACCATGAAAGCCTTCAACAATACAATAAAGAAGTTGTTTTATGCTCCTAGGAAGAAGAGCCATTCTGCACAATTGTAGCAACGTGTGGATTTGATGCTTCTTAAATCTGTTTTTCAATCTCTGTTTGCAAACCAGGCCTGGGAGCGGGATTCAGCCTATTCACACCAGTTCGGCAGAACTGGTAGCTAACTTTTTGTCTAGTTTGGAGAACTGTTGTAATCCCACTATTGAGCCCTTTCAGAACTGGTAAGGAACTGGGACCCAGGAAAGGTTTACACTTAAGGCTACCTTGAATGGTTGTCAGACATTCAGTCACCCAGTGCTTTCCTCATAGTTGTAATGCTGCCAACAAAAGTTTGAAATGCATTTGAAGGATGAGAACTGTATATTGTTTTGTCAAAACATCCCCCTGTCTTCGGAATAAAAAATATATCACACAGTTGACACCTTAGGCAGCGGTGAAATCCAAAAATTTTAGTAACAGGTTCCCATGGTGGTGGGATTCAAACAGTGGCGTAGTGTCAATGGGGCTGGGCGGGGCACGATGGGGGCATGGCTGGGCATTCTGGGGTGGGGCATTAATGATTTCTCTGTTATTATAAAAAACTCTTACTGTAAAAAAAGTTCCTAATTTCCAGCTGGTATCTTTCTGTCTATAATTTAAACTCATTATAGCAAGTCCTATCGTCTACTGCCAACAGAAACAACTACTTCTCTAATTGACTGCCTGTCAAATACTTTCAAATACTTAATTTTGTTTCTAGAAATCAAAAGAAATATACTTTCCTTAAACAAGGAACTTTACCATATTTCTAAAACATGTTTTTAAAACAGCCCAACAGGGAGAATTATCCCGTTTTCTTCCTTCACTAACCAGCCACATAGGAAACAACAGGACTTTATGATTTTTGGACCTAATGGAATTTCTAACGGAAAAGCGGACCCAATTAGTAACCCCCTCTCGGCACACACAAAGAATTAGTAACCCACTCTCGGGAACTGGTGAGAACCTGCTGGATCCCACCTCTGACCTTAGGTGACCTAGGCTTCATTATAATATCAAATCTTTTCCTTATAGAGGTAATAAGGTGTGTCTTTTTGAACATGCATTGTATGAAGCAGGCTTCACATGTGAGAATATGTAAAAGAACGGTCTCTTACCTCACTGATGATGTTGCGAAGATGCTGACTTTAAAGTCATTTTGGCACCGTCCAAATATGCCGGGTTGAGCAAGGGAAATATCCTGGTTTGGCCAAGAAGTTTGCACGGTTCCTAGTCCTAAAGCGGGTTTGCTCTGCGACATTTCCCTCATCCTGGGATTTTCAAAAATTGTCATTTGCTGATTCTTTTCGAAAATCCTGCAGTGAACCTGCTACTGTGCAAACAACATTCGGGAGCAGACCCAGCTGCCTGGTCTTCCTGCCCCGCCGCCCACCCCCCCTGATCTCCCCATCTGACAACATGTCAGTTTTCAACTTTGCTAAGCCGGACCGTTGCAGCCCCCCCAAGCACGTTTTGGTATCGACCGGTGTGGAGTCCCAAAATGTTCTAGTTTTCTTTTCTGTACATGTACTTGGTTGCTCGGAGCACATAGCGAGGGAAATGAGCACTTTGGGCTGAATGTTAGTGGGGATATCACAGAGTGGGGGGAGTCTCGTTTTCCACAAAAATATGGGAACATGAGTGGGGATGTGATGTGATGCTGTGCCCCCCTTTTTTTTTTTTTGCTGCTGACTGCCGCGTTGAGGCCTGCCCCAGGCCCTATCCAGAACTGGAAAAAGGGGGGCTTCATTTCCCCCCACTCACTGTGAGTCGACCAATCAGAAGTGCAGACTTTTTGTGGGCCAGCAATTCAAAAGGCAGGGCGGAGATGTTCATTCAAGCTCCCACCCAAAAACAACAGCCAATCAGAACGCGGGACACCAGGAATGTTTCTGCATGTGTGGATATGCTTGTGGTGTAAATACAAAAGACCCAGGCATGTGCAGAACAAACGGAAGTATTTCCTCCCAGTCTTTGTTCAATTCCTTCACAGAAATGGACAGCCATGTGAAGGCAGAAATCGGGATAAAATAGACCCGGATTGTAAGATACCAATTGTAACCCAGTATAATTGTGTCATACAGAAACGGCCTTAGACTCTGTAAACTATTATACAACTTGAAAAACTTTTGTGTTCTTTGCTTTTGCCTCTTGAAACTGGTGCTGCAGCCAAATAAATTTTATACTTGATTTACTACTTGATTTACTACTTGATTTTATACTTGATTTTATACTTGATTTTCTTGATATATCACTTATTGTGTATAAAGTTCATTAATAAAGTTAGTTTTTCCTGGCGATCCCATACATGTATAGTTTTGTCCTCTTTTTTGTTTTAAATGAGATAGCTTCGAAGCTACGATGTCATGGTATAAGAATCGCAGCCAATTATCATATCATGATGTTGTAGCTTTGAAGATCTAATTTAAAAAGAAAAAAAGAAAAAAAATACATGCACGGGATCGCCAGGAAAAACTAACATTATTAATGAACTTTATACACTGAAAGGAAACTCCATGGGAACGTTCTGCAAATGGCGGCAGCGCAGAGCCTTCTGAAGAGGGAGGAGAAAGGCAGGCACGGACTGCAGAGAAACTGAAAGTGAGAGCTTTGAACTCCAGCAGGAAAAATGAAATGCTTCCTTGTTCTGCACAGCCAAGAAAAAACGTCTTAAAACACTGCAAGTTTAGCATTTTCTGGAAAACCCAGGTTGAGCAGAAATAAAAGGTCCTAAAGTTGTTTTGAGGAAAAAGCTGTGCAGAGTTCCTCCCCAGAACACCTTTCCCGCCTGTCCTCAGGACGTTTTATTTGTGCCGTGCAGAAAGGGCCGGCACACAGCATTCCAGTTTGCTCTGTACAGTTATAATCAGTACAGTTGTTTAAATAAACAGAGATGTGATCTACCTTTAGCCTGACTGTAGTTGGGAAAGGGTGGGCTAATGAATCTAATAAATCTAATAATATTTTTAAAGTAGTACTTATGCCCAGCCTCAGGAATAACTGCAGATAAACTACCTCTTTATTCATCAGAGAATCAAAACCTGCCTGCCTCTCATCGAGATATGAGGGAAAAGACACGTCTCCTCAAGAGAAGAGACTGGAGACTTGCTTTTTTTTAAAAAAAATGAAAGCAAGGAATTCCAAGAACCTGGTTAAATCATCAATGCTATACCTGTATATCTATATTTTGGGGGCATTTTTGAACGAAAAGTTGTTGTGATGAGCCCTTTCCCCCCCGGGTGGTGACAGCACCCTCCCTTGAAAATCCTGATTACTGAAGCCACAGACGGAAGAAAATAAACTGTGAAAATACTCAGGGAGGGCAGACGGGCAGAAGATCCCTCCCCATATCAATTCCATTGTTTGTGGATCGACTGCCAAGGAATCCGAGATGAAGCTGAGTGTGCCGAAAAGCCCTTCTCGTCACTTTTTGTGCTTATTCTTGCTCATGTATTGTAACTCGCTCTACGTGGGCCTGCCCTTGTGTCTGATTTGGAAGCTGAAACTGGTCCAAAATGCTGCGGCTCGGCTGCTCACTGGTGGTGCCATTAGAGATCAAATCTTGCCAGTGTTGCGTCATCTGCATTGGCTCCCAGTTGAGTTTCGAATCGTCTTCAAGGTGTTGGTGCTCACCTTGAAGGCCTTATGTGGCCTGGGACCCTCCTGCCTTTGAGACCGTCTGACCCCGCATGGCCCAGTTCAGACTCTGCGTTCAGCAGAGGCCAATCTTCTGGTGGTCCCCAGCCCTTCAATGATGTGGCTGGCCTCAACTAGGGCCAGGGCCTTTACAGCCCTGGCCCCTGCCTGGTGGAACACTCTTCCTCCAACTGTCCGGGCCCTGCGGGACCTTGGAGAGTTCCGCAGGGCCTGTAAGACCAAGCTGTTCCACCGGGACTTTGGAGAAGCCGGCTGCTCCTTCCCTTTTTATCATCTGTGGCCTTTTACATCTTGGGCCTTTCCGTTCCCTCCTCAGAGGGACTTAGATTGCCGGACGCGATGTTTTGTGCGCTATTTTAAATGGTTTTAATGTAAAATTTAGAGCCCTAATTTTATTATATTGTATGTATTTATTGAATGTGCTCTTCTTGTTATTTTAGATTATATCAGTTGTTGTACACCGCCCAGAGCCCTCCGGGGGTGGGCGGTATAGAAGTCGAAGAAATAAATAAAAAAATAAAATATATCCCAAAAAAACAGGCTGTGAGATTTTGATTGAAGAAAGTAAGACAAGGACACCTGTATTTCTGCGATGTGCAAAAGATGGTTCAGAGAAAGTGCCGGAAGTTATCATTTCGCTCAGACTTCTACTAAACTGGATGATCCGAGAATTATTCAAGTCTTTAAGGAGAACTGTGTTGTTGTTGTTTTATATCGAGAGGGTAGAACGGGAAGAGGTGCTGTGGATTCTTGTCCTTCCAATTAAGTTATCGACGAGATAGAAAAAGTGCAGAGAAGGGCAACGAGGATGATTGAGGGACTGGAGCACCTTCCTTGTGAGGAGAGGCTGCAGCGTTTGGGACTCTTTAGTTTGGAGAGGAGACGTCTGAGGGGGGATATGACTGAAGTCTATAAAATTATGCATGGGGTAGAAAATGTCGACAGGGAGAAATTGTTCTCTCTTTCTCACAATACTAGAACCAGGGGGCATTCATTGAAAATGCTGGGGGGAAGAATTAGGACTAACAAAAGGAAACACTTCTTCACGCAACGTGTGATTGGTGTTTGGAATATGCTGCCACAGGAGGTGGTGATGGCCACTCACCTGGATATCTTTAAAAGGGGCTTGGACAGATTTATGGAGGAGAAGTCGATCTATGGCTACCAATCTTGATCCTCCTCGATCTGAGGTTGCAAATGCCTTAGCAGACCAGGTGCTCGGGAGCAGCAGCAGCAGCAGCAGCAGGCCATTGCTTTCACCTCCTGCCTGTGAGCTCCCAAAGGCACCTGTTGGGCCACTGCGAGTAGCAGAGAGCTGGACTAGATGGACTCTGGTCTGATCCAGCAGGCTCGTTCTTATGTTCTTATGTTTTTATGTTATTCCCATAGAAACCAAGTCCCTTTATACAGCTGATAAACAGTGGGGCTGTGCACAGAACAGGCTAGGCTAGGCAGGCCTCCAGGGCAGAAGCACGTTCTACAACAGGGGATGCCTGGGGGTGGGGGGGGGGGGGGGCCGTGGTTTCCAGCCTTTTTGGTATAGCGCACCACAGGTACAAGGAACTAAAACCTGATGTGGTTACCCATCCACCTGAGGCAAACCCTGACCTTGTTCAGCACTGCATTTTCTACAATGGCCAATTAGATGTTGTTGAGAAACACACGGACATTTCACAGAGGGTGCAGCTGCCCCCAAGCGAGTGGCATTCCATTTCCCCCTCCTTCCAGTGACTAATTACACCAGTTTCTGGACAGATGTGTGTCCCGGCCCCCCGACTGTCACAAAGGCAGGTGGGAAGCCAGAATGCGAGATGTCAACAAGGAGGACAAGGAAGGAAAGACCGATGCAAAGCTCAGGAGTGACCAGTAGAGAGGACCGGACTGCAGCCCCCTCCCAGAGGTTCAGGAAATGCTGGCCCAGGGGAATGAGAGACGGGCGTGTGAGATGCTCTGCATTAAAGCATAGGCTAGGACAGGGGGCTTCAGACCCCCTTCACATTCAGACAAGAAGAAGAAGAAGAAGAAGAAGAAGAAGAAGAAGAAGAAGAAGAAGAAGAAGAAGAAGAAGAAGAAGAAGAAGAAGAAGAAGAAGAAGAAGAAAAAGAAAAAGAAGAAGAAGAAGAAGAAGAAGAAGAAGAAGAAGAAGAAGAAGAAGAAGAGGAGGAGGAGGAGGAGGAGGAGTTTGGATTTATATCCCCCCTTTCTGTCCTGCAGGAGACTCAAAGGGGCTTACAATCTCCTTGCCCTTCCCCCCTCACAACAAACACCCTGTGAGGTAGGTGGGGCTAAGAGAGCTCTGAAGAACTGTGACTAGCCCAAGGTCACCCAGCTGGCATGTGTGGGAGTGTACAGGCTAATCTGAATTCCCCAGATAAGCCTCCACAGCTCAGGCGGCAGAGTGGGGAATCAAACCCGGTTCCTCCAGATTAGATACACGAGCTCTTAACCTCCTACGCCAATCAGGAGGTTCTCCATGCTTCTGGGTTCATTCATCATTTTCACCCTTGGCCAACTGTCCATGCTGTTCCTTTGGACTTTCCAGGACCACTCGCCTGCTTTGCACTAAGTCCTGTTGTCTCCCTCCAGTTTCCCCAACTTGTGCTCAGCATCCCTACCCTGCTTACGGTCCACCCACCACATACAGCCCTGCTGCACGACTCCCTCCTACTCCAGCTCTCACTGGATCCTGACGTATGCATGTATGTGCCATCAAGTCACAACTGATCCCAGCAATGGGCTTTCAAGGGGAGTGAGAAGTGGAGGTAGTTTGCCATTGCCTTTCTCTGCAGTCTTTCTTGGTGATCCACCATACAAGTACTGGCACTGCTTAGCCTACAAGATCTGATGAGATCAAGTTATACTGTACAATTACGGAGCGTGGTGTAGTGGTTAGGAGCAGTGGACACTCATCTGGAGAACCGGGTTTGATTCCCCACTCCTCCATATGAGCAGCAGACTCTAATCTGGTGAACTGGATTTGTTTCCCCACTCTGATGCAAGAAGTCTTCTAGGTGTCATGTTCAGCCCTTGTTTGATCTTGCCATGTCTGTCTCCTGTGTGGGATTTGGGAACTTTTCTTTTCTCATTCCCGCTCCCTGCTCTGCTTGTTTTTCCACTTTGCTTCTCAGGCAATGCCTTATCAGCTCATTAGACACCTGCTGTTGTAGCTATCAGTGGTGTGGAATATAGATTGTTTTGACCCCAAGTTTCTTTGGACCATGGGACTGGAGGGGTGATATCCTTCCTTGGGAACTGGTAGTTACATGGGGGGTGCTGTGGGGTATAATGGTGGCTGCATTGCTGGTTATGCTTAGTTCTGGCAATAGCAATCTAAATGCTTATTCCTGATGCTGTTTTATAATAAAGAAATCAACTGAATGCAGGATCTTGTTACTTGGACAGTCCAGGGGCACGGCACTGGGTGATCTTGGGTTAATCACAGTTACCTTGGAACTTTCTCAGCTCCACCTGCCTCACCAGGTAGGGAAGGGAGCTTGTAAAGTGTTTTAAGACTCCTCTACCAGCAACTTATACATTCCTTATACACTCCTTATACACCCCAACTTATACACTCCTTATACACAATCTTGATCCTCCTTGATCTGAGATTGCAAATGCCTTAACAGTCCAGGTGCTCAGGAGCAACAGCCGCAGAAGGCCATTGCTTTCACATCCTGCAGGTGAGCTCCCAAAGGCACCTGGTGGGCCACTGCGAGTAGCAGAGAGCTGGACTAGATGGACTCTGGTCTGATCCAGCTGGCTTGTTCTTATGTTCTTATGTTCTTATGTTCCTTATACAGCCCCTTACATGGAATCCTGGCACTACACAAGCCCTGCTATGGAATTTAGACGTGATATCCCTGTAGAGACCCCATTCCATGCTTTTGTTGTCTGGTCATGGAGGAGCATTCAGGTAGGGCAGCGTCCAGAGCATTTTCATCTTCTTCCAGCTTGCATCAGCTGCTGACTGGGGTGCTGTTCAGCTGCCTCTTCTGCCCAGTACTGCTGCTTGCCCTTTTGGGGCATCGCCTCCAGCCACTGTACCAGCATCCGCTTTGGTCAAGTCTCTTCTCTGTGGAGCTGAAGGCCAAATGAATTTGCCCCACTTGCTTCTCCCCTCTCAATCCCAACTCTGTTTGGTGGCAATCTACTCTCCTCGGCAGCCAATTGAAGAAAGGCATCTAGTGTAGCCTGAAAAACCTTCTGTGTCTCTTAATAGTTGTATGATTTCTTTATAATGAAAGGGATTCCACCATCCTCTAAGTCAGGGGTGGCCAACCTATGGTACTCCAGATGTTCATGGACTACAATTCCCATCAGCCCCTGCCAGCATGGCCAATTGGCAAGGTCTGGTGGGAATTGTAGTCCATGAACATCTGGAGCACCATAGGTTGGCCACCCCTGCTTTAAGTGATTCATTCTCCAACTTAAGTGGCGTTGTGATGGAAAAGCTAATTCATTTGGAGAAATGTTCTTAGATTGCAGGATGGCTTCATGTTTAAGTAAAAAAGAAAGAGAAGTATAACTAGTTTAATATAAATGGATAAATGAACTTTGGAGTGGCAGGATAGAGGTAGAATCCTTTCCAGTGACTCCAAGAATGAAGTTTGGTGTAAACTTACCTTCAGAGGTGTATTGAAATTGAAGAACTGGAAGCAGGCACCCAATTAGGGACCATCAAGGGTGGGATGATAGTAGAACAAAGGGAGGCCTACTTTAAGGTGACCAGATGGTCACCTTTGTGAACCGGGACAGGGGTAGGCGGCCGCGTGGGCGCATGTGCACGCAGCTGCAGGCACGCACTGCCTTCTGAGGCACTGCCGTTTCCTGCCCTGTCACAGGGCGGGAAACGGCAGCACCCCAGAAGGCCGTGCTCCTGTGGCCGCATGCGCAGGAGGCTGCCGCACTGCCTTGCGCCCCAGAAGGCAGTGCAGCAGCCTCCCAAAAATCGGGACAATGGAACTAACCCGCGGGACGTGGGACAAATTGTGTGAAGGCGGGACTGTCCGGCCAAAAGCGGGACGTCTGGTCAGCCTAGCCTACTTGCAGGACAGTGGCAGAAGAGTCCTAGGGGCAAAGGCTGATCTGGCAGGACTGGTCTGATGCTGGGAATTTTCCAAAGTGCCAAGCCCAACAAATAGACCGTGGCAGTTGCAGGATGTGCTCATCTGACGCAAAGAGATACCCCCCTGAAGACTGAAACAGAGAGTCATGGTGGTAGCAGCTATAGCATGAGATGGAGGCCTTCTTTGGAAGACTGTGGGCCTGCAGGCCATCATCCCAGTACATGCTGCTCTGGAGTACCTACATGCCAAAATCCTGATTCAGACCATTGGTTTTGTCAGTTTTAACCACCCTAAAACTAGTCCCTCGGGCTGGAGGGTTCTGACCACCTCATTAACCAGAACCTTTTTTTAAATGAGAAGGTTCAGGAGTGTGAGGTAAAGTGGATTTCTTCCATGATTATTTTTTCGTTTGCACAGGATAACTTAATGTATAAAACATACAGTGTCAGCTAAGCACTGGCCCAAAATCACCAGCTCATGAGGACCTTAACAGTGGGATGCTCGTTAAAGATGTCAATCAATTAATCTTTATTATGGTCATAGACCAGCATAAAGTACATAAAATAAAACAAAAAGCATAAGACATATTAAAGCAGTAAATATAGATCTAAAAAGAAAGATAAAAAACAGAACCTAACCAGTAAAAGGAATTTGGGAACACAAAAAGGTATGGGAACATAAAGGAAATGGGATTTTAATTAAATTATAATATTAAAACTTCATAAACTGCATAAATAAAGTGGGAGGGGGCAGCTGTAAATATTCAGGATGCCTGTGCTTTTTGTGTGTGGAAAAATGCCCCAAACCGACAAATGTTTCTGTAAGCAAAACTATATTTTAAAGAATTCCACGCATAGTTTAGTGAAGCATTTAAAGAACGACGCTTCAGAGATCCCTTAGAATGTTGTTACGCTTCCTTCTTGCTAGCAGCATCCATTGCTCAGCACTCCTGGTCTTGTCCAGACCCAGCACCCTCCCTTCCAATGGGACAGAAACTTCCTGCAGCCGTGGATTCCACTTCCTGGTTTGACCAACTGCCTTCTCCATCTTTTCACTGAAAGCACGCAGTTAAGACAGCATGGTGTAGTGGTTAAAAGTGATAGACTCTCATCTAATCCGGAGCACCGGGTTTCCTTCCCCACTCTTCCATATGATCAGCAGAGTCTAATCTGGTGAACCAAGCATTAGGTCTCGAACCTTGAAGCAATAAATGATCAGTTGTTGATCAGTCGTGTTTATTGATAGGCATCGAAGCCTATCAAGTTCTGGAAAGTCTGGCTTTTGCAACTCCCCTTTATTCCGATGTTAATCCCCCCTCCCATTTTCCTGAGAAATGTGAGAAAGAGTTAGTTTGGAGCGGAGGCACCCCAAGGTCAGTGACAGATAGAGAGCCACCCGGCATCCTGGCCCCACAAGATAATAGAAACAATCCCGGTTTTCATGGGAAAGCCTAGTTATCTACTCAGTGTGTGAAGTCATAAAGCAAAGATCAAGGAAAGAATGCTTCAGAATGGCAGTGGTAACATATAGCAGGCTTGTTACATAGATCTTGTAGCAATTACATTAAGTGAGGATTGCAGCTCAGTCACCAAGATACAATCCCCCTGACACCAGGTTTGTTTCCTTGCTCCTCCCAAGAAGCCTGCTGCGTGACCTTGGGCCAGCCACAGTTCCCTCTGAACTCTCTCATCTCCACCTACCTCACAAGATGTCTGCAGTAGGGAGAGGAAGGAAAGGAATGTGTCTGCTGCTTTGAGACTCCTTGTGGCTGAGAAAAGCATAAACTCTTCTTGTTCGTCTTCTCTTGCTCAAAGCACAAGTGGTTGCTCCCCAGAGAACCGCCATTGGGCAGTGATTGCATGGGAGAATTTATGCTCCATGTGCTTTGTACAAAGGGCATCTCCACACACACACACACACACACACACACACACACACACACACACACACACACACACACACACACACACACACACACACACACACACGGATATGGAGTGGAGAATAAACTAAGGTCTCATGAGGCTGAGCAAGAGTCTGCCTGCATGATCGACTCTAGATTCAAACAACACAAATTCAGACAAACATCAACTAGTAAGAAAAATATTTTCTCAATGAATTGTTTTGACTGCATGTGTTTGTAACTAGTTAGGCAGCATTGTGGGGCCTGACCGGCAGCAGGACACTTGCAACTGTTAGAGTATTTGGCAATATGTGCTAAGTGCTTGGAGGAGCAAGGGCAGTTGGACCACTGGGTTTGATTGTGGGTGACTGCCGGGCAGCTGCTTAATGCGGATGACCTGGCCCAGCTGCTTATCAGTGGTGTGGCTTCTACACACATTCTCTCTCTCTCTTCTATTCACGTGCACGTTACTGTGTGTGTTTCTCTCTGTGTGATATAGTTGCTGTAGGCCATCTGCCAGTGCTTGTGCACTTATGTTTTGACTTCTTTCTTTTGCAAATATGTTTTTATGTAGCCTGCATTATTTTTTAACTCCATAAAGAAGTAACTTTCTTAAGCAACTCTGCTGCGTGTATTTTTTGCGGTGCTAAGAAGCTGAGTGGCCCCAGCTTCAGTCCTTCTATTAGTAACACCTTGGCTCAGGGGTCTTCAAACTATGGCCCTCCAGATGTTCATAGACTACAATTCCCATGAGCTCTACCATTTGGCCATGCTGGCAGGGGCTGATGGGAATTGTAGTCCATGAACATCTGGAGGGCCATAGTTTGAAGATCCCTGCGTGGCTGAATGTAAACATGGTTGAGCCAGAAGTGGCCCGATGCTGCTTGTGGGGGAATGAGGTCCAACCTGCCTGCAATGGCTTTTCACTGGTGTGATGTAGTGGTTAGGAACAGCAGACTATTATCTTAAAGCCTATATAATGTCAGGACCATGCATGTCAGTGCCTAGATGGCTTGCTGTGTGGGAATTGCAAATGTTTTCCTGTAAATGCTTTCCTGTTTCCCTCTTTCCTTCCTGGTAACCTCCTGGCCAGCTCATCTGCAAGAAGGTGTGAACGGTTCCCAGGTTCTTTGAAGCTCTGTAGTGCAAATGTTGTAGAAACTGTAAGGGACATTTGGTGTGGGGCGAAATGGGGGGGGGGGGGTTGAAGGATATAGGTCCTGGACCTGAGCTCTCTAGCTTTCTATTGTTATTCTACGCGTTGCAAGAAATAAACTGCTTTAGGACTTTCCTATGGTCTCTGTTATTTCCACGTTCGAGAGTCTGACAATAGGGAGGGGTGGTATACAAATCCAATAAACCAAATCTGGGGAAGCAGTTTTGATTCCCCACTCCTATACATGAGTGTCAGATTCTTATTTGGTGAATTGGATGTGTTTCTGCACTCCTACATTCCTGTGGGGTGACTTTGGACTAGTCACAGTTCTCACAGAACTCTCTCAGCCCCACCTACCTCACAAGAGTGTCTATTGCGGGGAGAAGAAGGGAAAGCAATTGCAAGCCGCATTGAGACTCCTTTAGGTAGAAAAAACATGGTGGCAAGCCAAGGAGGGAGAATCCAGAATGGTGCCGGTATCTGGAGACTGTGGCAGGTGGGCCAAGGGAAGCCCACGAGTGAGGTACAGGGCCAGGGGTGGAGGTGGAGGTGGAGGAGCAGCAGGCAGAGATCCCAGCAGGTGGGCCTAGAGTTTGGCCAAGGACAGAGACCCTGGCAGATGAGCAAAAGGCAACCCCACGAGCCAGCCACCACCAGAATGTGCATGACACACTTAGAATGCACTGACACAGTGCCTCATGGACCAGCAACAGGCTGCCCAGAATTGGCAGACACATGAATGGGCCTGAACAGTACAGGCAGCCAGACATGTGGGGGCACTGGCTGACGGGGATGGGGCAATTGAGCCATCCTTGATTCTGGGGTGTAGTTCCATGGTTTTCACCCTGAGGATGGATGGAGCAGAGGCGGAGCTACCAGGGGACAGAGGGTGCGCATTGCACCGAGCGCACTTCTGGAGGGGCGGAAAATCTCCCCCCGCGGCACCCCCCAGCCCCCCCTTAACTTAGTTCAGCCTGAAAGTGGAGTCTGGAAAAAGCGGCCTGTTCACTTGAGGCTGAAAACAGCCTGGTGGGAACTACACTTCCCATGACACCTTGCGAGCCCCAAAGTCTCCCAGAAAGTGTAGTTCCCACCAGGCTGTTTTCAGCCTCAAGTGAACAGGCCGCTTTTTCCAGCCTGCACTTTCAGGCTGAACTAAGGTAAGTAGGGGCGGGTGGGGGTATGGGGGAGTGGGCAGAAAATGCAGAGTGTGCACCAGGCACAGTATGGCCCAGCTACGCCTCTGGGATGGAGCTATCTGGACGTGTGTGAATTATAGGGGCATCACAATTATAGGGGCTACTGGTAGGTTCTTCTCAAGATACAGATTTTAAAAAGACAGACTTTGCCACCCCATGGGGCTGGTATCAATTTGTAACTATGCCCTTTGCATGGAACAGCTGCGACATTTCAGCATCCGGTGGGACCCTGACAGAAGTTTGTTGCAGCAAACACTGATGATGACGAAGTGGTGTTCAGCAGGTGGCGGGGTGGTCACTTGTGGTGCTCTGAATAAGGCTCCACTTACACACACAAAAACATGTCCTGGCTCGACTATAGACCAGGGGCCTCAGGTAGGGGAAGGTCCAGTATGGCAGGCATAGGCGAAGGAAAATGCATGTTGTTGGCTTCCAGTGCTGCAGGCAAAGAAACGAGTAAGGCAGTTGCTAGGGGTGGCTGGGTATCATTCCCAATCCGTGCTGCCCTTTTCCAACATCACCGTACCCTTATCAGACTTCTCAAGGGGTCAAAGAACGACTGCTGAGGGCCCCTGAGTGTCAAAGGGCACCGGGCACTGCAGTAAACATGTTAACAAGCCTCTTTCCAATCCTATGAGGGCTGGATTTTTCCCAATCATTTAAACTTTGTTTCAGGGGTAGAACCGAGAGTAGCCGTAGCCCAAGAACAAGGCAGACTTGCACATCCTGTTCTATTTTGGAGTTGCAAGTTAAGCCTCTGAGAGAGAGCCTACGCCACACAGGAGAAGGAGGCGTTGGCAATCCAAGAGGTGGTGGCATCTCCGTGTTATTAGTTCCTGGGCAGTCCTTTTGCTTTGGTCACAGGTCGTGCCATCCTTCGATGGTTGAAGGACTGAGGGCAAGTGAATGGAAGAGTCCCGTGTCGGATGGTGCACTGCAGTAACAGGCCATCACAAGACATTTTATTTATTTTATTTATTTATTTCTTCAATTTCTATACCGCCCGACCCCCGTAGGGCTCTGGGCGGTGAACAACAAGAATCAAACAATATTAAACAGGAGCAAATCATATACAGTACACAAACACATAGGCTCCATCTCATTAATAATCAATAAAACATCTTAAAAACTCTTACAAAACAGCGGTTAATAATTAATAAATAAATAAGCAAGAGGCATCCAGAAAACCCCAATTAAAACCTACCCCAAGAAGGGGGACGGCGGGCCCCTCAATATGAGGGGGACCCTGATGTAGCAGCGCAAGGGCAAAGAGCAGTGAGGGGCACCACATCAGCGGCTGGACACTCCAAAGGCCCGGTGGAACAACACGGTCTTACAGGCCCTGCAGAATTCAGCAAGGTCCCGCAGGGCCCAGATAGCTGGAGGAAGGGTGTTCCACCAGGCCGGGGCCAGTGCTGTAAAAGTCCTGGCCTGTGTGGAGGCCAGCCGCATCATTGAGGGGCCGGGGACCACCATCAAATTGGCCTCTGCTGAACGCAGAGACCGAGTAGGGAGGTATGGGGTGATGCGGTCCCGAAGGTACGAGGGTCCCAAGCCGCGTAACGCCTTGAAGGTCAAAACCCACACCTTGGAGATGATTCGGAATTCAACCGGGAGCCAATGCAGCTGGCGCAACATCATCAAACAATGCAGGCATTCTCCTGAGGGGGCGCTCGCAAGTGAAGGGGGCGAAGGGCACTTTAAGGGAGAGCATGTGGGACCTGTCAGGCAACACTATGGGCCCAACCAGCGACAGGATGCTCCTAGTCCCTTGGCTGGATGTAAACATGGCTGAGCCAGAAGTGGCATGATGGTTTGGGCTGGGGGCTGGAGCCTTGCCTGGTTGCAATGGTTTTCAAAGCATAGTGGCAAGACCGCAAGGAGGGAGAGCATGGGGGTTGCAGGTGCCTGGAAGCTGTGGCAGGGCAAAGGGAAGCCCACGAGTGTAGCCCAGGGGCGGAGGCAGGTGAATGACTAGAGGAGGTCCCGGAGGAGGAGTGGCCAGAGCATGCCAGGGACATGGGTGTGGGTTGGCTCTGTAAGTGGACGGTGGTGAAGCTGGGGTGGGGATGGTGGGGGGGTGAGGGGGGGCAGAAGAGCTGGGCAAGGATGGGACTTGGGCATTCCCACAACTGGGAGTTGGGAATGGAAGAGCCAGCCCCAGCACCCTCTGCAGAAGGAGGGCAAGGGCATACACCAGGGAGCAGAGGTTAGGGCCAAAGAAGTAATGGTGAGACCAGGGGCATACCTCGGGGGGAGGGGTCTTGCCTAGAGGTGCATTTGGCCACCTTCTCCCACCCCACCCCCACCTGCCCACCCCTGCCCCTCCTTGCCCTTCCTGGCCTGCCGCCTCCCTCTCTCCCACCATCTGGAGCCTCGCACGACCCTGACTCACCTGGCCCGCTACCTCACCTGGCCTGCAGCAGCAGCAGCAGCCACAGCAGATGATGACGGCTCCAGCCTCAGGAGGTGATCCACATGCTGCCCCCACGGCCGCCCTGCTCACCTTCCTGAGCCCGGGGTGGGGGATTCAAAGGTGTGTGTGGGTGCTACAAACAGGCCATCTCCAGGGGTGTTGCTGGGTGAGACCCAGCCCTCAGATCAGACCTGAGCCCGTGAGGACAGCAGCATCCTTAGCCATCCTCTCTTTGAACGACCAGGGGCAGCCGTATGTGCTTGTGTGTGTGTATGGGGGGGGGGGGGATGCTGTTCTGCACATGCGCAGATGTGGCAATGACCCTGACAGGCAGGTTGGAAATGTTTGCACTGCAAGACAAATTGTCTGGTGAACGTTCAGCTGTGGCGACTGCAGCACATGAGCACGATACGAAATCTGCCGGAGAAAGTTGTTAGGAGTGCTGGAGGGTAGTTACATTAACATGTCTAATGGCACACAATTGCCTGTCTCTTTTCCACAGAGTCTACAGAGGCAGGGAGGAAACGAAGCAGGCGCCTTGGAAGACGGGACGTTGGCAAACCGGATGAGATGAATACAGAGGAGGTGGGCAATTGGCAGAGGCGTGTGGGGGAAATAGCGCCTGGGGGCAACACCTGCTCTGAAAATAAAATTGTATCTATTGGATTGTCTCTTGAATCACTCTACTCTCTTTCCTGCTCAGAAGCGTACAAACTACTCAAAGACCGACTCTTAGATTGGGAATTTGCAGAATTATGTCTAGCAGCTAAACAAACTTGCTCTCCCACACAGTTTTTAATCCCATTTGAGCAGGGTCGCATGGCCCACTACTTATATTTTCTAACTAACCCCTGCTCAAGGAGAGCTTTCACAATTGCTAGATTCAATGTCATGCCATCTGCCTTACTACATGGCAGGTTTAATAACCTGGGGAAATCTAAAAGGTTATGTAGCTGTAATTCCAACATAGTTGAAACATTGGCTCACCAGCTATTACATTGCACTAAATTTGCCAAAATTAGATCTAAATATGTCAATCTACATCCTCTCTTCCAATCTGAGTTAACAGATTTGATTAAATTATTTCTTCTGTTGAATAACTCTGATTCTGTTTTTTGTGAAGAGGTTGCAAGCGTTGTTATGGAAATAATTCAGAGCCAGTAACAATATGTATTTATCTGAGGTTATCCTTTTTGCCTTTAAAACTTTTATGTTTGCTGTCTTTTGTTGCTGTTGTTGTTCTATTTATGCCAATAAAGGTTTTGCTTTGCTTTGCTTGCTAATCTTATCTTTTTTTGACAGAGTGACAAACTTGGTAGATGTAGGGAATGCTGTGGAGATAGCATCCCTTGATTTTAGCAAGGTCTTTGACAAGGTGCCCCAAGTTATGCTTGCAAGTCAGCTGGAAAAATGTGGACTAGATAATGCAACTGTTAGATGGATTTGTAATTAGTTGACTGGTTGAACACAAAGAGTGCTCATCAATGGCTCATTTTCATCCTGGAGAGAAGTGACGAATGGGGTGCCGCAGGGTTCTGTCCTGGGCCCAGTGCTATTCAATATTTTTATCAATGACTTGGATGATGGAATTGAGGGCATGCTGATCAAATTTAGAGAGGATATCAAATTAGGAGGGGTAGCTAATACCCTGGAGGGCAGGGGCAGATTCAAAATGATCTGGACAGATTAGAGAGCTGGGCCAAAACTAACAAAATGAATTTAAGCAGAGATAAATGTAAGATTCCACACTTAGGCAGAAAAAATGAAATGCACAGATATAGGATGGGGGACACCTGGCTTGATAACAGTACATATGAAAGGGATTTGGGAGTCTTAGCAAACCACAAATTAAACATGAGTCAGCAGTGTGATGTAGAAGCCAAGAAAGTCAATGCAATTCTGGTATCCATCAATAATATAGTGTCTAGATCAAGGGAAGTAATTGTACCACTCTACTCTGCATTAGTCAGACCTCACCTAGAGTACTGTGTTCAGTTCTGGGCACAGCAATTCAAGAAGGATATTGACAAGCTGGAATGTGTCCAGAGGAGGGCAACCAAAATGGTAAAAGCTCTGGAATCCATGCCCTACAAAAAGAGGCTAAGGCTCTTTCCGCACATGCGCGGAAACGAGCCTCCACCGGCATAATTTATGCAGGTGGAGGCTCAGGGACCATTCGCACGCTAGCGTGTGAGCGGCCCCCACTTCCCCCCCAGCCAGAGAGGTGGCTCCGCATGGAGCCGCCTCTCGATCAGCCGCCTCCACTGACCTTCATGTCCAGGGTTGCTCTGGAGGCCTGCAGGGACCCGCCCACGCTGCCCTCCGACCTCCAGCCCTCCAGAGCGACGCTGGACATGAAAGTCAGTGGAGGCGACGGGGAAAGCGGCGTCTTCCCAGCAATGCGATTCGCTCCACGCCGACAGGAAGACGATTGCTTTGCAAAAACCTTGCTCGTTGAGCGAGGTTTAAAGCGGCACCTTCATGCTGCTCGGGCCTTTAACTAGCCCTAAAAATCCATGATTGGTGGGGAAACCAGGATATAAACATTTTAACACATACATATTTGAACTAATGTATATTTTGGTCATAATAAATTCACATTACACTACCTCACTGCATGCTACAGCAAAAAATAAACATCCATGAATGCATAAATCACAGGTGTCAAACTTGCAGCCCTCCAGATGTTATGGACTACAGTTCCCATCATCCCCTGCAACCATCATGCTGGCAGGGATGATGGGAACTGTAGTCCATAACATCTGGAGGGCTGCGAATTTGACACCTGTGGCATACATCAACCCTTTTGCTTGCCCAATAGCACGATGCTTAAGCCAGCTTCATCAAATGAAATGTGTCTTTAGCTTTCAGGTGACAAATGCACACACACACACACACACACACACACACACACACACACACACACACACACACACACACACACACACACACACACACACACACACACACACACACACACACACACTGACATAGATAAAAACCTTCAAGCAGTATGGTGAAAAGGTGATGAAGTGCAGGAGCAGTACGTGACATTTTTACACAAAAGTCCTAAAGTATATAAGATAAAATCAATGACCATTCACAAGAGCTACAAACAGGTGATTTTATCTTGCATGCGTCTGAGTTTTGCATTAAAACGACACACAGCTTTCTTCTCTGCGCAAAGCTGTATGCCAAAGTGGGATATGCATCTGATGATCTTGGCTCTGTTCCGCAAACGTTTATGCCACAATTGTTCTGTTGGACTTTAAGGTGCGATCACCATTCTCTTTTTTGTATTCCCTGGAAGTAAACCACATTGGTTTCAGTTTGAAACCTGATCCTATGCAGAGTTATGCCAGCTGGAGCCCAACCCTGGCTCTCAACATCAGGATCCTATGCAGAGTTATGCCAGCTGTGATCTTAAGGGCGGAGGGGTGAGGGATGGCGACAAGCATTTCGGTGAGGGATGGCGACAAGCACTGTTGTGCCTCTGGACTGTTCTTCAATAATGAGACTTCATCTTTAAACAATTTCCTTTATCGAAAACAGCATCAGGATTAAGCTTTCAGACTTCCATTGACAGAACTCAGGATTAAGCACCAGAACAGCTTGAATTATACCCTCACTCCATCCCCCCCCCCCTTGTTCTATGTTGCTTGACACCCCCTTTTGGTGGCCGTTTCCAAGGGGGGAACAGAATCTCGCCATTCTCATGGGAAGGCGAAGGCGTGGCCGTCATCAAGTGAAACAGCCCAGAACACCCAACGCTTTGAAGTGTAGAAGACAGCAGGTGTCTAATGAGCAGAGTAGCCGGTGCCTAAAAGTGAAACTAAAGAGCTAGCAAGAGAAAGCAGCCCCAGAGAGAGGATCCTGCTTCCTGGTCGGGTGACATGACAGGGTTGGGCCGGGACAAGCCAGATCATGACATTCTGCCCCCCTTAAGGTCTGTCTGCAGGTCAAACGCCAAGTCTTGACGAATCCAAAATGTACAGCAGACGTGGAGTCATAGCAAACCGAGAGCGCCTGTTTGTGCAGAGCTTCAGGAACATAGATCCAGGCCCAAGACCACAACTGTCCATCCGTCCTCTGCAATGTCCCTTTGAGGCATTCTGCTTCCCGATCCTCCTGAAGGACAACCCAAATTAATAGCATCTGGAGGGCCCAACCCTGGCTCTCAACATCAGATGGTTTGGCTTCTCCCCCTTTTGGCAGCAGTTTGACCTTGCCTGCAAGTCATCCCCCCCCAACCCGAATTGCTTTGGAGTGAACACTGTATCGACCTCCTCTCATTTACTGTTGGGTTGAGGAAAGTGGAATAAGGCATTGGCCAAAAAGTTGGTCTTTCCTGGGGGATACTTTAGACAGAAATTAAACTTGGAGAAGAACTCTGCCCATTGGAATCATGTTGTGCTCAACCTCTAGAGGGACTGCAATGTCTCCAAATTCTTATGGTCAATCCACACCTCAAATGGCCATGAAGCCCCCTCCAGCCCAGAGGCATACCTAGGCAACCTGGAGCCCTGAGCAAAACCTGAGTTTGATGCCCCCCCCCATGAGCGGCCACCCTCCCCTACCGTGACCAAGCAATGATTTTTTCCACCAGGTCGTTTCAAAGTCACCATTACATTATATAGGACATCCCCCAACTCACAAATCTGAACGCAGCAATGGGCCATGCCACACAGCAGAAATAATTTTTGGAAAACATTTTCAAAATGCTTTCAAAATGTTTTATTACTGCTATGAAAACATTTTATGGTGTTGTATCCAGTCCCCCAATTGGGGGAAGCAGCATCACTTTCAATGTTATTTAAACTGGGGACCCCAGATTCTCCCTTTAAGGTGGATTTAAAAGGAGAATCTGGGCTCCCTAGTTTAAATAAGTGATGCTGGAATCCACCCCCAAACAGCATCATTTCCAGTGATGCTGGAATCCACCCCCAAACAGAATCTTCTGAAACTCTGATCAAGTGGAGATGTAATTTTGAAGGTACCCTGCGGGGAGGGGGGTCTTAAGAAAAACAGAAATATAAACAGTACTGACCTTCTTATAAAATCTTAACTTGTTTTACAATGTTCAACGTTATTTTAATGTATTTTAATGGTTCAGTTAGTAGATAAATGCCCCTTTTTACTAACTCTGTAATTTATAATGCCAATAAAGGCTTTGGAATTGGAACTTGTTTTACATCTGTGACAAACTTGGCTTGCATCTTGCACCTAAATAGCCATGCACAGAAGACTCACAGAGTTTGCCTGCCCTCGCCTTCGTTCCTGCAGTTCTTCCAACTCCTGGAAAGATAAGTTTGGAGGTTGTGGGATTTGCACAAAGGAAAGGGTTGATGGGCTAAGTGCCAGAGTGATGAGGGCTGAAATAGTCCTCATAGCTAAGCTGTACTGTCCTTATTGGAGGAGAGAGGAGGAGTGATTTCATCCTCTTCTTCTTGCTGTAGACTCCGAGACTCTACATCATGGCTACTTTACCACACAGTCCCATGACCTTGGAAACGGGAAAGTAGCTACATAAAATGATGCTTGGGGCTAACCTCGGCACCATGCCTCCCTAACAGCTCCGCCCAGTGGTGGGATTCAAATAATTTAACAACTAATTTAACAATAAGCACCATTTTAACAACCGATTCTGCCGAAGTGGTGCGAACCGGCTGAATCCCACCACTGGCTCCGCCCCTGCCCCGTTGGGGACAGAGACACAGTTGAACACAGGCAAGCAATCTCCATGCAGAGATTGGGCGTGGGGCCATCTCTACAGGGAGATCGGACCAGCAAGGGGCTATTTGAGCTCGGCCTTAGCCAGGCTTGGGTCCAGCTTTAAACTGCAGGCTTCCACTGTCCCCCTCTAGCTTTATACTTTTGACTTTTTTGGAAGCAGGATGGTGATTTCCACCAACCTTAGTTAGGCCTCCCATGCCAAGTAGCATATCAGGCAACAAGTGCTCTCCAGCATTCCCGGCCTTGGGTTCACCAACTGGTTTTAATAAATCAATTGTCCACTTCTTCTTGATTTCTGTTTTTTCATCATAGATTGCATTCTGCATGTAATGTTGCTCCATCGTGCTTCCAGTTGCCTGTGCTCCAGTCAACCATAGAGTCCACCCCAATGCTAAAACAAATAGCTAGAGGGAAATAGTTACCTTGTTATGCCTTATATTGGGTGCCACAGACAGCGTCAATGGAGATCACAAACTGTTCTGCCTGAGGCTTTATTGGAATTTGAACTCTCTTTGGCCAATTCCACACAGCATAATAATACTGGGTTACATTCAGTATTTTAAAATCCAGGTCTTGTTTATCCTGGTTTCTCCCTTCGCATGTGTGCCTGTTTCTGTGAAGAAATCGAATTAAGAACAGGAGGAAATATTCCGATTTCTTTTGCAAAAGCCTGGCTTTTTCTGTTTTGTTTTTACAATGCAGCCATGCTGCATTCTGGTTGGTTCTTCCCCCACAAAAGGAAACACTTCTGAATGGCGGATCCACAGCAAATGTGGGAAAACCAAGCAGGACACACTACCCCGGACACCCCCGCTTTTCTCTAGCTTTGGAAAGGAGCTGGTGCAGTGAGCAACACGGCAAGCAAACTATACAAAGTAAAAACTTTTGACCAATACTATGTCCCAGCCACATTTAAAGGTGTGCAAGAAATCACAGCACGAGACACTCCCCCCTTCCCCCCCCCCCCGATATACCAAATAACATTTGACTGATCTTTCGGGCTGTCACTGGGTGCTTGAGAGCATCCTGTCAGGCAGGCGCTTCCCCAATCCTTCCCCCCAGGACTCCGTTGGGAATGTGAGCCTGGAGCTGTGGGGCTGGGCTCTCCAGGCTGCAGCTCGGCTAGCAAGCAGGAAGTGCTCATGCTTCCCCACATGGCTTCCAGGAGAGCTTTCTGGGCCCTTCCAGGATCCCATTGGGAGTGTATTGTTTATCATGTATTGTCCTTTGTTGCTGTTGAACACTGCCCAGAGCCCTTCGGGGGTGGGCGGTCTAATAAATATAAATAATGATAATGATAATGATAATGATAATGTGAGCCTGTAGCTGCCGAACTGGGCTAGCCAGGTTGTGGGTTGGCTAGCGAGTGGCACTTAGCAAGAGCCAGCGGGAACGAGGCGAATGCTCGAGCTTTCCCATATTGGCTTGCTTACCTGGCTCCCAGAAGAGCTGTCAAAGGGCAGAAAATTTGGGGAATGTTTTGGAAAGGGTGGGCTGCCATGCTAGTCGGTGGCTCAGCACAAATGAAATTGACATAACGTCCGGTGGGGTGGGGAGATCAGGCGGTGGGACAGGAAAAATAAATCATTTTTGCTCCCGTGGTGTTCCCTCCGAAACGAGTTCAATGCGGGCTTTTGGAAAAAGATTGCCATTTTAGCAGTTTTTGAAAAACCAGAGATGAGGGAAATATAGCAGAACAACTGGGAACCGTGTGAACTTCTTGGCCAAACCGGGATATTTCCTTTGCTCAACCCGGGATATTTGGACCATGCAGAATCAACCTTTAAGAACTTCCTCTACCCTGTTTTCAACATCAGTATATAGTCAAGGTAATCACAGTATAACATTTTCAGTTACAGTACTGATCCCCCCCATATCTCATTCTTTGCATCCACTTCCACCTTCCCTAAAGAAAACCTTTTTCTAAATGGTTCCTTTATCTTGATACCTTCGCATTTCTGGCACTTTGAAAACTGTAGGGAGCAGCAGTGGCGTAGGAGGTTAAGAGCTCTTGTATCTAATCTGGAGGAACCGGGTTTGATTCCCAGCTCTGCCGCCTGAGCTGTGGAGGCTTATCTGGGGAATTCAGATTAGCCTGTACACTCCCACACACGCCAGCTGGGTGACCTTGGGCTAGTCACAGCTTCTCGGAGCTCTCTCAGCCCCACCCACCTCACAGGGTGTTTGTTGTGAGGGGGGAAGGGCAAGGAGATTGTAAGCCCCTTTGAGTCTCCTGCAGGAGAGAAAGGGGGGATATAAATCCAAACTCCTCCTCCTATATGTTGTTAAGACTGGTCAAGTCCTGACAATGAGGGTTTCTACATTCTATTCTTCTCAACCTATAGTAACATCCAGGGTTGGTTATTACCACCATAAAAATTGATACTTTAGCTGACCTTTTTTCTCAAGCCTCTTGAGTCCAAAAATGCTACAAAACACAGTCAAAATTCCAAGTAAGCTTCCAAGTCAAATGGCTGCAGAAGTCCTGAATCTGCGAAGTAATCTTCTGCAAGGATATTTTCCACCTTGTTCAGCAAGACATCCCATAATCAATGGTAGCTCTTTCAATGTCCACCAGTTATCTGCATTTTTCCTTATGAAATTAATTTATTTACATAGTAAGTGGAAATCTTCCACATTAGAAAAATAGCAGACAAGTTTATAGGTAGTACATATATAATTTCCCATGTCTATCTGTGGGGATCACAGAATCACAGAATTCACCTGAATCTTTGGATTTCAAAACACCCTCACCATTCATTGCTCTGTTTATATACCAGTGGTTTGAATTCCTGCTGCATGAATATCGAGTCTCAGATATTTCATAGAGTTTAGTATCCTTAAAAAACTTAATTTGCATTTTATCTTTTTAATAAAGCAAGCATTTAATTTTCATGGTAATGGAGAAAATGTGAAGACAGAATATGGTGATACCATTCTCTCTTTTCATCTCTCTCTCCCTTCTTTCTCTCCCTCTTTCATCTCTCACACTCCTTCCTTCCTTCCTTCCTTCCTTCCTTCCTTCCTTCCTTCCTTCCTTCCTTCCTTCCTTCCTTCCTTCCTTCCTTCCTTTCCCCTTCCCTTCTCTTTCCGGAACTGCAGATCCTGTCTTTCTCAGAACAACATGGCGTTATCACCAATCTGATTAGATCTCAAGAGCACAAAAGAAAGTCCCCCCCCCCCCCAACAATCTTAGCCTCCACAGGTTTTTCTTTTCCAATAATGGGGGAAATTACTGGGAGATGATCAATAGTTGAACAGATTTCTTGGAGCGGAGCTGTCTTTATTGAATGCCTCTGCTGTATATGAATGGAGACACCGGTGTTTGGGCAGAGGCATTCCGGGGGGGGGGGGGGCATTGCTTTGATAAAATTATCTCAAAATGGGTGTCTGGTGTTTGGGAGGGGGCACAATTTGAGTTCTTGCCCCGGGCGCCGTTTTCTGACACTATGTGTAACCCCCATGCTCAGAATGGGTTGACCCAGAAAGGGGTGGAGACCCAAAGCAGGAGAAGGCTGCAGAGCTCATGTAGTTGGAGGAGACAAGGGTACCAGACTCGGACCTTGATTTCTATAAGCCCTTAACACCTTGTTAAGGGTTTTTTTTAGTGTTTGTAATGGGTGAGAATTCTCCTGGAAACCTTCATCATGTTGAATTCTATTCATCAAGCCCTTGGAGTCTTCAGCAGCCAACCCACTGGCAAAGAAGAATTGGACTTGGCAGTATCAGTAGACTGTAAATATAAGGACTTGAAAATGCAACCTGAACAGGACCTTGAAATGTGATGTTAAATGTTGATGTTATATGTTATATGTTAAGAAAGTAAACCATTTTGTTTTTAAAAATTGTTATTGCAAACTCATTCCAGGTTCTGCCCCACAGAACCCACAAGCTGAGGTTACATATGCACCTGATTAAAAGGTGTTTGGCTTCTCTCCTCTCCCTTTCCTAGCATGAAAAAAGGATGAGCAGGTGCGGCAGTGCTGGAGCAGCAGCTGGGAGGGGTGGATTCAGATCTCTGCTCTTCCCATCCCAGTCAATGTCTCTCGTCTGATAGGGTTGTTGTAAGGGTAAAATGGAGGGAGAGGTATGTAGACTGCCCTGAAGAAGAGTAGGAAAATAATAATACAAATTATGTCCTGAAATGGTCGTCAGAGTTTTACTCAGAGCTCACAGGAGAAACATTAGGAGAATAGGTTGAGAGAATCCCAAAGAAAACAATTAGATCCAAAATCTCACTTCCTGCAGTTAATAATTCACCTCTTTTGTTATATAAGTTCAGCGTTCTTTGTGTAAATGTTTCTTCCCTTTACGCAGGGAGCTTTCTGTTCTGTGCCGTAAGAACAATTGTTTCGGGCCTGGGCAGAGTTCCATTAAGCCCAGTATATTATTTCCCAATAATGGGAGCTGCTGGGTTCTTCGTTTTAAGAAAGCAATTACCATGGGATCAAAAGTCTGGCTTGACATTCGTTCTTATTTTCCATTCAGGCTTACAGACAATCTGACAACAAGGCTGATTTCCCTAGATTATCTTAGTTCATCTATCACACCTCAAACAAGGGCTTGGGTGGGCAGCCATGGGAAAGGCAGCTGAGTGCCAGTCACATAACCTTGTGGGTACAATGAGAGAGCATTTAGATCCTACAACAGAATCCTAGCAGTGCATATATAATTGTTCAGGAGTGGATCTGATCAGCTGATCTGTTCAGTCTCCCCCTGTTCCTCCCCTCTCTCTACCCCTGTTCCACATGGGTTTCTGTCTACCTTGCCCCACAAAGCTTGGCTCCCAAACAGGGCCCTGGATCCAGTGGTGGGATTCAGCAGGTTCACACCACTTTGTTCACTCAGTTGATGGCCCGCCTTTCTCCTCCATGAGGACTGAATTCATAAGAACATAAGAACAAGCCAGCTGGATCAGACCAGAGTCCATCTAGTCCAGCTCTCTGCTACTCACAGTGGCCCACCAGGTGCCTTTGAGAGCTCACGTGCAGGAGGTGAAAGCAATGGCCTTCTGCTGCTGCTGCTCCCGAGCACCTGGTCTGCTTAGGCATTTGCAATCTCAGATCAAGGAGGATCAAGATTGGTAGCCATAGATCGACTTCTCCTCCATAAATCTGTCCAAGCCCTTTTCAAAGCTATCCAGGTGAGTGGCCATCACCACCTCCTGTGGCAGCATATTCCAAACACCAATCACACGTTGCGTGAAGAAGTGTTTCCTTTTATTAGTCCTAATAAATGTTAAAAATATTACAGATGTTAAAAATAAAGAGGAGAGAACCTGAAATATCTCTGTAGGATGGTTTTGCTGATCTCCAGTCTTACCGTACATGGTCAGAACCACAGAGGAAAACAAATATTTGTAAGGAACAAAGAGTTAAGGAATTGATAAGTCACACTGAAGAATCACAAGACCCTTGAAAGCTCTTTGATTAAGTGCAGCTTCCGCGTCAATTGACGTACTATTCCCCACTACCTTGGAGATCCAGGTTAAGAGAGGCCCTCCAACAACACACAGGGAGACCCCCCGTGTAAGCCACATCTAGAAAATCTGCTGTGGTCTTGTGCAATATGTTTTACTGATTTATTTCAATCTTCAACTACCATCTCTCCCACTGACCACAGCAGCTCCAGGTGTCTTACCAACTTGGCTCAACCCCCCCCCCCCAAACCCCCCCACACACATATTCTGACCTACAGTTTAAAATGAAAAGGAAGAATCACTTTCAAACAAATATCTGATTTGGAACAATTTAATTTAATTATTCGATTTACAAACCTGGCTGCCAAATGCCTACTGGAAAATAATAGCCTCCCCCAAAAGTGCATGGGGTTCAAACCCTCCTTACCTCTTCTAGCAGGGTGACTGTTCATACTGCAGACTGTACCTGTTTATTAAAAAAACAAGCTGGGACTTTCCACCTGTTCTGAACACGTTATCTTCCGGCCATCTCAAATAGGGAGATCAACCCCCTTTAGGGCACTGGAAATCCCCACCTGCATCACCTCTATCTTCCACCTTTATCTCCTAAATAAAATAAATAAATAAAGACAAAGCTAGGCATGAAGCTAGGAAGCCGGAAAGGGCACGTGGGCTTTGCAGTCTGTTGTGTGGCGTGTTGCTATGTCTGCCTGCTGGCCAGAAGTTGTATGTGTGTGTGTGTGTGCGTGCTTTGGTGCAAGTTGCCCCTGACTCTTAGGGAATGTTCCCTGGAGGCTAAAGTAGCTGACCTGGAGAAGCACCAACGAGACCTTCAGGGGCTTACGTGATGGGGGCAGTCCACTCTAGTAGATAGCTCTGTGTTGTCAATCTCCGAGCAGGCGGGCATCATTCTGGGGAAGGGCAAACAAGCTTTAGAAAAGATCTTCTCCTCAGGAGATGAACAGACTATTCCTCCAGGGAAAGGAGGCTCTTGGCACTGAAAGAAGCAGTCATCGGGGTCATCAAAAGATAGGTTTGAATGATTTGCCTGCCTGGTGCTAAAATTATGGATGTGTAGCTGGAAAGAGTCAGCAGTTACAGAGTACTTTGAGAAATGAAGCTGGGAGGTCCAGGAAGAGAAAACTAGGTTACTAAGCCAAGCTTGTGCCAAGCAGGGATCCCCTTTAACAGCAGTGGAATAGGGTCATACAGCAGCTTTCAAACAAATATCTGATTTGGAATAATTTAATTATTCAAAGTTTAAACCACTCCCCCACAATGAGTAGGGCTTGGAGTAGTGCCAACAATATGTACAATTGAAATTATACAATCCATATATATAAAAATCTAACAGTGTGTTTGTCCCTGATGGTCTTCTTTAGAAGCTGCTGGATGGATCGCCCCCAAATTTTCACAGGACATCCCTCCCTGTTGCTGGCAGGTACTCGGACCTTCAAACCGCTGAAAGTCCATACCTGAGCCAGGTAAAACGTTTATTTCCTGGTGCACCAGGCCGTGATGCTGCCTCTGTTTAACTGTCACCCTTAGAATGTCCGTGCAGCCTGTCTGTCTGTGGCCTGAGGGCTTGGGATGAGGGCTCAGGATGTTCGCGCAGATGGGCAGAGATGAGCAGTTAAAACAGTTAATAGGTAACACTGTTAGGTAATACGAGTGGAAGTGAAACACATACACACTTTGCCATGTGAGACGTCAAGTGGGGTTCCCCCCCTCACACGCAGGTAACTTTCACTTTCTGTGCCTCACCCACTGCTACCACACAACACACATCCAGCTCATCCTCACACACCTCACTCTGCCCTCCCTCACATCCAACCACCACTTACCCACTTCCTCACCCATATTCGCCACAGCTCTCTTTTACTAAATGCGAGTTGGAGTTTGACTTTTTCTTCTAAGAAAATCCGCGGGGTGGGGGCGAACCAACACTACCTGCTCCACTTCTTTTGCACGTGGCCCTTTAAGAACCCAGGGAGCTGGCCTCAATCTGAGCGCCTCACCACCCTGCCTCTCCTGCCTGACTGGGATAGCCTCCTGGCCCCAGTTCTGCCTTACCCAAGCCAGGACTGTGCGTGTCAACCAGCCTCATGGACAGCAGTATTCGCACTCTGGACAGTTCTGTTATGGAATGGGAAGGGTTACCTTATACTAAAAAAAACAAGACAGCACCATATAACAATGTGCGTTGAAAAGGGAAAGAGGGATTCCATTTGATCACCCCAAAAGGCTATGCTGGGGATCATTGGACCTGCATGGACATCTGTGTGGGTTGCGGACTGTGATGAGAAGGACAATTGCCACAGCAACGCGTGGCTGGGCCCGCTAGTTTAGATATAAAAATATTGAAACTACAATCCCTATAATATGACTCCCTTCCTTTTTAACCTGGGAAGTATAAATATTGTATATATTTTAGGCCATTTAAATGGGAATAGAGTAGGATTGTGACAATAAGCATATTGAATGAAATGGGTGTGGTTGAGATACAAAAGATCAAAAGATTTATTGCAAGCATAACTCCCTTATGGTTGTCCCCAATTGAAGCGTTTCAAGAAAAGTGCCCCCCTACTAGTGCCCCCCTCCCCTCGCTTTGGCCCTTACATCCGAGCCCTTTTCATCCCATGGGATTCGCCGTTTCTCCCTTTTAGGGAGGATTTTGAAAATGGGTTTTAGCGGATGCCTCTGTCTACTATTATTTTTATTGCTGTTTTTAAAGGTTTTAGAAATGTTATTTATAATTGTATCGAGATTTTATGTTGTACACCACCCAGAGCCCCTTGGGGATGGGGCGGTATAAAAATCTAACTAACTAATAAATAAATAAAAACGAGTGAATATGCAGGAGAAATGGCTTCCTGACAGAGATTTGTTGTCGAACCAGGATGAGAAATGGGAGCTTAAACCACTGGATGAATTAAAAGATATGGTTAAAATTGGTTTCATTATTATCAATTACTAGAAACATTCAAAGCAGACAACAAAAATACAGGTTTTGCCACAAAGATGACAACATTTATAAGTAGCCTATGTATAAATGATGATAAATTGATTACTAAAATGTACAAGATGTTATTAAAGTGGGATACTGAGGAAGAGGGAGTAAAATCAGTGATGGTAAAATGGGCTAAAATGTCGGGAGAAGCATACAAATGGAACAATGGGAAAGATTATGGAAAAAAATATTTGAAATTTACAGCTCGTTATAACTTGAAAGAAAATTATTACAAGATGATGTATGGATGGTATGTAAGCTTTCGTAATTTCAAGCAGGAAATTTGCAACTGTCTCACAAAATGTCACATCAGTACTATTCAACAAGTAAGTTATCCTGTAATAGTCCAGCAACTGAAAGCAATCTGCCAAAATTGAGTCCTTATATTTGGACCTGATCTTTTCATGCCTAGGACATTCAAACAAAGAGTGCATAAGCGTTTCCACACTACCATTGTTACAAGGGCAAAATCTTTTGGTCCGATCAATGTTCCTGTATCCTCCAATCAGAAGAGCCGAAGGTAATACATTAAACCTTGCAATTGCCAGGGCTCTTCTTTGTTTAGGATTTGACAGGAGATGAAGATACACTGCCATACTTCCTTGCTGGAAGTATTGCAACATGCTAATTGGAGAACATGTTCTTTTAGCCGCTAGCATTAAATTTTGAAACTCTAAGTCCAACAATTTACCAGCCAGTGTGATGTATAAGAGCAGGTGGACTCTAATCTGGAGAACTGGGTCTGATTCCCCACTCCTCCACATAAGCAGCGGACTCTAATCTGGTGAACTGGATGTATTTCTTGCTCTTCCACATGAAGCCTGCTGGGTGACCTTGGACTAGCCACAATTCTCTCAGAACTCTCTCTACCTACCTCACAAGGTGTCTGTTGTGGGGAGAGAGAGGGAAAGGAGTTTGTAAGCTACCTTGAGACTCCTTACAGGAGAGAAAGGCAGGATATAAACAGGATGGTTCTTTTTTCATATGTGGTGGACATGTAAACAGGCAAAATTGTTTTTGAGGTATGATTTTAAAAGATCCTCTGAAGATGCCAGCCACAGATGCAGGCGAAACGTCAGGAGAGAATGCTGCTAGAACACGACCATACAGCCCGGAAACCACACAGCACCCAAGTGATTCCGGCCGTGAAAGCCTTCGACAATACAGATTTTGAAAGAATTGCAAAAGATTTTGACAATAACAATTGCAAAAAAAAAAACTGAAGCATTTCTGTTGGGATTGATGAGGGAAAGTATTCCTGGTCAATATAGAACACTTTTTATGTATATGACAACTGCAGCAAGGATTTTATATGCATACAAATGGAGGGACAACAAAATTCCAACAAAACATGACTGGATCTTGAAAGTCACAGAGTCTGCAGAGATGGCCAGGCTGACAGCAGTTATAAGAGACAAGAATACGGACAATTTTCTGAAAGACTGGAAATCCTTCACGGACTACTTATTAAAAACATATACAAACAGAGAAACAATTTGAGACTTATTGGATTAAGACAACTTTATAAGAAGGAATCAAAGTGAAAACATGTAGATATTAATTATAAGATTTATGCTTGGATCCTTAGTGAGGTAGCTAGCAGTCACCATATGTTTGTGTCGGTGTTTGTGTTTTTTTTCTTTTCTTAGTATTATTATTACAGGGGGGAGGGGGACTAGATTGGGATATTTTCTTTATCTTTCTATGCATGTCCTATTTAGATGTGTAAAAGAAACAAAAAAATTCACTAAAAAAGAAAAGAAATGACAGCCATTTAAGAGGCCAAAGAGCCTCAGGGGAAAATGGTCATACGGGTCTGGAATAATAGATGTTTACATGCTAATGCTAGAAGTTTTCGAAACAGGATGGGGAAACTGGAGAGCTGGGTGCTAACTGAAAACATACCTCCCTGGTGACCAGTTTAGATACCTGGTTGGAATCAGTTGGATATGATTATTCCTGCATAAAGAATGATGGAAGGACAAGGCAGGCTGAGTCAGAGACGGGGCTGTTCTGTACGTCAAAGAAGGTAAATCAGACAAACTAGAGGAGAGGAATAAGCTGTTCCACACCACTGTAGTGGCAACAATGCCAGATTCCACACGACATATTTACGAGTTGCAACTGTTATATATGAACCCGTTTTCCTTTTTTCCGTTTGCATGTGTCCCTTTTATGCATTCAGGAAGCAACTGGAGCCCGTGAAAACAATTTGGGCTTTTTTTTTGCACCTTTGCACAAAAAAGCTTCTTTTTTAATATATTTTTGTTTATCAACGAGCTGCAAAGGCCCCCTCCCATTTCTCCAGTATAGTGACTCACTATTTCAAACTGGAAACAATTCCCCTCTGTCTGTGATGATAATGAACCTGAGAATCTGACTTGTCCACCTAACAAACGCTCAGCCTGGACTGCAGTAGAGTGCTCCTGTGGATCTTTGCGTGCTCAACAAAAAAAAAATTTAACAAAAGGGGAAAAGGGACTTTTATGCAACGGCCACACAATAATGAATCTATTACCAGTGGTGTATTTGCCTAGGGACAGGGGGTACCCTCAGTCCCCAGGCGCTACTGATCTGGTCACGTGGGGAGCGCAGAATCGCCCCCCATGTGAACAGGAAGATGGTAAGGAAGCAGAAAATCCTGTTGCCTTGTAGTCTTCTGGCACTCTTGGCCCAGCCCATGTCATCATCGACATGGGCGGGGCCAAGGAAGCCAGAGGACCGTCCAAGCCTCGCCCCCCTCCCAGCTGCCGGCTCCAAGCCGGCAGCTGGGAGGGGGTGGGACTCAGGGGTGGGGCCGGGTGGACCCCACCCTCAGAGTAGCAGGAGGGCACCCAGAGAACGGATGTCTCTGGGCGCCACTTTCCCCTAGTATGCCTCTGTCTGTTACTGTCGATCTATGAGTGAAATGGCCGCCATTCTCACTGCCACAGGGACGAGTAAAATGGCGGCCTCTCAGAGAATCAGCCTACCATGTGCGGGGCTAACTGCACAAAATGGCGGGCAGAAAAAAATCTTCCTGATATGGAGGACAGTGGCAGAAATTACAGTAAAAGGCTGGAAGGGTGGGAGGGAGGGGGTAGTCGCCCAGTAGGCAGGAAAAATAAAATGTCTCCTGCCAGTTGTGTTCATGCAGGAGTGTCTTCAACCTGTGATTTTGCAAAAAAATTGCTGGTTCAGCAATTTTTGAAAAAACTGGGTTGGGAGGAATATAACGAGTCATTTTGGGGAAGAGACCTGTGTGGAATTCTTCTCCAAAAGGCTATTTATAAAGTGCTAAAGACATTATATTTGTGTGGCGTGAAATCCACCAATGACAGCTCCCCAAAGTAAGTGCATCTGAAGCCAGCTGTTGCCTCTTCTGGGGGAACCACTAGATCCGTGGTGGCGAACCTTTGGCACTCCAGATGTTATGGACTACAATTCCCATCAGCCCCTGCCAGCATGGCCAATTGGAAGTGACTTGGCCATGCTGGCAGGGGCTGATGGGAATTGTAGTCCATAACATCTGGAGTGCCAAAGGTTCGCCACCACTGCACTAGATGGAGAAAGAAATCAGGAGGGCAGTCACAAGAACAGAAATAACTGAGAATTCAACTGCCCTCATCTTGACTGGGAAATATATGCCAGGTCCGGGCAAAGACACCATAAATGGCTGTCCTCTTGTGAACTTTGTCGTGGAACTGACCAGCGGGAAGACAGCCTGAAACTCGAGCCCTTCGGGGAAGAGGTGGCCTATAAATCTAAAATAATAAATAAATAATAAATAAATAAACTTAACCTTAGTGGCTAAGCATGGGATATGATCTGGTGGTCTCTTCTCAAAGAAGATAGCAGGATTGGAGGAGGGGCAGATTACAGCCAGCCCAAATGAACAAGAAGAGTTTCGATTCACACCGCCTTTCTCTCCTGTAAGGAGTCTCAAAGCATCTTACAAACTCCTTCCCTTCCTCTCCTCACAACAGACACCTTGAGAGGTTGGTGAGGCAGAGACTGCTGAGAGAACAGTGACTGGCCCAAAGTCACCCAGCAGGCTTCATGTGGAAGAGCAGGAAAACAAATCCAGATCTGCAGATTAGAGTCCGCTGCTCAGGTGGATGAGTGGGGAAGGAAATCTGGTGCACCAGATTAGAGTCCACCTGCTCTTAACCACTACACTGTGCTGCTGGCGTGGTGGAACATCTTCCTTTTAAGAAAAGATTGACCACACCATCCCAAGCAGAGCTATACCCTAATAAGTCCCTTGAAGCGCTTATGATGGTGCTGTAAATTATTTCATTGGGGATCTTCTGATTAGAAAGAGCAGCAGTTGGATCCTGCAGGCAGCCCTGGATCTTTCCTGAACTCCCATCTTCCCAGCAGCCACATCTGCAGTGGCGTATCTGCCTAGGGATACCCCTTGTCCCCGGGCGCCACTGTTCTAGTCACTGGGGTGGGGCATGCAAAACCAGGCCTCCCTCCCACGTGATCTGTAGTCCTGTTGTCCTATTCGGCTTTCGCGTGCCTCAACTCCATCTGAGGCATAGTTAGCAACCACGAGGCAAAGGTGGACTTCCTGCTGCCTCCAGGCACCCTCAACCCCCCCCCCCCGGACTCCCCCTTCCTCCCCCCTGCCGGCTGGGCTCCCAGTCGGCAGCCTGCAGTCTGGGCTCCCAGTCGGCAGGGGTAGTCTGTTGGGGGGGGGGAGGTGGGCACCCTAGCCCTTGCCCATGTCCATGGTGACATGGGTGGGTTCTAGGACAGTGGGGGTGGAAACTTCACCTTCAAAATGGAAACTTCACCTTCAAAGATCTTCAAATACTAACTGCTGTGAGGCAGGCTTGCCTTTTATGCATATTTACGGGGGGGGGGGGGTTATCACAAGACCTTGCAGGAAACAGAGGATCTTATGCCAACAAAGGTCAAATGAAATGAAATTAAATGAGATGATGGTGAAGACAATTTTTTTCATCTAATCCAAGGATCCTGTTCTCAGGTTCACTTAGGAGCAGGACTTACTGATGATTGTTCTGCTCCTAAATGGACATGAAAACATGAGCTGAATGACTGGCCCACAGCCAGAGCCCCATGCAGCCAGCTGGTTCCAGATGTGATGCCCTGAACCAGCACAGATGTGAACTGCTGCTCTGAGTCCCCATTTGGGAGAAAGACGGGGCAGAGATGAGGATAACAAACGTAGCTGAAGATGAGCAAACAACCACAAGAATCCTGGGGGGGGGGGAGAAATCTCATCTCTCCCCCTCCCCAACTTGAATGCTTATCCCAGATGCCACCCAGGAGCACAGGAGCACAGATGCCTCCATAGCACAGACGCCTCCATCCAGGAGCACAGATGCCTCCATAGCAAACGTCCAGGAGCACAGATGCCTCCATAGCAAACGTCCCAGGTACTCCCCCTGCTCCCCCTCCCCCGCTGCTCCCCCTGCCCCTACTCCCAGGGCTCCCCCTGTTCCACTGCTTTTCAGCTGACCCGGGTTGTCCCCCAAGGTTGTGGAGCTGCCTGTTTGCAACCAGGACGCCCCAATCTGCAGATGTCGATATCCACAGATATTGTGAGATGTGTGCTGTCCTGGTCACCCAGGACCATGGCAGTACAAAATGGGGACAGACCCCCGGGGATGGCGGGGTGGTCAGTGGTGTGTGTGGGTGGGTGGGGGCAGGGGCAAAGGAAGGGGGAGGGCATGCCTGCAAGGGGGAAAGAGGGAACGGTGAAGGAAGGGGAGTGGGGGGGAGAAGTTGGGAGGGCAGAGGTGGGGGGTGGGGGCTTTCAAGAAAGGGAAAGAGGAAATGGGGGAATGGAATACCCCCTCCCAGCCCAGGAGCCCTTGCGGGTACTGGTTTCTACAAACATCTTTTACACCCCGTTATCCACTGGAGATCACAGGTCAAGCCCTTCTCGTTTCTCCCCAGGGCCGTTGCACACATTGCGCCTCAGCAAGGGAGGGGGCGAGGCAGCCGCCCAGGCAGGCCCCGTCGAGGGGCGCTCCCCTCTCATCCGTGCCGCCAACGCCCCCCTCCCCCGCCTCCCCGACTGGAGCCCGCACAGCCTGGCAGGGGCGCCTTGGCCGACGGGGCGGGCAGCCCGCGGGCGCCGCGTTGCCAGCCAGCCAGCCAGCCAGCCGTCCGGGCCGCCCCGCTCCTCCTCCCCCTCCTCCCCCCGCCCCTCTGGGCGACCTGGCTCCGCCCGCGTGCCCGGCCCGGACCCATATAGGGCTGCGGAGCGGCGCCTGGCAGGGCAGGGCTGGGCAGGGCAGGGGGCACCCGACGGCTTGGACGGCGGGCTGGGGCGCGTGGCTGGCCGGCCATGGGGGGCGACGGCCCCGGGGAGGGCGCGGCGCAGCATGGCCCCCGGAGCCGGGCTCGTGAGCCCCAGGAGTGGGAGCTGGAGCGGCCGCCCGAGCGCTCGCCCTCGCCCGCCCCGCCGCCCGGTCCGCGCGGGGCTCCCCGCGGCTTCCCGCAGAAGAGCGGCGAGATCGTGAGCAGCCAGTACGGGCTGAACCTCTTCCTGGCCGGGCTGGCGCTGATGTTCGCGTGGGCCGTGCACGCCGCCGGCCTGGCCAAGAGCGCCGTGCTGGCCTACCTGGTCACGCTGATGTTGCTGCAGCTCGCCTGGATGGCCTGGTACGTGTGCCGCCGCTGCGCGCAGAAGAGGCTCATCCAGGACAAGGACACGCACGCCGGCGCCCGCTGGCTCAAGTGTGAGTGGGGGCTTCCTGCACGACGACCCCGCGCGGTAGGCCGCCGGCCGGCCGAGAAGCCGCAGGGGCCCAGCAAGGGGGGGATTCCTCACGGGTGCAAGCTGCAGTGGTTTCATGGGCAGGTCCCCAGGCGGCATCAGGACTGCCCTCGTCTGACTGGAGAGGAAGAAAAGGGCCCTCCAAGGGGAACCGGCGGGGTTTCTTCCCAGAGCAGGCTTAAGCACTGTGGAAATGCCTGGGATCGAACTGGCCGCTTCTTCGAAGTGCAGCCTCGTCTTGCACACCTTGCGGAGGGGGCCAGGGCCAGGCAGCGCCCGAGGCTTTTCTGGGCAGAATCAACCGGCCACGAGGGGTTTTCCAGGCTGTGTAGCCAAGGTCTGGTGGGTTTTGCTCCGAATGCTTTGTCCGCATCCACGGTTGGCATCTTCCGAGGCATGCCATAAGGAGAGCGGTTGCTTTCTGTGGCACAGAGAAGACACCGTGAGATGCCTCTGAAGAGGCCGGCCACAATTGCGGGCAAAACGTTGGGACCAGACCACCGTGGCCACCACACGGCTCAGAAAACCCTCAGCCGCCAGCACTGCACCATGCATGCAAAACGGTCACCCCGTTCTGGGTTAATTGAAATGGGGCTAGAGTGGCGTCACTCTGTTTAGGATCACACTACGACTTTGCTTCTAGGGCCTCGTATTTTCACAGGATGTCATGTCAAGAATTAGACTGAGCAGCAGTGGCTTAGGAGGTTAAGAGCTCGTGTATCTAATCTGGAGGAACAGAGTTTGATTCCCAGCTCTGCCACCTGAGCTGTGGAGGCTTATCTGGGGAATTCAGATTAGCCTGTGCACTCCCACACACGCCAGCTGGGTGATCTTGGGCTAGTCACAGCTTCTCGGAGCTCTCTCAGCCCCACTCACCTCCCAGGGTGTTTGTTGTGAGGGGGGAAGGGCAAGGAGATTGTAAGCCCCTTTGAGTCTCCTGCAGGAGAGAAAGGGGGATATAAATCCAAACTCTTCCTCTTCTTCTTCTTCTGAGTGGTGTAGCAAATGCAGGCTGATCTCTGGCATCCTAACCAGGGCCGTTATGATGGATGTTCCAGTTCAAACCTAGGGTTAGGAGTCAGTGAAAGTTGCATAATTTGTGTGTCAGTGTGTGTGTGTGCGTGTGCGATTCATCACTTACTTACCTACAAGTAAAAGTCAGTTCCGATTACTTCAGCCTGGCTTTCTCTGGAGTAAATAGAGTTTGTTCTCAGTATCCCGTTCATCAGTAAGATTTGTCTTCAGTGAGGTAAAATGTAGGTGTGACAGAGTATTTGGGAATGCATTACAACTGGCCACATGTGCAGTCCAGATTCATGTGTGCTTACTTGAGAGTAAATCCTATTAACTTCAATGGCCTGTATTCCTGAGGATGGAGCAGGGCCACAGTATAAGACAATACTTGCAAAATATATAATCTGTACAATAGGGTGTTCATAACAGGCCGTACAAATCTGCATGTAAACAAATAGATTTTTTTGTCTTCCGCTGAATTTTCCTGGTTAGCGTGCAGAGAAGGGGAAGGGACGAAAGGACAGGGTTTTGCTGAACTCAGTACCTGCAGGCAGGTAAATAGAGGGGGGGGCCTTTGCCCTCTTGCCCCTAAAAGCTCACCTTGGGCCAGGCAGTCTCCGTCAACCCAGGCTACTCCACAGGGTAGCTGTGAGGCTAAAGCAGAGAAAGGGAGAGTGGTTTTGAAAGCCACTTGGGAGGCCGTTGGGGAGAAAAGCGGGTTCTAAAGAAATAAGCAGCTTTGGAGGGAGCGGGAAGGCTGGGCCGAGGAGTCACGTGGCCCCGTGCAAAGTTTGAAGGTGGCTTGAATGAAAGAGGAGACATCGGGCACAGGTCGGCAGGGGCCAGCCACCACCTTTGGCGGGGGGGGGGGGGGGGGCTGAGATTGTTGTGCAGGACCTGGGAGAGCTCCCAGTGAGAACCTCCTACAGCACCAAATAGCTTCAAAGGTGGGCCAAGCTCAGTTAAGCATCTAAAGCAGGGGTGTCAAACTCGCGGCCCTCCAGATGTTCATGAACTACAATTCCCATCAGTCCCTCCCAGCATGAGCATTGGCTATACTGGCAAGGGCTGATGGGAATTGTAGTTCAGGAACATCTGGAGGGCTACGAGTTTGACACCTGTGCACTAAAGAGATCAGGTGGGCCTGCTGGATGGCCCAGCACTTCCTCCTTGGCCAAAAAGTTTGAAGAGACAGCCCTCCTCCCGCCCCCGGCCCGTCTCATAACCCTGGACATTCCACTGTTGCAAGCAGCCTCCGGGTTCCCTGGCCTCACTCGAACTCTTGGCAAGGCAAATCTAGACCAACTTTTCCATCAGCAGATGGAACTTTTCCATCAGCCTCTCCATTGACCCCACTGATCTCCATAAATGCTGCTGCTGCCTGGGATAGGAGACCTTGAATGTAAACGAAGGGTCTGCAGCAGGAAGGAAGGAAGGAAGGAAGGAAGGAAGGAAGGAAGGAAGGAAGGAAGGAAGGAAGGAAGGAAGGAAGGAAGGAGGGAGGGAGGAAGGAAGGAAGGAAGGAAGGAAGGAAGGAAGGAAGGAAGGAAGGAAGGAAGGAAGGAAGGAAGGAAGGAAGGAAGGAAGGAAGGAAGGAAGGAAGGAAGGAAGGAAGGAAGGAAGGAAGGAAGGAAGGAAGGAAGGAAGGAAGGATCAGTGGAGACGGCCGATTGGGTTTGGAGCCAGCTCTGTCATTTGGATGGAATTCTGGCTTCCGTGGGATACCAGAGCCATAGAAGCTGGTTCATCAAGAAGGTGATCTCCAAGTAATCTGTTTGGATCAGGCAACATCAAAATTTAACTGAAACCCTTCTGTGAAATTAATATCCTTTAAATCACAAGGACAGGATAAAAAAAGGATCCCCCTTCCACTCACGAGAACCCAGCCAAACAGGGAATCTGTGCAACATTTCCAATAACTGTCCAAGTTTGTAATTTGGTGTGTTATGAGGAGGTTTGTTGCACAAGTGTAAAGCAGCATGGCTGGTTTCAAGCTCAGTTGTTGGTCTGACCTTTTCTTTCCAGTTGCTTCACACAGCTTCTAAAGTTACCACTTTCATAATAACCATTTCCTTTCTTTTAATGTTTCCTGTAGGTGGGATTACTTTGTTTGCAATGATTACTCTGATTATGGACTCTTTCAAAATTGGATACTTTGTTGGATATTCAGATTGCTTATCGATTGCAGAAGGAATTTTCCCCGTGACACACGCACTGCATACGCTTGTGCAGGTAACTTACTTTGGTCTTGCATTATTCTTACACGTGCCCAGTTCTATACTTTGCATTTATCACTTCTAAACAGGGACGTAGGTATAGATTTGTTATGGGGGGAATTTCGGAGGCAGGGCCATGCCCCCACCCGCCCCTGGGGGCGTGGCCACACCTCCCCAAGCCCCGCCTCAACCTCAGTGCTTTTAAAAGCAGCTCTCCGAGGCCAGGGACAGCAGACTCCCCTGTCCCCCCTTCCCCACCCCCCTTCAGCTGGGCTCCCAGCCAGCAGCCTCTTCTGCCTTCCCTTCTGGGCAGAGGCGTAGCTAGGGAAAATGGAGCCCACTGCAAAATCTGAGTTTTGTGCCCCCCCCACCATGGGCTGCCACTGTGATGCTGGAATCCACCCCCAAACAGCATCACTTTCAATGGTGTTTAGAGAGCCCAAATTCTCCTTTTAAATCCACCTTAAAGGGAGAATCTGGAGTCCCCAGTTAAAACAACATTGAAAGTGATGCTGTTTTGAGGTGGATTATCGCCCACCCTGGAACAGCATCACTTTCAATGTTGTTTTAACTGGGGACTCCAGATTCTCCCTTTAAATCCATACTGAAAGGGGTGGATTTAAAAGGAGAATCTGGGGAAACTTGGGGGGTGCCTGCTGTCAGGGGTGCAATTGTTAAGATAGCAGCACCAAACTTTCAGGATATCTTTAGGAGACTCTCCTAATGATACCACCCAGGTTTGGTGAAGTTTGGTTCAGGAGGTCCAAAGTTATGGCCCCTCAAATGTGTAGCCCCCATCTTTTATAGCTCCCATTGGAAACAATGGAAAATGGAGCACCCCCTTTTGGAGTCCATAACTTTGGACCCCCTGGACCAAACTTCACAAAACCTGGGTGGTATTAGTAAGAGACTCTCCTGATAGTACTAGCCAGGATTGGTGAAGTGTGGTTCAGGGGGTCCAAAGTTATGGACCCTCAAATGTATAGCCCCCATCTTCTATTAGCTCCCATTGGAAACAATGGGGATGGGGCACCCCTTTTGGGAGTCCATAACTTTGGGCCCCTAAACCAAACTTCACAAAACCTGGGTGGTATTAGTAAGAGACTCTCCTGATGATACTGCCCAGGTTTGGTGAAGTTTAGTTTAGGGGGTCCAAAGTTATGGACCCTCAAAGTGTAGCCCCCATCTTCTATTAGCTTCCATTGAAAACAATGGGGGATGGGGCACTCCTTTTGGGAGTCCATAACTTTGGACCCCCTAAACCAAACTTCACAAAACCTGGGTGGCATCATCAGGAGAGCCTCTCAAAACATCCCTGAAATTTTGGTGCTGCTAGCCTAAAAATAGCGCCCCCTGCAGGCCAAAAACAAAAAACACTTTAAACTATCAAAAAACCACAAACGAGGGGGCGGAGCTTCAGGCATGAATGGGGGGGTTGAACCCGAGAACAGCCCCCCTTACCTATGTCCTTGCTTCTAAAGTAGCTGAGTGGAAACCAGACTTTGCCTGTTGTGAGTTCTGAGTCTGCCCCAGAAATGGGCAGAGGAAGCCAGAGGGGATTCTGGGCAGGCTGGGTCTCAGTTCTCTCTCCACTAGCACCTCATTGCACTTGATTCTTCTCCTGCCTGCCCTCCCACCCCTAAAGCAGAGGCCGGGTAAGCTGGGATGTCGGAAGAGCTGTGCCTTGTTCTTCCAACCTTTTCCTCCTGCATCCAGCCATGGAGGGTTCAAGCCCCAGAGGGCTGGTGTTATAACAACCGTTCCTGCAGTGCCGACACTCTCCTGTGTCTGGACTAATTGATATGACACAATGTGAACTGGTCGGTTGGACATGAAGCTCCTCCACTTGCAGTCGAAAGTATGGTTTTCAAGATGATACGGTCACTACGGGCAGGTCTCCACATGAAAACAAGCAGTAATAATCTTAACTTAAAAAGATGTCTTTAAGCTGACTAAAGTCTTGTTTCTGAATGGACAGGCAAATGAATTATATGTCACCGCCTCTTGCCACACAGGGTCAGCTTATTGGCCTGCCATCATTTGTTTCAAGTTACCCCAGCCCCTTCCAAAGCATTCCCAGGAGAGTTGTAAAGTTTTGGCCCACTGAGGAAACCTTTCCAAACATCTGTGAGCCTGTTGGGAGAGCACTGCTTCTTCATTCCACTAGAGCCGTGGTAGCGACCCTTTGGCACTCCAGATGTTATGGACTACAATTCCCATCAGCCCCTGCCAGTATGGCCAATTGGGGCTGATGGGAATTGTAGTCCATAACATCTGGAGTGCCAAAGGGTCGCCACCCCTGCACTAGAGACTGTTGCAGGAGAAGTTCCCATGGGCTGGGACCTGCCTTCAAAGAATGCTGCAAGAATATCAAGCTGTTTTCTAGATGCAGAATAGTCCATAACATCTGGAGTGCCAAAGGGTCGCCACCACTGCACTAGAGACTATTGCAGGAGAAGTTCCCATGGGCTGGGACCTGCCTTCAAAGAATGCTGCAAGAGTATCAAGCTGTTTTTCTAGATGCAGAAATATGTTGGGTTGACGCCGACATTTGCGTTCCGTATTGCATACCAGCAGTATCCTTGACTTTCACTAGCAGATCTCTAGCAGTGAAGCAGAAAGTAGCAACAGGATAGATTTTCCGGTGCTAATGGAAATAATAGCCTCGTACTTCAAACAGAGAGCCAGCTTGTTCCTCGTCCGTCTGCAAACGCCGATTATGGGAAGAGCAACAGGAATCCCCTTCCCTTCCCTATGCAGTCAACCTTGAAGAGTAGAGGTAACATTAGCCTCTCCATATGTACTGTAGAACTGTACAGAGGAGGGGAGAGAGACACAGCTATACATAACTGCTGCATAATACTCCTCTTGTAAATACTTCAGCATTATAGTGAAGGGTATGATCTAAGAACCCGAAGCAAAGAGAACACTCCCATTATTGGCCTGGGTCTGAAATAGCAAAACTGGGCTCTGAACAAAGGCTGTTCAGTCTTTGCGAAAACTTCTCCTGTGACGCTCTCTGCTTCCCATGGCTTTCTAATCTCAACCTTTTGTTATCCCTTTTCCTGAACTTTTAAAAGATCAAAGAAAATAAACACCAGGGCCTGCAAGAGCACACTTGAATCTGCATTAAACATAACTTGTAGAAGACTCACCTGCAGGGTACAGAATCCCTCTGCCAGCTCCGGCCGTGTATTTTGGGGACAGTGTACCTGCCTGGGCTGGATGTAGTTATTTTAGTAAGTCATGTTGCCCTCACAATGTGGAGTCTTGTAGTGCAGTACGATAAACCGCCATATCAGCACATCCATGGGTAGGACCAGCCCGTTCTCCTGCTCAGTGCCTTCAAGGTAGTACACGTGGGTTCTGTTATGCCTGCCAGGACTCTCTCCCATGGATGTGCAGCCTGGGGGGTTTCAAAGAGGGGCACCCAGCAAGGAAGAGGGTGATTCTGCTATCCAACTCTAAACAGGTGGGCAATTGCTCTGCCAGACGCAGATCCAGTTGTGTGGAATATCTCAGCCTTAAGCTGGAGCATGATTTGTTCCTGGGTGGCGGGCGGGGGAGGGGGGGGTGCTGCACAAAAGACAATTGGTCCCAGCCAGGTTGCCCTCAAGCCTCTTTCTGCAGCCGCCGATCCAGCCAATTGATGAGAAGAAAGGGGGTAGTTTCTGTCTGGTCTGTGACTCAGGATGAAAGGAAGGGGCTGAAGGTGTGTTGGGCTCCAAAGAGCTCTCCCCCGGCACCCACTGTCCCCAGCTGATGCTGTGCCAACACCTTAGGAATCTGTAATCAATACAGTTGTTGCCTGATTTCTCCCAGCCTCCTTCTCCGCTGCTCCCCCACCCCCCCGCCAGCCCGCACTTCAGGCACAGATGGCTCCGCTGGCTTTTTTCTCAAGGCAAACTGATCGCTTTTCCTGAGAACAGACCGGGTGCGGGGAAAGTCGCTCGGCCCCCGGTGAAGCACAGGCTGCAAAGGCATCTGTCTGCAAGAGCGCCAGCCAGGAGAGGAGGACCCCGTGCAAAAAGAACCCCACGTGTGATCAGTGCTCTGTCTCTGGGTCAGAATCTCTGGATCTCGGTGTGTGCTGATTTTGGGTTTGACGTGAATTTGGAAGAGAGGGGCAGAGTCTTCTCAACACTAATATCTGTGCAGCCCTGAGGAAGCTCCAGAGCCCGGCTGCCTGCTGCAAAAATCTTAGGCCGTTTCCCCACCCACTGTTTGCTGCGCGCTACTCTCGCAGAGTAGCGCGGGGTCCAACTGCACTCCCCAACTCTGCTGCTCTTGTGCCCCCTCAGCGCAGGTCATTCTGGCGCTGCTCAAAATGGCGCCTTTTGATGACCCCGCGCAGGGCGCGGGGCAGTGGGGAAACCCGGGGAACATGACCCTCATGCTAAAAAGGTCCTGGACCAGACGAATCGGACGTCATTTTAAAAGTGGGGAAACGGCCTTAGAGACCTTCTAAACTGATCCACTTGCAGGAAGTTCCTGTGGGGCCTGACACTCCTCCTGATGACAGGCTTACTACTTTCCTTCCAACAGAAGAACAGAATTATGACAAGCCTTCTCCCCCCCTTCCTCACACTTTGGGGTGGGGGGGGGAGACACAGATAGCCCCCTAAGATTTTTGGGGGGATCAAGGTTTGTTTTGAACAATAAACCTTCCCCTCAGTTTGCAGCGGTTCTGCAGGTAGCGAGTATTGAAGCTTTGGGTTTGCTGCTGTAACGTAAATTTTATACATGAGCTTATTAAGATCCCTGAGGCTGGATTAATACATGAAAAACTAAGAAGATTTATTTATTTACGGGTTGGTTTTAAAGGAACAAACCAGCAGCACAGGTCTTTAGGTAAACAGAGCAGAAACCTGGCTGAGGAGCAAAAATGTATGACTTCAGAGAAAAGTTAGACTTTTAAACAATTCTTTCAGGCACAGACTGACTGCTCCTTCACACACAGGATTGCACAGACACCTGTCTGCCCTTTCCCCACCCCAGAGACAGGCCTAACAATCAAGTACCTAGGCTACCTCTCTGAAGAGTCTAAAAGGGCAAATTGGTTTTGTCTTCCTTGAAAATTATCTTTTCCATAATATATTACTGTACATATCTTGTTATATATAAAGTACAAGAGGCAAATGAAACAAAGCAGTTCCTTTAATTGAAGCATTAGAGGAAAGATCATCTCCCAGAGAAAGAACGAAACCACTCTGCCACACTACCAGGCCGAGCCATCTTTCACTCCGTCTGCTTTTTCCTGAGCTCTCCCTGCTCTCTTCTGGAGACCGAAATCAATTCCTTCTTTTGTTTCCTCTTCAACATCTTCTCCCCCTTCTTGGGGGTGACTGGATGATGGAGCACCCTTCCTCTGGGCCCATCTGAATGGCTGATTTTTCCATCAAAGGGTGCTTCTGAATATATTGTCTGTGTGCATCATTGCGCCTACATGAGTGTAAATTTGTTGGTGTGCAAGTTCTGTATGTGTTTTTGAGTGAATTAATAACATTCCACAGAAAGACAAGAGTCACCTCTGATCATAATAATGGAACCATTTAACTGGTTGTTGTGGGTTTTCCAGGCTGTGTGGCTGTGGTCTGGTGGATCTTGTTTCTAACGTTTCGCCTGCATCTGTGGCCAGTACTTCTCTCTGTGATGCACCTCTGAAGATGCCAGCCACAGATGCAGGCGAGACTTTAGGAGTAAGATCTACCAGACCACAGCCACGCAGCCCAGAAAACCCACAACCAGTTGAATCCGGCCGTGAAAGCCTTCGCCAATACATTGAACCATTGAAGGCTATACATGTAAAAATAAGTTCAACCTTTCTGGAAAAAGTAACTGTATCTCTAGGACACACAGTAGATAGGCTGTTTGGCCTGGATTTTGAAATCTGTTTTTGGTCACAAATTCACCATAGGAGCTTTGTCAAATCCAAATTTCTTGACCTCACTTTTCCCATCTGTAGAATGGGAATCACCTAGGCTACCTCTCTGAAGAGTCTAAAAGGGCAAATTGGTTTTGTCTTCCTTGAAAATTATCTTTTCCATAATATATTACTGTTCATATCTTGTTATATATAAAGTCCAAGAGGCAAATGAAACAAAGCAGTTCCTTTAATTGAAGCATTAGTGAAAAGATAAGAAAAAAAGAAAACACAAATTATTCCCAGACAAATTGATAGGAGATTTGAAAGTGCAAGGCAGCTAAGATGGGCTTAGCTGTCAGGGTTCAGAGCATGGAAATCACAACCTCTTATGCGCAAAATGTGTTTTTAAAGGCAAAGAGGATTTTGGAGCCAAGGCTGCTGGTGTGGCATTTCTGAATACACTGAAACCACTGAAGTATGGAAGCATTTTCATTCCACATCTTTGGTTGTCCTTGGCGTATTGCGCAGTACCATTTCTTTGACATAGTTCAATATTTTCAGATTAGACAATAGTGCAAATAGAATGTTGCACCAGCACATCCAGACTTGTTTACCTCTGAGTGGTTTGCGGTCTTTTGTGGCCTCTTGCACATTCATTTAAATTATGTTGGTTTGTTTATGCATCAAACAAATTTGGCAACGTTTTCCAGCAATGACCCTTGTTTGTATTTGCTTTCAGGTGTATTTCTTATGGTGCCATGCAAAGGATATCATCCAGTCTTTCAAAACACTGGAGAGGTAAAAAAAAAAATTGAATTGTTTGTGTTTATGGTAGTGGGCGTTTCGTTTCGGAACCTTGGCAATACCCTCAGCCAGCCAAAAACCGATCATGTGGACACAGGATGATCATGCAAAGAATGATTCACCAAAGTTAAACAGCAGGGGAACGCTTGTGTTGATGGCCACGGCCTCTCATCAGTGGGAGAAAGTCTCATATTTGCTCCTAGCCTTTTGTTTGTTTTCCACGCACACTGTGTATATTGTGGGCTGTGCTCCCTCCTATTGTCTTTTTTCTGTTACTGTGAAGGGCGAGGTGCAGTTATGCTAAGTTGGGGGATCTCTGTACCTGTCTGGTCATTGAAAACTCTCTAGGAACTCTATCCCTCTTCCTTTTTCTTGGGTGTAATTATGTGTGTGTGTGTGTGTGTGTGTGTGTATATGTATGTATGTATGTGTGTATATGTGTGTATATATGTGTATGTATATATATATATATGTATATGTGTGTATATATATATATGTGTGTGTGTATATATATATGTGTGTGTGTATATATATATATACATGTGTGTGTGTATATCATATACACACACATACACATACACACACACACACACACACACACATATATATTAGCAGAGTAGGAAAGAGGAGACTGATCCTCAGCTGCCTTTTCATATATGAGTCTACTAACTATAAAGGGAGGGTTGGGTGGAGATAAAATGAGAGATCCTCTCCTGTTACACGTCTACAATTGGTTACAGCTGGGTACCTATTCTGCTGTCTCGTGGTCATGGTCATGGTGGTGTCCTGTCTGCTCAAAGAAACAGAGTTAACTTGATAACTTCAGATGTAGGTGCACACTAACATGTAAGCAATGGCTGTCTGACACTGACCAATAGCTGATCAATAGATCAGGTCATAAACAGTGACTTCAGTAACTTGTTTACATACAAACAGTTAACCCTTTTATGACTGAGTTGTGACAGACACTTGCCAAATCCCAACACTTTTATCTCTGTGCAGGGCAGGTACCAGCTTGAGATGAACCTGTCACCTGGCTTGTGGGTTTTTTTAAAAAAAACATGTTCTTGGCAGGTTATAAACATAAAATCAGTTTGCGACGTTCTCAGTTTTTGTGTCGTTGGCCAAAAAGGTTGACTTAAATCACAATTCAGGCTGCCTGCCCTGTAGAATGCAAATACAATGTCATATGATATAACGAAAGGAAAGATCCCCATTTTCCTTCATTTCATATACTGTTCTTGTGGCAAAATAGTAAGTCCAAAACCAGGGGTTTCTCCACTGAATGTATCATTCACATCCAGCTCGGAGTTGTCATTTCCATGGGCCCCCAGCAAAGTAGCTTCTTTTATGATAACCTTTAGTTTCCTTTGACAAAGCAGAGATATTTTCATGCTTAAAATTCAGTAATGTAGGCAACAGTTTAAATATCAGAAAGTGAAATGTCCATGTGAAGGCTTAGTAGGTGCTTAAACGCATTTATGTTGTCGTCTAGATTTGGAGTGATCCATTCAGTGTTTACAAATTTGCTTCTGTGGACAAATGCAGTCTTAGCAGAATCCAAGCATCAACTTAATGAACACAAGGAAAGGCTAATTACTCTTGGGTTTGGAAACATATCAATAGGTGAGATTATGGTTTTGCTAATTTTTCATCATCTGATCTATGTTTTTTGTCATTATATCCACGGTATTCCTCTTGCCAGCCTTTAGACTGGCTCCATTTTTCTGTTCGATATTCTATTTACACTGCTTCTTTTATTCCCACTTAAGTTTCTGTCTTGAATATCCTACTTGTTGTCTTTTTCCCCCCTCTGGTGCCTTTATCACCTTAAACCTAAAAAGGAGATCTTTAATTCACAAACTGGATCTTTCCCACTTGACCATTCTTTGTTTCTGGGACTTATTATTTTCATCTAGCCAATAAGTGCCTTATTAAAAAAAACCAACTCCACTCTGGTATTTTTCTCCTGCAGATCTGTCTTTTTGATGTACTTTGTGTTTTACAAAACATTCAAGTCAGCCAATGGCTCATTCCGCACATGCAGAATAATGCGCTTTCAAAATGCTTTCAGTGCTCTTTGAAGCTGTGCGGAATAGCAAAATCCACTTGCAAACAGTTGTGAAAGTGGTTTGAAAACGCATTATTTTGCGTGTGCGGAAGGGGCCAATGTCAGAAAAAACATTTCACGTGCTCACTTACTGGACGAGGCTCTTTAGTGTGGCCTCTAGAGGCAGACTGTCACGTGTCTGAGGGTTTATACTGGTTCCAGCAGGGCAGATGTCCCGTTCTCTACTGTCTTTCTTGTGAGTAGCGTTCAGTTCCAGTTGTGCCTCCAGAGAGGCTGATGGTGCAGTGCCATGAACTTCCTGTTTGCATTTATAGCATTCACGCAGTCTGAGCCTATGAATGTCTAAAATGATAAGAACATAAGAACAAGCCAGCTGGATCAGACCAGAGTCCATCTAGTCCAGCTCTCTGCTACTCGCAGTGGCCCACCAGGTGCCTTTGGGAGCTCACATGCTGGAGGTGAAAGCAATGGCCTTCTGCGGCTGCTGCTCCCGATCACCTGGTCTGCTAAGGCATTTGCAATCTCAGATCAAAGAGGATCAAGATTGGTAGCCATAGATCAACTTCTCCTCCATAAATCTATCCAAGCCCCCTTTAAAGCTATCCAGGTTAGTGGCTATCACCACCTCCTGTGGCAGCATATTCCAAACATCAATCACACGTTGCGTGAAGAAGTGTTTCCTTTTATTAGTCCTAATTCTTCCCCCCAGCATTTTCAATGAATGCCCCCTGGTTCTAGTATTGTGAGAAAGAGAGAAAAATTTCTCTCTGTCCACATTTTCTACCCCATGCAAAATTTTATAGACTTCAATCATATCCCCCCTCAGCCGTCTCCTCTCCAAACTAAAGAGTCCCAAACGCTGCAGCCTCTCCTCATAGGGAAGGTGCTCCAGTCCCTTGATCATCCTTGTTGCCCTTCTCTGCACTTTTTCTATCTCCTCAATATCCTTTTTGAGATGCGGCAACCAGAACTGGACACAGTACTCCAAGTGCGGTCGCACCACTGCTTTATATAAGGGCATGACAATCTGTGCAGTTTTATTCTCAATTCCTTTCCTAATGATCCCCAGCATAGAGTTTGCCTTTTTCACAGCTGCCATGCATTGAGTTGACATTCCCATGGAACTATCAACTAAGACGCCTAAATCCCTTTCCTGGTCTGTGACTGATAGCACTGACCCCTGTAGCGTGTATGTGAAGTTTGGATTTTTATAACGTAATATGTTCTCATATGTTTCTTTTATTCTCTCTTTATGTAGAGTTGGATGATCATGCTCCGCAGTGTAATTGTTCCACTACATCTCTCTGCGATATATTTTCTCAAGGAATATACTACTTGTACCCTTTCAACATAGAGTACCACATCTTAACATCCACGGTGCTCTATGTGCTCTGGAAGAACATTGGGCGCAATGTCGAACATCTTCAGCATCACAAGATACCATTCAGATTCCAAGGCAAGACCCTTGGCACCATCGTGGGCATGGTTGTGTTTGCCACCACGATAGCCATCGTGGTGGTGTATTTGATTCAGATTGGGCGTACAAAGCTAAAGAGCGAAATTGCTCTTGTGATGTTTTACATGTATGCAATCATCGTACTGACTCTGATGTGTGCGGCTGGGATTGTCGCTCTGCTGATTTACAGACTGGAAGGTCGATCGCTGGATCTTTCCAAAAACCCAGCCAGGAAGCTTGACGGGGACCTCCTGGTGGGAACAGCTTCGGGATCCTGGCTCCTTTCTTGGGGCTCAATCCTGGCAATTATCTGTGCCGAAACCCACCCCATATATGCATGGTATAACCTGCCTTATTCCATATTAGTGATCATTGAGAAATATGTCCAGAACCTCTTTATAATTGAATCGATCCACCGTGAGCATGACAAAAGTCACGACAACATCAAAACGCTCCGAATACTAACAGTGTCGAATGGGAGCACTCTTTCTCCTGCTCCTTCTTACAAGGAAATCTATAATGGGACCAGCGGCCTCCACAACGGAGAGTTCCCATCCAAGTTTAATGGCAGTGTTTGTCTGCCTGAGAGCAATGGAACTGGGGCCCCGGATGAAGAGAAGGGGGAGCCCAACAAAGGCCTTTCCTTTTCTGCAGCTGATCCCTCACACTGTGGAAGAAACTTTGCAGTTGACAAGCGGCGCATCTTGAAGAACGTGGCTGCTTTTCTGTTCCTTTGCAATCTGTCGGTAAGTTGCTGTACATCAGCGGGGACCGCTCTCCCGCCAGTGTTCCTTCTCAGCAGAGATAAGCAGCCGTGGCAGGCTAATCCTGTCTTTCCAAAGAGCCACAATAATCAGCAGGTGAAATTTTTCACAGGACAAAAGTCAATATCACCTGCAGAAGTCTGAACTGAACTTCAGGGTGCTGTCAAAGTGCCAGTCACAGAGGCCGGGGGTGGGGGTCGGGGTGGGGGTGGATTAGCCATTCTCTCTCCCAGGCTGTTCCTTTCCCTACAAAACACCAATCAAAAAAAGTTCTAAGAAATTACTTATTTTTGGCATTTCTCTCTGGCGTGAGGCTTTTTTCCGCACAGCAGAAGTGCAGAGATGCAGAACACAGTGGCGCTTGCCCAGGCGTCTGTATGTGCTGAAAACAAAATATACTTTACATTTTTTTGGATTTATATCCTGCCCTACCCTAGTCAAAGGCCGAGCTTAGGGCAGCTTCCACGTTGTCAGCATCTAATATATATCATCAATATATAATACTTACAATCTGTAAATCATATTACAATAAGCAACATCATTTCAATCCGAACAGTAAATAGTTAAAGTTTACAAAGTATACAAACTTGGGCACTTTTCCATTTTGCGTGTTCTAATCAATATAAGGAGTTTTTATTAGACAAACTCCATTCTAGATAGGAAAGTGAAGAGATGGGTTCTCTATTCTGATCTAGCTGGCTGGATGGGCAGAGATCTCTCTGCATCTCTCCTTCCATGGTGCAAGAAGAAAAATGTGTGTCCAGAAGAAGAAGAGTTTGGATTTGTATCCCCCCCTTTCTCTCCTGTAAGGACACTCAAAGGGGCTTCCAAATTCCTCCCCCCCCCGCCCACAACAAACATCCTGTGAGACAGGTGAGGCTGAGAGAGCTCAGAAGAACTGTGACTAGCCCAAAGTCACCCAGCTGGCGTGTGTGGGAGTGCACAGGCTAATCTGAATTCCCCAGATAAGCCTCCACAGTTCCAGCGGCAGAGCAGGGAATCAAAACCAGTTCCTCCAGATTAGAGTACACCTGCTCTTAACCACTATTCCACTGCTGCGGAAGTTTCCCTGAGAGTCGCAACCTACATATCAAAGGATACCGTCAGAGCAGTAGAGAAAAGGACAGCCAGTGTCTTGACCTTTCTATCCATCTGAGTCACTGATTAGACCCCCCCCTCTGCCACTGAGGCAGGAGACGGGACACAGAGTCCTTCAGTTCCAACATCTACTGTACGTGGGAGCTGATGGGTTGGTTAACGGTCCTTTGCAATCTGTCTCCTCACTGAAATTAAAACTGAGGGATGTGCTTAAGGATGAGCATTCAGGACCTCTGTCCGAAGCACACTTTGGGAATGTAAGTGTTCTTAAACGGCACTGAAATCAACGGAGATCAAGCAGACCATTCGCTATTCATGCACCAGTGATTTCTGCAACATGGATAAATTCTTGGTTTTTTTCTTGAGCGTGCTCATAATGTAGGAGAAAATACCACTGACTTTAGTCATACATCCATGCCACGTCTTGGATCCAGCAGTTCAGAGGTGGAGATTTAAATGGGTCTAGCCCAGATCTGGGGCAACACTTGGCACTTTCCTCCCTATATATTACAGTGCCCACAAATTGGTTGCACAAGATCCTGTGTGAGCAGAAACACAAGTGGGGATACTAGACAAGCAGATGTTCTCTGCTTCACCCAACCCCATGTGTGGAATGTCCATTTTTGTTAAACACAAGAGGTGAAAGAAGAGATGTTTAAAACATTAGCCTGATCTGTGGGGTGACTGGAGGCCAAAGTCCCAGTCTCCCTGTGAAGAGAAAGTAGGTTTTAGGACCCATGAGAGTGTTGGTTGTTTCCCTGAACTTGTGCTAGAGTCCTAACCAAATTGGCAGTTCCTTCAACTCATGGGTACCCCAAAAAATTTGAGTAGCACAGCTGTATGAAGCGAGGGCCTTCTTCAAAAGTTGCTTTTAGCATTCAGTCTTTTAATAAAACCAGCCTCATAAAGCCAACATGGTGCAGCTGTTAAGAGCCGTGGACGTTAATCTGGAAAACTGGATTTGAGTCCCTGCTCCTCCACACAAAGCCTGACCTCGGGCCAGTCACAGTCCTCTCAGAACTGTCTCAGCCCGTGCAGAGGAAGGCAGTGGCAAACCATCTCCAAATGCCTCTTGCCTTGAAAACCCCACAAGGGGGCGCTATAAGTCAGCTATGTCTTGACGGCCCTTCCCAGCCCCAAGATCTCAGGTGCAGGAATGGCTGTGAAGGGGCCGAGGGCATCTATCTGAGCAGTTGCCCCAAAGGGCACCTCTGTCGTTCTCGGCTTTGCGATTCTCAGAGCTGCTGATAATAAGAGATGCAAAGAAAATGAGCCCCGTGAAAAGGGGAACTCTGGAGGTGTCTTGTGCTCCTCCCTCGACAAATTTGACACCACAGTTGTTAGTTGGAGAGTATTTACCACAAGCAAACTGTTCTTCTGACAGATGCTGAGTGAGGTGTGTTGTGGCTACATGTCCACAATAAAAATAAAAATAATTAACTGGTGGGGAAGCACCGGGCTCTGCGAAGACGCACTGGGCTCCTCTGCTGCGAAACCACACTTTATTTTATTTATTTGGGAGGAGAGAATTTAATTGGGAGGAGTAAACTGCTTTGAGTCCCTACTGGGGAAAAAGACAGGATGTGAAGTAAACAAAGTTTATATTGGGGTGCTGTGTGGTTTCTGGGCTGTACGGCCGTGTTCTAGCAGCATTCTCTCCTGACGTTTCGCCTGCATCTGTGGCTGGCATCTTCAGAGGATCTGATAGTAGGAATGGAAAGCAAGTGGAGTATATATACTGTGAGGTCAAAAGGTGAGGCCCTCTGAATAGAGTAGCCTGGCATGTGAGTCACAAAGAAGTCTGTAGCCTGGGAGTAACAATGAAGATAGCAAGGTCAATAGGTGAATGCATCTGAATAGAAGTATCCTGGTCTTTGTTTCCTTGGTTGCTTTTGTCTATTGTTGTCCTGTGTTTGTGTGGAGCTGATTTGTATTTATATAAATTTATATTTGTTTTAACGTACTCCCTTTTTACACCCCGCCCCCTCCGCCAGCTTTGGATCCCACCAGCTTTCGGCTGCCGCCCTGAATATGACAATGGATTGGAAGAAATGGTTTTCGGATTTGAGCCGTGGATCATCATTGTGAACCTCGCCATGCCCTTCTCCATTTTCTACCGGATGCATTCGGCCGCCTCGCTGTTTGAGGTCAGCTGCATCACATGAATTTCCCAGATGCATAACATGACTGAGGAACGAGAGGGTGGTGAAGGTGTTTGACCAAAGCAACATGTGCCGTTGTTTGAATGAATATTGAATAAAATACAGAAATTCATAGAGTGGAGTACTTCTCTCTCCCCCCCCCCATCCAAAATATAGGTAATCTTTTAATACATTGTTTCTAGTGCTGAATGGTTAAGTTAGGGGCCATGCTGGCAGGGGCTGATGGGAATTGTAGTCCATGAACATCTGGAGCACCATAGGTTGGCTGCCCCTGGGCTAAGTTATTGAGGAAACATCTGGACCTTTCTCTGGATAATTCAGTTCACTACTGGAAAAAGCATACGTTCCCAATATATTTTTTTATGGTAGTACAACTTTCTTCCCAGTTCCCAGAGGTTTGTACGTTAAAATAAATAGAAGACAAAATGAACACACATCACATCCCAACCCTGTTAAATCACATGGATTACTGTGTGAGGGAATGAAGTTAGATCTGTGGGTCTTAAAAGTGTCTACTCGTGATCCACAAAACTGTGGATTCTATACCGGGCAAATATAATGGGTGTAATACGCTATGTAAACCATTTGGGGTGGGAGGATACTTCACATAGGTCCCACCCCTACATGAATCTGCCCCATTTTATTTCGCTCAACCTGGGATTTTCAAAAATGGCTAAACTGGTGATCCTTGTGCGAAATCCCAGGTAGGAGCCACTCCCACGCAAACAGCCAGCCCAGGCAGGAGACGTTTTATTTCTCTCCCACCGCACCATCCAAGACCACGGAGACTCCACCTGCCAGTGCCCTGCCGTTGCTGGGAGGCCCCTTTTTCTTTTTAAAAATTTTGCACGTTGCACCCGTGCAGTTATGCAGGTGCAGCTGACCGTATTGTGGGACGATTGGCATGGCTGCGGGGGTTCATTCCTGCATGCCTGCGCAGCTGCACAGGAAATTAAGAAAGAAGCATCTCTGTGCAAAGCTGTGACCAAGCAACCCGGACTGTTTCTGTGGACTCCAGTTGCTGCCTGCACGACATCCATGTCAACGGGAAAAAGGAAAATGCGTTGCTTTATAAAGAACTGCAACCCATTATACATTTTCTGTGCAGAATTGACCACTGTTCAGCATATATTTTATTTATTATTGGATATGTAGAAAAACAGCGCTGCATCAACATTTCACAAGGCAGGTGTAGTTTGACAGCTGAATCTGAAATGTCATATGCTTGTTAGGTCAAACATACATTCATAACATGGTGGTGTTTTGTACTTGCTATATATGTATTTTTGTATTTGTTTATGAAAGGACTAAATAATAAAGTTAATTTCTTTAATAAGTGAGACTTTTTCCTTCTAAAACAAGATTGGTTTCCCAATGTTTGATGAAAATCTGGAAAAACATTGCAAAGGGCTTCTCTTGGGCAGCTTCGAGAACATTGTCACAGAGATATATTTGTAGGGCAGCAGTGTTGATCTGCTGTAGAACAGGTAGAATTGAGCACAGTAGCACCTCAAAGACTAGCAAAATTTGGGGGAGGGTGAGCCTTCAAGAGTCAAAACTTGAGAACATCACAGAGGCCCTTTCCGCACGGGCAGAATACGGCACCCTGGGGACGGCAAAAACGCCGTCCCCAGGGAGCCGTTCGCATAGGGGGCGCAGCTGCTTCGCATCTGCGCCGCCTGAGCGGTGTGAAGCCGCCGGTTTCCAACCTCGCTTCCCCAGCGAGGTTTATAGAAAACGGCGGCTTGTAGCCACTGCCGTGCGAATGGCAGCGGCTCCAAGGCACCTTCCCTCCCCCCATGTCCGGGCGACCAACCTGTCCTGCGGCCCTCCGGCGCATCGCCGAGGCCTGGGGACACGCCCCCTCTGCCCTGCAACTCCTAGATTTTCAGGGATCTTTGACATTCAAATGCTCATACCTGAAAACTGTGCTGGTCTTCTCCTGGACTTGATGATAGCCATGATCAGAGTGGGCTTGTGTGCTGCGTCCCATGGCAGTGGCGTGTGGGCCCTTCTAGAGACAGGCTGAGAGTTCTGATGGGTAGACAGGACAGTGATGGCTCATTGCTATCTCTTGGCTGCAATTAGACATTGCAGCACCGCGTGAATAGGCAGGCATCTCATGACTGGCAGGGGAGAGAACTGGCATCACACAGAAGAAAATGGTGGCAGCAGACAAAGGAAGAAAATTGCCCCCCTACCTCTCACGGACCAACTTAGCCACAGTAATCCACGCAATGGTCACCTCTAGGCTAGACTACTGCAATTTGCTCTATGCTGGCCTACCTTTGAAGTTGATCCAGAAGCTGAAGCACGTACAGCATGAAGTCACTAGGCTCCCAGCTGGAGCTTCTAGCCAGGACCATATAACACCTGTCCTGAAAGAGCTACATTGGCTGCCTGTCGAGTACCAGATCATCTTCAAAGTGTTGGTACCTTTAAGGCCATTAATGGTCTTGGAGCTGCATACCTGTGAGACCACCTCTCCCCTTACTGCCCTCAAAGGCCCTTCCTGTCTGCGGGAGAGGAGGAATTTGTTGGTGGTCCCAGGCCCCGGGGATGTTTGGTTGGCTATGACATGGGCCAGGGCTTTTACAGCCCTGGCAGGGTGCCATGCTCTTCCAGGTGACATCAAGGCCCTTTGGAGTATGTTTGGGTTGCACAGGGTCTGTAGAACAGAGTTGTTTTGCAAGGCCTTTTCTGCCGAACCAGCCAGGCATCCCTTCTTCTAAAATCATTTCTGCTCCTCGTCTGGATACAATGCGCGCATCTGTTTTTATGTCCCCATGTAGGTTTTTTCATGCCATCTGTTTATAATCTGTTTTTAAGCTTATACTATTTATAATGTTTAAATGTCTATTATTATTGTTGTTGTTGTTGTTACTGATACAAAAACAGTAATACACAGCAAACAAGATCACTATGCTGGATTTTGTATTAAATCACACGTCGGACACTTCCCAAGCGTCTAGGACTGTGTGATGTATCGATGAATAATGCGTGCAGAGCCGAGTAGGGTGGCCTTTTGCAGCTGACATATGGTGATGTCAGCGCTGATTGTTTTTAAGTGCCGTCCAAGGTCTTTAGGCACTGCACCCAGTGTGCCTATCACCACTGGGACCACCTTTACTGGTTTGTGCCAGAGTCTTTGTAGTTCAATCCTTAAATCCTCGAATCGTGTAAGTTTTTCCAGTTGCTTCTCATCAATTCTGCTGTCACCTGGTATTGCAACAGCGACTATCCACACTTAATTTTTTTCCACAATCGTGAGGTCAGGAGTATTGTGTTCCAAAACTTTGTCAGTCTGAATTCGGAAATCTGGGTGTGTGTGACAATTGCTTGTGGCTATGTCAAAATGCAAACGCGGTTTGCCTAAATCATTAACTGTCTGCATCCTGTTTCTCTGGGTCCACCTTTAGCATAATCTAATCTTTTTTTTTAGTTTCAGCAAATTTGTGACTTAGACAATGGTTTCAGGGAGTAATGCATTTTACAGCAGAAAGGAAAACTTTACAGAAAATCAAAATAAAACCTAAATTCTACTAACATTATATATCTATCAAAACTACATTAAAAAACAAAATAATTATTATCTGCCCCCCTGGCTACAAATAGAAAGGGGAGAAGATGGAAGCTATCTTCTTAGCCAAAAGTAGAAAATCTTTCCATTTTTGGATTTTATGAATATGAAAGATGCTAAACCAGTCAGAACTCCTATGGAAACAAATTACTTGAATCAGGAAAGAAACAGTAAACTTCTGCCTGCCAACAAGTCTACAGAGAAGCAACTGGGACATGGCAGCAGCCGTGGAGATGCCGTGCAAAAAGACCAAGTCACCAAACACAAGAGATTGGAATGCAGTCAAAAGACCTGGCACTAGTCATCTAAAACAAAAGTTGCCAACAAGTTTCGATCCCAGACTGGTGGGATACATGGATGAGACTAGGCTGGAGGTACAAGAGACAGGAAGACAATGGACACCTGTTCTTTTATAGAGGTGGAGCAATTGCTGGAGCAGCCAAAAGCAAGAAAGCATGGCTGCTATGGCTGACTGAAGCTGAAGGTGTGTCTGCAACTGAGGCAAACAAGCAACTTCAATGGATCCTGAAACTGGAAGTGGGCAACAAGAATTTCAGCAGAATTCAGATTTGGATTTATTAGAGCTGAAACTTTTTGGAAAAACTGAAAAGGACATATTCCAATATCTGTACGCTTTTTCTATGGAAAGGGCCATTCCCTTGTTCCAGCAGCATTAAAAAAATTTAATGCAAAGATAGACGCGCAGCTATTATATGGAGTTCCCATTTGGCTACATGCAGTTGACTGTCAGGCTCTCGAATGTGGAAATAACAGAGACCGTAGGAAAGTCCTAAAGCAGTTTATTTCTACAACGCGTAGAGTAACAGAGAAAGCTGAATCTAAGCTCTCCCACTTAGATCCAGAGATTATATCCTTCAATCCCCCCCCCCCCCCGCATTTGATTCCCACCAAATGTGTTTCACAAAATGTATAACATTTGCACTACAGAGCTTTAAGAAACCTGGGAACGTTCGCACCTTCCCGCAGGAGGGCTGGCGCCAGGGAATTGCCAGGGAGGGGAGAGGGAAACAGGAAAGCATTTACAGGAAACATTTGCAATTCCTACACAGCAAGACATCTGGGCATTGACAGGCTTGGACCTGACATTGACAACTCTCTGAATATGGTCCAATCCAAAATTTTCAGTAAAATTATGGGCCTACCGAACTGTGTACCCTATACGGCCCTTTGCTTAGAACTGCGTTAAAAGTTTATAGGGCCTGGTCGAGAGCTTTCAAACTCTGGCTTCGCCTACATTTTTCACACAATGAGCGCTCGCTGGTTCACCTACTTTTATCTGACACCCAGGCTAATCCAGTTTTCTCTAACAGAGAGAAAGATCGAATCACTTGGAATACCTTTCAACTCTATTTTCCTTCTATCCAGTTTAGAATCCTATAATTTACTAAGACAAAACATTTTTGGAAGGAGAATGGATCAATTTAACCAGGGTTGCTAGGAAAACTTGTTCACCCCTGCATCTCTCAATTCCTTTACATCAAAATAGGGTGGCTCCCTACCTGTGTCTTTTAACTAATCCTAATCAGAGAAGAGCCTTTACACTTGCTCGCTTTAACGTCTTCCCCTCTGCTTTATTGCGTGGCCGATTCAACAACTTAGAAATGAGTAAAAGGGTGTGCTCTGGTAATGAACAACAAATCGAAACATTGATACATCAATTGTTCTACTGCCCTAAATCTGCAAATATTAGATTAAAATATTCTAATATGTTTTCTGATACCTGATTAAATGGATGCTTCATGCAGACTCCTTTTTTTTACTGGATAATTCTGATCTCACAATTTGTGAAATGATAGCAATTTTTTTTAATTGGGAGTGATGCATAACCAGTAGCCTACACTTATGCCATATATTTTGTATTTGAATACTGCTCTTATTGTAAATTCTGTATTTTTGATATGATCTTATTTTTTTATTTTATGCCAAAATAAAGGCTAAAGAAGGAAAAAATATATACGAATATCAGCATTTTTTAAAAAGAAAAGCAGCTGAATTTTTTCAGCTCCATTGTAGTCAATGGGGAATTGGGAGGGGGGTGTTTCAAGGTGGAGGCACCAAATTTTTAGTGTAGCTGCAGGAGACTCTTAGGCAGATTCCGCATGGGCCAAAAACAGCGGTGTGAAAATGGTGTAAAATGGTGTGAAAGGGTTTAAAATGGTGTAAAAGGGTTTTCACCGTCTTCACTCCATTTCACACCACTGTGAGGAGGGCAGCCTGTGGTCCTTCAACTACTTTTCCTGCAACAAGCAAATCAAGCGGATGTCTCCTTCACCTGCCGCTCCATCAGCGGCTTCATGTACCTCTGCCTGGACATGGAGGCAGTTGGACATGGAGCTGAGTGAGGATGCCATCGAGGAGACGGCCTGTGACCAGGACAGGAGCAGCGGGGGCGGGGGGGGGGGAGGACTGGAGGCAGGTGATCTGCATGTGATGGCCCAGGACTGCCCTTCCCTGAGGATGGCGCTTCTGCTGGAGTCCCCCCTCCCTCCCTGCCACACAGCCCGGAAAACCCACTAGAACCAGCTGGATCCAGCCGTGAAAGCCTTTGACAATACATCACTCCAGAGCAACTTTAACCTCATGCTCCATGTAGTCACCCAACCTCCCCTTCCGCCATGTTCTTCTCCCCATCGTCCCCCAATTTTTATCTCAGTCAGTTCAAGTTCAGCTTTAAATATGAATTTAAGAAGCTCAAAGTACAGGAGAGCAGCTATACCCAGAGATTCTCCAGCCAGCAGATTAGCTGAGAAGGGGGAGCACAGCCACGCAGCCACGCAGCCACGCAGCCCCCTCTCCTCAAAAAGTGTTTTCGGCAGATACATCCGTTTTACGCTGGAGCTGCAGAATTGGAGGTGAGCCATTGCAGGCAAAATATTACTTTCAGCCTTTAAGCAGAAAGCGCAGCAAGGCTAAACCAATGCAACACCATCACCTGGTGGGTCAAAAACAACACTGCAGTTTCTCCAACACTGTAATTAACAACTCTCATTTGGTGACACAAAGATTATCCAGAAACACAACAGTTTTCCACTCAGCAGCATTTCAGCCACATGAGCGGATAAGGACACTGACGCCCAGGAGCAGCAGCAGCGGCGTAGTGGTTAAGAGCAGGTGCACTCTAATCTAGAGAACCGAGTTTGATTACCCATGCTGCTGCCTAAGCTGTGGAGGCTTACCTAGTGAACCAGATTAGCTTGTGCACTCCACTACATGCCAGTTGGGTGACCTTGTGCTAGTTAATAAAGAGAAGTAGCAAAGGGAAGCGAGGCTGGAGGGTGGCGAGAGGGAGGCCCAGAAGGCTGTGGGGAAGGATTTAAAGAGGGGCGTGGTGGGTGAGCAAGGAGGCGGCCAGAGAGAAGGAGCTGGGAACGGTGGAGGGTGGAAAGAGCAAGGGAAGAGACGGGTGGGAGAGGACGTGGGGGAGCCAGCAGGGAGTGAGTGAGCTGGGGAACAACAGCAGAGAGGGAAAGAGCAGAGAAGGAGGCAGAGAGCTGGGGAAAAGCAGCAGAGAAAGAACAAGCTGAGGAGGAGGCAGTGAGTGGAGAAAATACCCCAGCAAGAGGTCATTGACCATAATTACTGAGATAAGTGAGGGGGAGGCTGGGAGAGGCACGGGCCTGTGCTATGGGTCCCATTTCCCGCCATTAGAAATAGCAGCAGCCATCTTAATTTACATAATGAAGATGGGAGGCAGTTTACTGCTGACACAAATATTGGTGGGAATTCTTGAGCGGTGGGCACGGATGGCTGCCTGTGAAATGTCAAGTCCAATCTTCGTGCCCATCTGTGTTGCTCTGACTGTGAACGTGCTGGAACCAGACGATGTTGTCCTGCTGTTCGGTCTTGAGACAATTTGTGAACTTAAGGTCCTCATGTGCAAAAAGTAAGAAGCTGTGATATTGAATCAATTGATTGAGGAATCAAGGCCATTACTACTGACTGTGTCCTGGTGGGGTTACAGGTGTCCTGCAGCAACATGACCACTGTAACAATTATCTGTAGCTCTATTCTCTGATGATACGAAAAATGAGCAGGTAGTTCCTAACAGCAGAATGGAAGAAGAACCATTAGCCCGAAACAGTGGCCGGGGGGGCGGGGGGGGGAATGCCGTGTGTTCATAAAGCTGAATACAAAAACAAGTGAGAAAAACAACAACCCTCGTGTTAATTCCAGTCCTATTCACTGGAATCTGAATCACAACTACAGATATGCTGGTTGTTGACCATGATAATCCATGCATGTATTCAAATCAATGCATGTATTCATGCACATACAGATAGGAGAATAAATCAAATTATATCATTTAATGCATGCATTGTCACCCAGAATGACAGGAAGATTGTACGTGAGTTGTTCTCACACTACATAAGCTTCATGCCATGACTTATTTTATTTACTTAAAGTATTGTCGAAGGCTTTCATGGCCGGAATCACTGGGGTGCTGTGTGGTTTCTGGGCTGTATGGCCGTGTTCTAGCAGCATTCTCTCCTGACATTTCACCTGCATGTGTGGCTGGCATCTTCATCAGATCCTCTGAAGATGCCAGCCACAGATGCAGGTGAAACGTCAGGAGAGAATGCTGCTAGAACACGGCCATACAGCCCGGAAACCACACAGCACCCCACTTTACTTAAAGTATTTTAAAGTCGCCCTTTAACCCAATTTAGGGTCCTCGCGGTTGTGAACAATTAATATGTTAAAAATACGATTAAAAACCATATTACTATAGAAAAAGAATTCAACAAAAACAATTAAAACAAAATACATCAACACATATATTAGTGGACTTCCCTTTCCTGGCCGTTAGTAGCCTGTTGTGCACTGACCGAGGCTTCCCCCTCTTCAGGCAGCCTTTCTTGCTCTTTGGATCAGGGGGTTTGATTATGCAACAGCGTTGACAGATGATTCAGGTTAGAATCATCTCTGCTCTGAAGCGACTGTGCTTTACGGAGGGGAAGTTCTGCATTTTCCAGGTGTGGGGAAAACCCAACCGTTTTTTTTCCACTTTGCAGGGAAGGCGAAGTAAATGTATGTGTGATACTTCCGCTGAGGTCCCCCCGCCCCATTCCCTCTCCTCGTTCCCCCCACCCAATCCAATCCAATCCAATCCAAAAACCTTTATTAGGCATAAACCAGAAGTCCCATACATTCCAAGTACAAAAACAGGATCATTGTTATATATCATGTAGAACATGGATTAAAAATGTAGCAACTGCTTCAGAAATTTCTACATTAGGGCTGTTCAATAGCTTAGACATTTTTTGTTTGTCTGAGAGAAACATACATTCTAGAGGTAGTAAAGCTCCCAGATCGGTTCTAATATCATTATACCTCGAACAGTAAAGCAGGATATGAGGGATTGAGTCCATAGACAGTATGGGACAGTACCGACAACAACGCTCACTTTGTGGGATGTTAAGGAAACGACCTTGAAGATAGACAGAGGAGAATGAGTTGCACCTTGCTCTGGTCATGACCCATCTGCACTTATAGTTCACAAGCTGTTCTAAGTATACAGCAGGGCTAGATTTCGGGGGTGTGATCCCAAAGTATAGAGGGGGACAGGAGCTTTGTGCAGCACTCAGGAGAGATCGGTATTCCTGGTCGTACAGTCTGATCTTTAGATGATGGTAAATTTCCGTGGCAGTAAGCATATGAAGAGACTCCCATGAGAAACCCAAGGAGAAGATTTTTTTTTCAATATGGAGCCACCACTTCGAAAGCTGAAGCTCCCCCCACCCATAACAACATCCCGCCACTCTTGTGATGTCCAGGGCTCCTCCCAGCTTTCTGGCGGGCCCTCTTCTTGTCTCCCCTAATCTTCATTTTTGCTCTGCAATCCGGTCGAGTGGCTTCTGGTGGATTTTATTTTATTGTTTATTTTCTTTTATTCAAATTCCAGGGTCAGTCTTTCTTTTAAAAAGATTTCAGTTGCTCCAGTTAGCCTGTCACCATCACAGTCTAGAAGCTGCAGGAGGTGACCACTTATGAAAGCTCATATTTTTAAAATAAAATCATTTTGTTTAGAAGAAGAAGAAGAGTTTGGATTTATATCCCCCCTTTCTCTCCTATAGGAGACTCAAAGGGGCTTACAACCTCCTTGCCCTCCCCCCCTCACAACAAACACCCTGTGAGGTAGGTGGGGCTGAGAGAGCTCCGTGACTAGCCCAAGGTCACCCAGCTGGCGTGTGTGGGAGTGTACAGGCTAATCTGAATTCCCCAGATAAGCCTCCACAGCTCAGGCAACAGAGCTGGGAATCAAACCCGGTTGCTCCAGATTAGATACACGAGCTCTTAACCTCCTACGCCGCTGTTGAGCTCTAAAGCTGTGCAGTGAGGCTTCTCGTAATGGCTCTGGTATCGTTCTGCGTCAATATGCTGAGCCAAGAGCACTGATCTTCCTAAAATAGGCTTGGCAACTGCACTTCATGCGTGCCACACTGGCACATTTGCACCCGGGCCTTCAGTCAGCAAAGGCAGCAGGGCATTCACACTGTAAACAGGGCGGCGCCTTCATAATTTCTTCCAGTTCTCAGCACAAAAACTGCTAAAATCATGCTTGGATTTCAGTCTGTGAGTGTGTGGGCACCTGTGCGCACGCAGACGTGAACTCTATAAATTGATGCATTCCAGACAGGAAGCCACGGGTCTCCTGCAGGCAAAATTAGTTGAACTTTGTGCCTATTTCATGTACACTCCTGACAATTTGATTTCCTGTCACTTCAATGAATTTCTATGGAAGAACTCAAGGACAGCAATGAGTGTTGGCCGGCACAAATCAGGTGCGGCAAGACTGTTGGCGGATGAGGAAAGCAACCAGGCTGTGCGCTCCCAGGGGCCAAACTGCCCAGCCTCTGCTCATGTATCCGTCAGATTGTAACCTGTCCCTCTCCTCCTGTGCAGACACTCATGGGTGCTGGTCTCTCAACACCTTGCCAGCATGCTGGCCACAGAACGGCTCACTGGTCAGGAGTATGGAAAGTGAAGCAAAGGTGAATACTGAATCCAGGCTCGCTAGAGCTGATTATACACTGGCGCTCTCCCCACAGTGAGGGCACGGTTCCCGCAGGGCAGTGATGTCTGTACTGACACCATCCAAGTTGCCACACCGAAGATAAAAGAAGCCCTACAGTCAATGAGAATGGGGAAAACCCTGATGTTTCCCTCTCACTCCTGCGTTTTGCTCCTTCTGGGTCACTCCCCCTCCCCCCCACTCCTCGCAGGAATCCACAGTTGGCGTTTTCCTAAAAAGACTAAAACAAGGGTGGCCAACCTATGGTGCTCCAGAGGTGCGTGGACTACAATCCCCATGCTGGCAGGGACTGATGGGAATTGTAGTCCATGAACATCCAGAGCCCCATAGGTTGGCCACCCCTAGAGCAAAGCCACAAAAGCAGCCTGTACAATTCCAATATAAGAAATGCAGACATCATGTTGAAAGAGCTGAAAAACAGACACATGTGGGGAGCGGCCCGGAAGTGGGGGCAGGCAAGACCTGTGTGGCACCTCCTCAGTTTATGCAAACGCGAGGAGACCTTGCTGCAAAGGCACTGTGGGACAAGAAGCATCGTGGAAAGGGCTCCATGCATAAGGGGTCTCTGAGGCTCCTTCCGCACATGCAGAATAATGCACTTTCAAACTGCTTTCAATGCTCTTTGAAGCTGTACAGAATAGCAAAATCCACTTGCAAACAGTTGTGAAAGTGGTTTGAAAACGCATTATTTTGCGTGTGCGGAAGGGGCCTGAGTCAGCCCCAGAGCCTCTTTGAATGCTCAGATTCTGTGGCGCATTCCCAAGAGACCCTGTGGTATAGTAGGGCCAGCTTGGCCCCTGAGGGGCTTTGCTTCCTCTTCCCCCCAGGCATACCTGATGCTGCCTTCTGAATCAGACTCCAGATCGATCAAGCTGGGTATTTTCTTCTCAGGACGGCGGCAGCAGCCCCTCCCCCCTCCCTGGGCCTCAGAGGTTTTCCACACCACCTGCTTCCCGGTCCTTCCAACAGGAGATGCTGGGGATAGAACCTGGAGCTTTCGTCATGCTAATTGCATGGTCTACCACTGAACAGCTGCCCCTCGCCAGACTGAACTTGCAACTTGTCAGAGATGTGGTGGGGGCTGCGTACTCCTGCCCTGTTGGGAGCAGCAATGTCTAACATGCAAAGGAACTGAGCAGAAGAGACCCAGCAGGGGGTGGGCAAGCGGTCAGCTAGAGAGGGCTGTAGGGTTAGTGACCTCTTGTCTGTCCTTAGGTTGATACTCTCAGGTCTAACACCCAGACTCTTCAGAGCTAGCCAGGCAGCAAGATGCTCTCTTTCCTCTCCTTCCTATCCAAAGTATAATTCCCCAATAAACATTCATCTTTTACCTTTTTGATCAATGTGTTGGCTGCTCCTCTGCGCAGTCAAATGGCAACACGGTGACTCTTCCTGCATAGTGGTGTAGTGGCTAAGAGCAGTGGCTAAGAGCAGGTGCACTCTGATCTGGAGGAACCGGGTTTGATTCCCAGCTCTGCCGCCTGAGCTGTGGAGGCTTACCTGGGGAATTCAGATTAGCCTGTACACTCCCACAGTGATCTGGGTGATCTTGGGCTAGTCACAGCTGGGTGATCTTGGGCTAGTCACAGCTGGGTGATCTTGGGCTAGTCACAGCTTCTCAGAGCTCTCTCAGCCCCACTTACCTCACAGGGTGTTTGTTGTGAGGGGGGGAAGGGCAAGGAGATTGTCAGCCCCTTTGAGTCTCCTACAGGAGAGAAAGGGGGGATATAAATCCAAACTCCTCCTCCTCCTCCTCCTCCTCCTCCTCTTCTTCTTCTTCTTCTTCTTCCTCCCATTTGAAGAGTCAAACCGTGGATGGGCAACTTGCAGAAGTCTGCTGAGTCACCTGCAGGGATGGCTGGGCCCTTCCCAGAACCAGAACCTCACGGAGTGGGGCAGCACCAAGCACTGAATCCTGGGATGCAGACCAAGCCAACATTCCTCCAACCCTCTGGAGAAGTTCTCCCCGCCACTCAGTGTCTGCAAAGGGATGAAGGACCTGCGTCATCTCTCCTCGCAGTGGTTCCTGGGGGTTGCCAACTTTGGCTTGGGAAAATCCTGGAGATTTGAGGGCAGCGTTTGGGAAGGGGAGGATGGGGGGGGGGAGGGAGCTCAGCAGGATGCAGAGCCAGAGAGCCCCCCCCCTCCAAAGCTGCCATCTCCTCCAGGGGAATCCATTCCCATTCCTGGGAGATTGGCTGCCACACTGGAAGAATGTTGCGGCCCAAACCCGTCCAAAAAGCAGACAAAATGAGCAGCTCCAGACCCAGAAAGGGGGGCGGGGTGGCTAAACCATCCACCTCCGGGTCACAAGAGGCCGGGAGTTGATGCTGAAGGGGCAAAGAGAAAAGGCGAGGGCAAGTCAGATGGGGGGGGGGGGTCTTCCATCCAAGCCGGTCCTCTTGGGGCTGACTTGCCAGGCTGGCTGCTTCAAACCATTCCGAAGCAGGCGCCCGTCGGAGTGTCCCTTCCAGAGCGCCCCTTCTTGGGCTGCAGGGGCGCCCGCCAGGTTGCCCCTCTTCTTCGGCTGGCAGCGCGGCTCTCCTGCAGGGCGAGGAGGGCTCCCTCCACGAGGGACGGCGCCGGCTGGCCAGAGCAGACGTGCGCGCCCGTCGGGCGTCCGGAGCTCCATTGAGGACCTCGCCAGCGCCAGCGCCCTTTGCAAGTGTTCGGGACTTTGCGGACGGCCCAGCTCTCGGCCCTGGGGGCTTCCCACGCACGTCTGCACGACGGCCCCCACTCTCCACCAGCCAGGCTGGGCTCCACGAGCTGGCTCCCCTTCGGCACTGAGCATGCCTGCCCGACGCCAGAGAGAGGCGGCGGGTGGAGGAGGAGCAGGAGAAGCAGGAGGCGCCTGGCAGCCGGGCAGCATGCGGCTCCGTGGGTCTGCTGGCACCAGCGTCGCGGGGACGGTGGAGGGCGCGCGGGCAGGAGTGGGGTGGGCGGCGAGGAGGGGCGAGCAGGCGGGCAGCGTGAGGCTCCGGCGGCCCTGAGCCGATGGGGAGACGCAGCCGGGGGGCCATGCTGCTGCCCTCGCCCTGCGCCCGCAACGCCACCGCGCCCTGGCCGCCCGGCGGCTCCCCGACGGCGGGGGGCGCGGGGTCCGGGCCGGGGCCGGGGGCGGTGGCGGCGGGCTGCCTGCTGTCGCTGCTGGTGGCCTGGACGCTGCTGGGCAACGGGCTGGTGTGCGCGGCCATCGTGGGCTGCCGACGCCTGCGCGCCAAGGTGACCACCATCTTCGTGGCCTCGCTGGCCGTCTCGGACCTGCTGGTGGCCGTGCTGGTCATGCCCTGGAAGGCGGCGGCCGAGGTGGCGGGCCGGTGGCCCTTCGGCGGCGCCTTCTGCCGCGCCTGGGTGGCCTTCGACATCATGTGCTCGACGGCCTCCATCCTCAACCTGTGCGTCATCTCGCTGGACCGCTACTGGGCCATCTCCAGCCCCTTCCGCTACGAGCGCAAGATGACCCCCCGCCTGGCCCTGGCCATGGTCGGCCTGGCCTGGGCCCTGGCGCTCCTCGTCTCCTTCCTGCCGGTCCAGCTCGACTGGCACCGCGGCCCCGACGGGACGGCCGCCTCCGGCAACGCCAGCCACGACGCGCCCGCCCCGCGCTGCGACGCCAGCCTGAACCGCACCTACGCCGTCTCCTCGTCGCTGATCAGCTTCTACATCCCGGTGGCCGTCATGCTGGTCACCTACAGCCGCATCTACCGCATCGCCCAGGGCCAGATCCGGCGCATCTCCTCCTTGGAGCGGGCGGCCGAGCGCGCCCAGAGCTGCCGCGGCAGCCCCCGGCCGGCCGGCGCCCCCTCGACGCCCCTGCGGGCCTCCCTGCGCCAGGAGGCGCGCGTCCTGAAGACGCTGGCGCTGGTGGTGGGCGTCTTCGTCTGCTGCTGGCTGCCCTTCTTCGTGCTCAACTGCCTGGTGCCCTTCTGCGGCCGGCCGCCCTGCGTCAGCGACGCCACCTTCGACGCCTTCGTGTGGGTCGGCTGGGCCAACTCCTCCGTCAACCCCATCATCTACGCCTGCAACGCCGACTTCCGCAAGGTCTTCGCCGGGCTGCTGGGCTGCGGCCACCGGCGGGCCCCCGCCGCCCTCGAGACGGGCAACCTCAGCCACGAGCTCCTCTCCGGCCCCCACCCCCCGCTCCCCGGGCCCCGACGGCTGCCCTCCGCTTGCCTGGGAGGGAGCCCCGGTGCCCTGGCTGCGCGCTCCTGCCCGGGCACCGCGCCCCAGTCGCCCGAGCCCTCCGACGGCGAGCTGGACTTCTCGCTCGAGGCCCCGCCCCCCGGCCCCCCGCACGGCCTGCTCTGAGCGGCCCCGGAAGGGCCAGGGGGTGGTGGAGTGAACCTGCAGAAAGGGCTCCGGGCCTCTGCTGTGGGCGGCGCTTGGGTGGGCAGCAGCGATTCAGTTGGCTGGCAGGGAAGCTGGCTGGTGAAAGGGCGGCAGAACTGGGTCCCTTTTCCCAAGGCCAGCCGGTAGGATTTGGGGTTTGTTGTGCTGGCAGAATGGGAGCCAGCTGGACCAGAGAGCGCCCCCCTCCCTCCCTCCCTCCCTCCCCCCCACACACAAGGTTGTCCTCCTGCTCAACTGGTCGGTGGCTCCCCACGGGGATGTTGGCTCTGCTGTTCTCACCTCTGGAGTTCCTGAAAATGAAATAAACTGAAAGTGGACGGGACTGTGGTGGATTTGAACTGAGCAACTGGGAGAAGAAGGGTTGAGGGACAATCGTGGAGAGGGGGGCTCTCCTGAAGAAGCCCCCCCCCCCCAAAGAAGGAGGAGACAAGCAGGCGTTCTCATACAGACTGATCCCTACTGGATCATTTCCTGTAGTGACCCTCTTCAAGGAGCAGTTTAAGGATTCTGTCCTGTGCATCATTACTTTGGAGCCAACCCCACTGAGAACTGTGGAGTTTTCTTCTGAATAAACTCGAACCAAACGGTAGGCGCGTTGAGGTCTTCTTTTGATAGAGGCCTCCAAAACATTCTGTGCATCAGACCCCCTCTTCTGCATCCTGAAATGCAAACACAGCTGGCTGTCATTTCTGCTGACAAAATGCTGGTTGGTAATTATAAGGTAGTCTTCCCTTGACAGTATTTACCAAACTGCAGGTTACAGGCTTATAATGCTAGTAATTTTCAAACAACAAAGTGCTGTGCAATGATTTCCATATTTGCTTGTAAATATATCTTATTGTGTTATTCTTTTGGGGGGACAAAAAGATGAAATATTTATAATTACAGTAAAACGCGGCCACACAACAGCAGCAGCAACAACAGCAACAACTTTAAACTGCCTTTTCAGTTTCTCATGACCCAAGAAAGAACATTAAGGCAACTTCTGAAGTGCCTGTTTTGAGGAACGTAGCCATACATGTAGTTTTTGTTAGCTGGACTGTATTTTAGTGATAAGGCAGAAATTGAATCCAACATTAAATCCAGTCAAAGAGTCACACTGACATACAAGTAAGCCTTCACTCACCGAGGCTTACTTCCAAGTAAACATACATAGGATCCAGCTGTTCTCTTAGGTACTGAGAAGTATATCTCATTGAAACAAACGGCTTCAGTCGCATTTATGAACACACGAATCAGTCTGCTGGCCCGTCAAGCTCAGAATTGTCTATTCAGACTGGCAGTGGCTCTCTGGCATCTTGGCAAGAGGCTTTTCACATCACCCACCACCTGCTTTCAGCTGGTGATGCCAGGAACCGTCTGCACCCAAAGATGAGGCACGGCCCCATTCCTTTGCGAGACAGCCATAAATGAAACACCCAAACTGAAAGGATGTGGAGCAGCAGTGGCGTAGGAGGTCAAGAGCTCGTGTATCTAATCTGGAGGAACCGGGTTTGATTCCCAGCTCTGCCGCCTGAGCTGTAGAGGCTTATCTGGGGAATTCAGATTAGCCTGGGCACTCCCACACACGCCAGCTGGGTGACCTTGGGCTAGTCACAGCTTCTCAGAGCTCTCTCAGCCCCACCTACCTCACAGGGTGTTTGTTGTGAGGGGGGAAGGGCAAGGAGATTGTCAGCCCCTTTGAGTCTCCTGCAGGAGAGAAAGGGGGGATATAAATCCTAAACTCCTCCTCCTCCTCCTCCTCCTCCTCCTCCTCCCCCTCCCCCTCCTCCTCCTCTTCTTCTTCTTCTTCTTCTTCTTCTTCTTCTTCTTCTTCTTCTTCTTCTTCTTCTTCTTCTTCTTCTTCTTCTTCTTTTTCTTCTTCTTCACTTTTTAAAAACTTGAAAGCACTGGACTAACCTCCATAGGGAGCTGCACTTTTAAAATAGCTAACTTTTTAAAATTATACTATCTCTTTCAAGCAATGATGAAATTGGCAGAAAAACGTTTTCCAGGGAAGACCTTTTGTGCTTGCACAATATATTTACCATTTAGTATCAGATGCTTAAAAGGATTTGACAAATTTTAATAGGGCAGTCAAATGCATTGGTCATTCCACCCCTCCACCCCTTTTTTGAAGGCTTGCTGAGAGATCTTGTGAATCAGCCACTCTTTAGAAGGTTCTCAAAAGCTTGGAGCTATTTTGTGTGATAAATATTTGTGCTGTATTTTCAGTTTCACATCTGATATTTAAGACAAGTGTCTCATATTTCTGTTGCCTCTGTTTTTTAAGATCATAGCATTTTACTGCAAGGTTTAAAATCACACACAGCTCTTCATCAAGTAGATGGGGCATTTTAGAAGCTAAATAAGGGCTCTTTTTCTTCATGGTCCTTAGGACAACTTACCTTTAACTCAGAATTAATCCAATATTTGTCAATAGTCCAATGTTAAGAAGAAGGCTGGGTTCAAATATTGTAACTCCTGAAGTTTCTGGTTAAAATCCCCTGTAGAGTAGGCCATACCGAGTCCTTGAGGGATACACTCTAGGTACAAAGTTCATTACTATGCTCTGTGTAAGGAAAGAAGTGGTTATCCATGGAAGTCCAAAAGAAAAACAACAACCCCCCAATAATCCATGTAGTACCTTATCTTAGCAGCTAATCATGTGTTTCTATATTTGAACTTACAGCTCTAAGCTAGTATAAGGCTTTTTTTACCCATAGATGATAATTTTCTAGCAAAATTCAGAGGTGAAAGGCATCAACATCTACAGACAACCTAGGGAAGATCAAGTAAAAAGTAGTTCCATTTTGGCTATTTAGGCCCAGCAATGATAACAATTTATTAATGTGATATGAACTGATCATCTGTAAATTTGCAAAGTGCATTGAAGCTTCTGGATAGACAGTTCATGATGAGAGGCAGGGGCGTTGGTGCCCTTAAGCCTTCCTCAGAGCACTGGCTTGTGTCCTGAGGAGATTTTTCCCTCCAAAACTCTAATGGTTAGTTTTTGCTTTGACTGAGTTGCCCTTTTGTTTGTCAGTATGCAATGCAGTCCCATGAATGTGGTAATTTAGACTTTGTGCATATACTTTGTGTTTTCCACTTTTATAAATTAAATTAAACAGTAAGAATGGTCTTTAGTTGTTCAATCAGGGCAGTTCACAGACAGGAAGATGAGCAGCTTTGTGGAGACACGAAATAATATTTTCCTTTTTGTCAGAAAAAAAAAAACTGGCACCAGAGGCTTGTAAAGTTTAAACAAAGAATCAAAAGTTTTTATGTACAAGAAATAAATCAGGAAATTTTTCTGGCAAAAGATAAAATTGAAATCATTTACAAGAAGCTGGTTTCTGCGAGGTTACTATTTTACAAGTTGTTTTGTTACCTTATTACAGTTGATACAAGGTTCACACTTTAGTGCATTCAAGTTGTTACAGTCACTTAACTTCTCCACAAACTAAGGACCCACCAGGATAGGTGTCCAGTTTTTTGTTTGGTTCTCTGGTTAATGTGTTAACAAAACCTTAATTTCTACACTCAGATTAAGTATAACCTACACAGTTCCTCAAACACTAAGGCCCCTTCCACACAGGCCCTTAGCCTCCAGAGAATGGAGCTGCTCCAGAACAATTGTTCTCTCAAGTGTTCAAATCAGTTATGTCCTCAAAACTCTCAGTGCCCTGGCTAAGTATGCTCTGCAGTCCTCTCTAGCCAGTCACGTGGAGTTCCATGTTAACCCTTTGGGCTCTCAACATTCCACTGTCTGAATGTGCCTGTAACGTATCTATCCTTTATTCCCCCGAGGAGCAAGTAGCAGCTTCAGGACTGTATCATTTATGGTTTACTTCTAATGAGAGTTGTACCCTAGTAGTTCATAAACTTCAATCACAGCAGTTAACCCCTACTGAATAAAAGAGATGCTTGCTTCTGAGTGAACGTGCATGGATTGCACTGTTAGGTAGAGGAAATGATCAAACACCCTGGTTTAAAGTTGTGGTGGTCCCAGCCCGTTACCTTTTGAAATAAGTGTATTGTATATTGTGAAGAAGCAAGCCTTTATTGGCATAGACAACAGTACAACAGTAATAAAAAACAGATTAAAACAGATTAAAAAGCATATACAATACAGGTCGAAGGAAATCTACTGGCGTTTAGTAATTTCCAGGAGAAAGTCTGCCACTATCGTACAGAGAGAAGGATCAGGGTTGTCCAACAAGTAGTGTAATCTAATTAAATCGGGGAGATGGGGTAAATGTAAAGGAGTAAGATTCACATACTTGGTTCTGATTTCCTTGAATCTGAGACAGTGTAGTAATTGGTGGGCCAGAGATTCAACTGAGCCATCGTTACATGGGCACAATCTTTTAGCCTTTTCTTGCTTATTAAATCTGCCATGTAACAAGGCAGAAGGCATAACATTAAACCTGGCAAGCATTATGGCTCTCCTTTGAACCGGGTTTATTAAGCAATACAGGTAGTGTGCCAAGAGGCCCTGTTTAAATGAGAGAGAAAAATACAGGGGGGAGCATGTTTTCTTGGCTGCGGTGATTAGGGTAGAGAACTCTCTATCCAATAGTTGACCTTTTAGTGTATTGTATATTGTATTGTGTGCTTGCTATGCACTTTGTTCACATTTCTTCAGTTGCATGCAAGGTGAAAACCTCATCAGCTTAGCCCCAGCTGTTTTCAGCTTGATCATGATTGTTTGAGTTGTTAAACTGAGTTGCATCTGGTTATGGCCCACCCACCCTGGGGGAAAGGATAGGGACAGGGAGGGGCCCATCATATGGTTTTGGCCAACCCACCCTGGGGGAAGGGGAGGTGCTTAATTTTTTATTTATTTGAAGACCACTGAAGAGTTCTATGTAACTGCCAGGCTGAAAAATGTCAAAGGAAGGACGGGAAATTTCTCCAAGGAAGCAAAAGAGATTACGTTTCTGTCCCTTGCCTTGTCTCCATGGGTGCCCAGCAACGGCCTGGCAACGTGAATGGAGAGAGATGTTGAGAGCACCTTTTGCCCTTCTGGAGGGCAAGGATTTAGCCAGAAGGAAGTCCCTGAGAAGAGGTTAAATGAAGAAGAAGAAGAAGAGTTTGGATTTATATCCCCCCCCCTTTCTCTCCTGCAGGAGACTCAAAGGGGCTTACAACCTCCTTGCCCTTCCCCCCTCACAACAAACACCCTGTGAGGTGGGTGGGGCTGAGAGAGCTCCGAGAAGCTGTGACTAGCCCAAGGTCACCCAGATGGCGTGTGTGGGAGTGCACAGGCTAATCTGAATTCCCCAGATAAGCCTCCACAGCTCAGGCGGCAGAGCTGGGAATCAAACCCGGTTCCTCCAGATTAGATACATGAGCTCTTAACCTCCTACGCCACTGCTGCTCCCAATGAGAGACTGGTACCAATGAGAGACTGGTACAGAACAGAGAAGAGAAAGGGTGCAGAGGAAGCAGGCCTCTCTGGCTCTCCAGTTCTGCTGCCCTTTCTGGAGTGCTGGTGAGCTTGGCACAAAGATCCATCATATGTCCTCCTCTTCCAACATCACATATGTTCTCTGGCAAGTCTGTGTTCTTCACTGCGTGTAAGGTGGGAGCAGCAGCAGAGGCCCCTTGAGCAAGGGCTGTATCACAGCTCAGTCCATTCAAAGCAGCAGGTGAGGTCGGGGGAGATTGAAAGAGCAGCAGAGGACACAGCTCAACAGTTTCTCCGTGAAGCCGCTATTTCCCAGACCTTTTCTTCCACGGTGATGCTGAAATGGTACACAGATGAGTTTCCATTGTCTAAAGCATGACTCACAAGGATACTGGAGAGACAAATACTTCTTTGGGGTCCATGAGTACAATAGCCAGCCTTTGTGGGAACAACAGCACCGGTCATACTTCAAAATGTGTTCCCACCACAGGGAAGCCGTCCTGCCTTCACTCGAGCAATCACGATGGCAGCTTTTGCTACAGCCTGCGATCGGCACAACGGCTCTAGCTCTTTCCAAGACCTCAGGATTGTTAAGCATTACAAATCTCAGAACAACCAAAGGTAATTTATTCCACATGAATGGAGAAGCGAATACAGAAGAATTCTGCCCAATTATTTTTTAATTGAAAGAATTCTGAGGTGAGGTGTGTCTCGGGAGCTTAACTCAAAGCAACAGCTGGAGATGTTATGAATGGAATGGAGTGATTTCAGCCGATCCCCTTTGCAGCTTTGAAAGATAACTTAAGTAAGCCTGAAAAGGGGGGGGGGTATAGAAATTTAATAAAATCACAGTAAAATAATAAGACCAACACCCAATTAAAAATGCCAGTGTTTCTAGCAGTTGCTTGTTGAGATCCGACTGCATGAAACATATGTTTCAAATTCCAAAAAAAGAGCTTATTTATCTCTCTATCTCTCTCCTTGGGTCCATCCAAGGAGGCTGAGTGAGGCACCAAGTCTATTGTCGTTGGTGGGACTGAGAGATGCTGTTTGGCCGAGGGGTTGAGATGATTGCTAGGGCTGCCATTCATTAAACTGATCATTTTTAAATTGTTTTTAAATTGTCTACTTGAGCCTTTTCTGAAAGGTAGTCTATATTTTTTTTAAAAAGTAAAATTAAAAGCGAATTCTTTTGCGCTCATATTGCAGTCACATTTCTCATGGTTCCAGCACTGTCCACATCTCCTGAGTAACAACGCAATCCTAAGAACGTTTTACTGGGAGCAAGCCCCATTAATAGGGTTGGATAGACAGTTGGATAGGTCTTGAGTAAACCTGCTTAGGAACGCGCTGTGAGTTTAGTGAGGAGACATTTCCCCTTGACTTTGGAGCGCACGTTTGCTCGTCCAGACAATTTCTACTCAGTTCTATCTGGATATAACAGATCTGCTCTGGAGGTCATTATATACACCATAGGAGAATGTGTTCCTACTGGGCCTCAGTTGTTTGTGATACAAAACAACAGCAAATAGAGACGTTGTGGGTCTTTGCTGGCCAATATTCCACACATCCCTCCATTGCCTGTCTCATGTGCCATAAACTCTCTCAAAGGCAAACATCTTTTCCTTGTCACAGAAATCTCTCAATGATTTTTTAAAATTTTTGCTACAAGTGAAAATCCATGGGTAGCTTTTGCAGTATTCTGTGTTTTCCCAGACACACATGGTAGCTTCTTGCAAACATGCAACATCATGCTTAAAAAGAGGTCAGACAACATTTTACCCCAACAATCCTAGGTGGGGTGGGTGTGGGCAATTGGGGGGCAGGGAGGGAGGTGGACCCAGTGTGGTTCCACTTTGTAATTTTCCTTGGTTTATAGTGCAAGCCTATTGATAGCAAACGAGGGCACCATGGGAGGAATTTGCATTGTGATGAAATATACGAAACAAAGAACCTATAGCACAGACCTGGGCATTATACGGCCCGCGGGCCACATCCGGCCCGCCGGATGACCCTGACTGGCCCCCCTGCCGTGCTAAGGAGCAAGGCGTCTTTGAAAGCCCCGCAGAAGCCGGTTGCCTTGGCTGCCGGCTTCTGCGGGGCTTTCAAAGGCGCCTCGCCCCCCTGCCTTTTGACCCGGCCCTCCACAATATTTTCTGTTTCTTATGCAACCCCATGGAAAAAATAATTGCCCACCCCTGCTATAGCATGTAAATAATGAAAAGATTCTGTGTCCACTCTTGAAGGTGTTTGCCTTCATCTTGTCCCATACACAGGGGCGCATATCTAGAGAAAATGGTACCTCGGGGAAGCACTAACCTCCCCCCCCCCAGTGAACAGACAGTTAAAGTAAAAGCATGTCCACCCCCTCCCCCGCGTGGCCAGCATTCTCCATAATGGAGAAAAGTCGCAGCATCCAAAGGAGCCTTGGAGACTTTTGGGAGAGTTTTGCCAGGCAGGAAGCTGCAAGAGAGTCCGAAGAGGATCAGAAATCCGTTTGCAGAACAGATGCGCAATAAGAATGCAGCCAAAAAGTCTCCTGAAAAATGAGTCCCCGTGTCACATTCATATCTTCCCGTCTCTTAATGCTGCAGCTGTCAAAATGAAAACGTTCTGATCACCTTGCAGCACGGAGAGACCAATGACAACACACAATGTTTCAAATAGTTGGATTTGGAGGGGAAAGGGAGCCAGGGATCCGCAAACACCTCCAAGTCCTTTCTGTTTGGTTTACAAATGCACTTTAAATAGCTACACACTCAGTAGTCTTTCCTGTAATTTTTAAATCAAGGAATGTTGGAGCAGAACCTTTGTTGTTTCCGCACGGTCAAAATATCCTGGTTGAGCAAGAGATATATCCTGATGTGATCAAGAAATTTGCATGGTTCTCGGTTCTGAAGTGGGTTTGCCCCAAGATATTCAACCAAACTGGCGATTCTTTTCAAAAATCCCAGGGTGAGCTTGATAGAGCCTGCTACCATGAGAATTCCAATCGGGTGCAGAAACAGTTTATTTTTCCTGCCCAGCCACCTGATCTCCTCGCCTGACGTTCATTCAAGCTGCCACTCGCCTTAAGAGACATTTCTAACCTGTGTTTAACTGCAGTAAATATCTATTAGCTGCACCCTGTCTTCTATCCGTTCTTGACAGTCAGCCCATGACAATATTGCAGAAACAGATTTATTTAGTCTAGTGTCAGACAGTATCATAAGGAAGGCACAAAGATAGTGTCCTGTCTTTAATTAGTATCAACTGAAAAAGTTACTAAACAAAATCTTGTACAAAGTAGCCTCTCTAAAACCAGCTTCCTTTGTGTACCTATATTTTTGTCTCCTTAATCCTTTGCTACTTTAGCTCTTTTGAACTTGTTTCTGTAAATAAAATCTTTCAGTTTCTGGTTTCAGTTTTACAAGCCTCTGGTGCCTTTTCTTGACTTAATTGGTGACAGAAAGACAATGGGTTATTTTAGTTTCCTTTCAGAGATACTTCCCTGCCTAACAGACAAGTGCCCTGAAAGAGCAGCCAAAGACTATTTAGACAGTTTCTTAGAAAAAATATATGTGGGAAAACCGAAAGAGAAATATGAACTCTTGAACATTCTGTCCACATTACTAAAACGTTTGTTTTGATGATAAAAAGTTGCTCAGTCAAAGCTGTTCTATCAGTGATTTTGGAGGGAAAAAATTCCCTCAGAGCATAGACAGCTGGCAGATGCTTGTGTGTGTGTGAGGCACGCCCTCTCTCTCTCTTACTGAGGACAGTAGGGGGTGCCTCAATATAACAGGCAAGCCCAGCAGTCAACAAGAAGAAACAGGATTCAAATATAACATTTTTGCCTAAACCAGTAGGTATCAATCAATTATGTGAAAAGTGTAGGAGAAAAGATCTTTTGTAGGACAGTCACCAGAGATCTTTGTTAACTTTTAGCGAAGCAACTGTGTGAGACAGCCCAACACCACATTAAATGAATGAGAAACCTAAAGGCCAGCTGCTTAGAAATATTATGTAAATGCTGTTGATGACATTGGGGTATACTAAATGGTGATACACCTGGGCTGGGCTTAACTGGCTGGTTTCCACCACTTCCTGAATCTGCTGAATATTCTAAGTATGTGGAGTGTGTTTGTGTTATAGAAGGTGAACAATAAAATGCTGATTCAAACATAATGTCTCTGCTCAGAGTCTAACAGCTGCAAAAAAAAAAAGTATCAAGGCAAGCTTTGGGGGCACTGCCCCATTTCTATTTTTGTGTAAATCCTACCCAAATGAAAGCCTCATAGTCTTTTGTATGTGTGCATGTGTACAAAATGCTATCAAGCTGCACCCTGCGACCTCAGCAAAGGGCTTTAAAGGCATGTGAGAAGCAGAGGTGACTTAGCATTTGCACCAAGCCTTCCTTGCTGGTCTCCCTTCCAAGTCCCAACCCTGCTTAACTTGTGAGATCTGATGAGATTCGGGAGATCCCATCATGCCACCTTCCCTCCACCATAGTTATTCATATTAGTTTTCGATTGTTTAAATGCTTGCAGTGGGCACTTTGAACCAGCTGTTGCCTTGTTTGGAATGATTCACAGTATCACATGGTGATAAGGATTCACATGAACCAGACCAAGATCCTTGTAGTAACACAATGCTGCTGGAAGGCTAGCCATAGTCAAAGGAGGGATGTTCTGGAGCCCACTGGTTCAGCGTATCTTCTGCCAGCGGGTTGCAAGAAGGGAGGCAGGTTTTTTTTGTGTAGTGGTGCAGCTGTCCAAGAGCATCTTGAGTCTATAGCCTTCAGCTTATACAAGCTGTACACAACAGTGTGATCCATAGCATAGCCCCAGGGGAGTCCCGGTGTCCCACCGTGTGGCTGCTGCATCCCACCAGATAGCACACTGTTTAAATAAAGGGCAAGTAAACTCATCGGCCAAGCAGTGATTATGAGGAATATTTGCCCACCTGCTTGACTCACACCCTGCCTACTGGCTATGAGCAAGACGCCATCCCACCAGCGGCCTGTTTGGCTGCCCATGATGGACCTGACACTCTTTGCATGTAGTATAGTATGCACAATGGCATTGCACTGTTCCGTGCTACATGTAAGAAAAGGCCCAGTGTACAGGGTCTGGCTCCTCCACAGCCCCACTGTCAGGATGTCTGGGATGCTTTGCTATGCCAAACTCTGTCTGCTGTTCTGCTATGTTTCTCTCCCGCAGCTCTCTTATCAGTAACCTTGGGGCTTAGAAGAACTGATTCAGTGAATGTCTGTTGTGTTTCATACGTTGTGGGGGGGGGGGTACTGTTGCCTATTATCAAACTGTTCTGAGGGATTAGCTCAGAACAGGCTTCTCCCTTTCTTCTGTCATCAGCAATAAAACCTTGGAACTTTCAAGCGCTTCATTGTCTATGCAGGGGAGTTCTGACACACACACACCTCCCCTTCCCCGGAAGACCACTGCTGCTCACCATGCACCCCCACACTGTGTGATCCCCACAGTCCTGATGGGCCACTTGCTGGTCAGCATCTGTCCAAAATGGCGAGGCATCTGAGGTTCCACCAGTGGGCAGCCACAGCAGTTGAACATCATGTCCTTGCCTGCACCAACACACCTCAGTGAGATTTATATCATCCCTAATGAAAGCAAATAGCTGTGTTCTTTGAAGTGTCTTACTAAGTCTGTCGGATGTTGTTCCACACGTGTATTTTCTCACAGTTTTCGAGGAGTCAGTCATTCCCCTCCTGTGTGTCATTGGACCAGGGGCGCAGCAAGGGGGAGTTGCACCCAGAGCATGTGCGCGCCCTGCACCCCTGCCGTAGCAGTGCCCTCCTCCAGAACATCCCAGAATGCCCCCAGAACACCCTAGCCACACCCCCACCCTGGCGTGTGCCTGGGGCATCGTGCCCCCCTGTCCCATTGGTGCTTCGCCACTGCATTTGACTACCTGACCAGTGTCTATGATACTGGAGGAGAGGCTCTTCCATCTGAGGTGCAGGTATGGAAGCAGCTACGAGGCAAATGGGAGCTAATAGGAGATGAAGCTACACCTTTGAGGGTCCATAACTTTGGACCCCCTGAACCAAACTTCACCAAACCTGGGTGGTATCATTAGGAGATACTCCTAAAGATACCCTGAAAGTTTGGTGCTTCTAGCTTAACAATTGCACCCCTGACAGCAGGCACCCCCCAAATTTCCCCAGATTCTCCTTTTAAATCCACCTCCTTCAGCATGGATTTAAAGGGAGAATCTGAGGTCCTCAGTTTAGAAGAAGAAGAAGAGTTTGGATTTATATCCCCCCTTTCTCTCCTGTAGGAGACTCAAAGGGGCTGACAATCTCCTTGCCCTTGCTCCCCCACAACAAACACCCTGTGAGGTAGGTGGGGCTGAGAGAGCTCAGAGAAGCTGTGACTAGCCCAAGGTCACCCATCTGGCGTGTGTGGGAGTGCACAGGCTAATCTGAATTCCCCAAATAAGCCTCCATAGCTCAAGTGGCAGAGCAGGGAATCAAACCCGGTTCCTCCAGATTAGAATGCACCTGCTCTTAACCACTACGCCACACTGAAAGTGATGCTGTTTCAGGGTGGGGGATAATCCACCCCAAAACAGCATCACTTTCAATGTTGTTTAACTGGGGACCCCAGATTCTCCCTTTAAGGTGGATTTAAAAGGAGAATTTGGGCTCTCTAGTTTAAACACCATTGAAAGTGATGCTGTTTGGGGGTGGATTCCAGCATCACAGCGGCTGCCTGGGGGTAGCGCAAAACTCAGATTTTGTACCAGGCTCCATTTTCCCTCTATGCCTCTGCCCAGAGGGGAGGGGCAGGGCAGGGCAGGGCAGGGGAGTCTGCCATCCCCAACCTTGGAGAACTGCTTTTATAAGCCCTAGGCCAGGGGCGGGGCTTGGGGAGGCGTGGCCATGCCCTAGGGGCGGGTGGGGGTGTGGCCCCACCCCCGAACCCCCCCCATAAAAATGTATACCTACGTCCCTGCTTCATTTATATGGAATTTGACCACTCCTTTGGAATATGTTGATTAATAAAATGGCACAGTCCAGCTAAGGTTAAAGACCTTGCAAGCACAGGCTGAAATCTTTCTGTATGAAATCAATAGGACTTAAAATGGCTGCCCAGTTCCCTTAAAAAAATAATGTGTGTGTGTGTGTGTGTGTTCCATTAAACCATTATAGGATAAGTAGAGTAACAAGTATTCCCTGACATTTCCTTTGTTCCAGACATTCAAAAATAGAATCTTTTTTCTTTTCTGAGAGGCATTTTTCCTTGTCTTGTCCTTTCCCTGAATTTAATTATGTGCACGACTTCATTAACAGAGCATTCCACATTCCCCTCGTACAACTGGCAATTAAAATATCATTTGATAGTTTGGTTTGATTTTATTCCCCATACAATATATCATTGTTTCTGAACAATTCGAAACCCATGATGTCCCTGCTCTCGTAGTGTTGAAACTTTTTTCTTTTTTTGACAAGCGACAGTTAAAGGTTACTCTCTGCACCTGTTATCACCAGTGATCTTTCACGAGTGTTATTTTCTCGGAATCTGTAGAACATTTCGGTTTCTTGCTTTATCATGATACATATTTTGAGTTCTGAAAATCTGTCCTTTTCTCCTATTATTTGAGCATCTCAGGTCCCTATTCTGTTGGTTTATTTTGCTTCCCACAGTCATATAACCCATTAGCACCGGTACCTGCTTTACACTGGGCTAGCCTCTCCTCCCAACAGACAAAGGGTGAATGGAGGAAAGCAGGGCTCCTGCCAATCAACTACCTTCCCCCACTACATATTTTATATTAAGAGATAATAATTTAATATAAGGTTGGAACAGCAAAACTCTTATCAACTAGCATATCAGCCTCACAGTTTTTTGCTTGCTCCCCATCAAAAGCTTGCCAAAGGAGTACAGCCAGCCAGATGGATCCAGTGGTGGGAAATGGTACCAGCCAGTGATAACATCCACTCTGAAAGAAGATGGGGCCCAACCTCTGTTTAAAAGCAACCGGGGGCTGTTGGTGAATCTGGGCCTCCACGCTTCATCTGCATTGCACAGCCCTTCAACCCGCTTTTTCTCCAGAGGAAGAAGAAGAGTTTGGATTTATATCCCCCCTTTCTCTCCTGCAGGAGACTCAAAGGGGCTTACAATCTCCTTGCCCTTCCCCCCTCACAACAAACACCCTGTGAGGTAGGCGGGGCTGAGAGAGCTCCGAGAAGCTGTGACTAGCCCAAGATCACCCAGCTGGCGTGTGTGGGAGTGCACAGGCTAACCTGGATTCCCCAGATAAGCCTCCACAGTTCAGGCGGCAGAGCTTGGAATCAAACCCAGTTCCTCCAGATTAGATACACGAACTCTTAACCTCCTATGCCACTGCTGCTCCACTTTCCACTTTCTTTAATCACTTGGTGATAAGTTTTAATCCTGTGAGATCTCCAGCTGTCACCTGAAGATTTCCAGTCCTGTGGGGGGAACCAGGAATGAGGCAAATGTAATACCCTCGTTCTGTTTCTCCTCAGTTGTAGCCTGACCAGTATGAGAGAAGGCCAAGACTGAGACAGGTCTATAAATTTGTCATACAGTTTAAAGCTTGATCAAGGACTGAGAAGGTTTTGATGTAAAGATAGAAGTGACACACTTTGATAGACTGACTTAAATCTTGGCTTACTTTGTGATCTGCAATATGCGGGGAGCATCACTCACAGGAATCCAGCGCTTACAGGCAGTGGTGGGATCCAAAAATTTTAGTAACAGGTTCCCATGGTGGTGGGATTCAAACTGTGGCATAGCGCCAATGGGGCTGGGCGGGGCACGACGGGGGCGTGGCCGGGCATTCCGGGGGTGGGGCATTGCTGGGCGGGGCTGTGGCAAGGACACAGCCGCTGCACCGGTCCTTGGGCGGGAAACAAATGCACGCAGGCGCAGGCTGCCACGCATGCCGGTGCACCTCCTGCTAGACTGCTTCAAGTTCTGCGCGCTACTGCTGAGAGGAGGGGCGCAACTAAGGCAAAAATCATGTGGCAAAACCACCAATTAGTAACCCCCTCTCGGCACACACAAATAATTAGTAACCTACTCTCGGGAACCTGTGAGAACCTGCTGGATCCCACCTCTGCTTACAGGCATTAGAAGGCGGAATGTGCAAAAGAGCTAAAAATAAATTTTCATGAACTTCACTTTCTGCAAAGCTACTCCTCTGGCTCTTTGTTGAGGAGATGAAGTTTCTGGTTGGATGAGATCCCTGCCAGGCGCACATCCACTGAATCACGCTTTTCTCTGGCTCTACCCGGCTCTAGCAGCCCCAAAACAAAGGTAAGACATGAGATACCATAGTAACTACCAGAGCAGATGGTTTCTGACCACCCCAAATGTTAGCAACAATCATTTTGTTTTGGGATTTACTGCATTACTATATCTATAACTGGGCACTGATCTAATAGTGGCTCTTAGATTTTCAGATTGTCACTCACTCCCAAGCAAAACTGTAATGGACTTAGGACCCGGAACAGTGCTATTTTTTTTAAAAGTGGAGATTCTCAAGCAGCTAGAATCTCTACCCATTTCTATGTTTTTCTTTATCCCCAGGGAACTGCAGCCCCCACACAAAACTCTGCCCTGCCTCTTTTCTTCCAAATGCTAGGAGCAAAATACCTGGCAAATACAAAGAGCCTGTTGATTTTCCCTTGTAGAGCAAACTGCTGGTTCTAGAAGCTGCATGATGTAGACTGAGGAAATGGAAAGCGTCATAATGTCACATCACCCCATGGGTCAATAATGGCCCGGTGCGTGCACAAGGGACTACCCCTACCTTTTAAAAGAACTCACACTTATTCAGGTCATCGTCCAACGTTTCATCCATCACAAATGTGGCTGTTTATTAGTGATTTGGCAAAACAAATAAGTGATCAAAGCTGCTGACCTACTCTCTCTGTCACAGAGTGTGCAAGTGACTTGTGACTCTGCCGCAGAAGCTCGTGGGCTGACCTCGGGCCAGCCAGTTAGACACTCTCGAGCCTGGTCTACCTCACAAGGTTATTGTGAGGCTAAATGGAGGGGCAAACACTGTAAGCTGCTTTGGGCTCCCACAGGGGAGAAATATGGGTGTACGGGTGGAATACATTGATCAGCTGTGTCCCCCTTCTCTGACATGGGCATGAACACACAACTAATTAGCTGTGAAACTCCTTAGTTCTGTGGTGGCGAACCTTTGGCACTCCAGATGTTAAGGACTACAATTCCCATCAACCCCTGCCAGCATGGCCAATTGGCCATGCTGGCGAGGGCAATGAGGTGTAGTCCTGTATCTGGAGTGTAAGTGCTCCTACCTACTATGGGGTCTAAGATCCAATCTCTCCACCTCTTTCAAGGAGCGGCCATGCCACTCAGTCCAGCCTTCATGGCTCAGCAATTTTCCCCGGAAACTCACACTGCACAATCTGGCAGCATGCCTGTAAGGAATTCCAAAGAGCAGAAATAAAAGGCTTTTGAATATAAGTCCGTTTATTCAGACATCTTAGAAAGCACACACACACGATATGACAGGAATGAGACCTCCCGCCCAAACTACAGGTTATAACGTACCCGAATCCTCCCCCCTCATGAGAACGGAATGCTCATCCTGGACAGCAAGATAAGCCGTCCACCAAGGTTGTTGCTGCCGATTCTGGCCCGCCGCCCGGCTGGAGGCATTCCGTCAAGGCCAGCTGGCTGGGAGAGAACCAGGCAGAATCGCCATCCTTACACTCTGCCTCCCCTAAGAAAGCCTCCCCCCCTGGTTTATTAGGAAAGGCTTTGTGGAAAGCAGAAATGAGGGAGGGGGCATCAATATTTTCTGTATACACCCATTGATTATGGCCAGAGGGATAGCCAACCCATGAAACTAGATATTGTAGACGATTGCGGGAGAAACGGGAGTCCAGAATAGCATCTATTTCATAGTGCTTGTGGCCATCAATTATAACTGGCGGAGGTGGCTCCGGAGGGTCGTGCCAGGCATCTGAAACAGAACCTCCTTGAGCAAGCTGGAATGAAAGACAGGGTGAATGTTACTTAATGAGTTAGGCAGTTCCAAACGAGCAGTAACATCATTGATCACCTTTGTAATCCGAAAAGGGCCCACAAATTTCTTGCCAAGTTTGAATATTTGTGCCGTCTCTAAGGTTTTAATTGGACAAGTAGACCCATGCCCCAACCCATATAGGGAAGTCTGAAGCGGCGTTTGTCCGCCTGAACCTTTTGTGATTCTTGGGCCTGCTGTAAGGTAGACTGCACCGTTTCCAACCCTCGGCTAGCGAAGAAATCCATTGTTCGAATTCCGGAGGCTGCAGTACCTCTGCAGGCAGCTGGGGCAACGGTGGGAAGGACCGACCAGAAACAATCTCGAACGGGGTCTTTAGCGTGCTGCTATGAATGGCATTGTTATCACGCATACTCTGCAAAGAGTCATCGCACCAATTGTCCTGATGATAGTTAGTATAACAAGCGTAAATACTGTTCTAACGTTCTGTTAAGTCCGTTCTGATTGGCCGTCACTTTGAAAGGCGTGGTAGGAAGCGTGACAGCCGTGGGTGGTTCCCAACAGCTCCAGGAACGCCTTCCAAAACTTAGACGAATTGGGGACAGCGGTCGGATACCACCTTGTCGGAGGAGTGTAGGCGATAGACATGTTGGATAAACAACTAGGCCAATTTAGGTGCCCTACGGGATGGTGGTGCAAAAGGAATAAAATGGCTTGTTTAGAAAAAGATCCACTACCACCCATAAAACAGTGTTCCCGTGGCTTTCCGGCAAATCGGTTATAAAATCCATGGACATGACCTGCCAGAGATTGCTCGAGATGCATCCGGGGAGGGGTTTTAATAACCCATGTGGCTTTCCGGTATCGACTTGGCTTCCCGCATTACAGACGGGACACCCTTTGATATATCGTTTCAATGTCTTTGGCGCATGTGGGCGCCACCAGAACTGTCGGCGGGCCAGATGCAGCATTTTCAAAAATCGAAATGCCCAGCCTGGATGGGCATCATGACGCGACATATTTCGAGAACCTGCCTCCTGGAGAGGAGGAAGGGACGATACTCAACACCCTCCCCGTTTCCTGGAAAGCACCACCCTCCAAAGCGTAGTTGTGAATCTCCGTCCTCGCCCGAGAGCTCGCATGGAGCTTCCTCGGCCTCCTTGAATCCCACCGGAGGAAGGGGGAGACGATGTTAGGGATGGCATCGGAGGGGGGAGGAGTTTCCGCTGTGCATGTTTGCAGGATCGAGGGTGACAGCTAACTCCCAGCTGGGAGGGAGTAAGAACGGTGGCGATGCGGATGTCTTCAAAGTAGCGATGTGTTCCCCCCCTCCCCGGGGAGGCCGAGACGGCGCATCCAGCCAGTTTTGTTGCTCTTACCAGGAAAGAAATGGACTGTGCAAGAGAACCTGGAGGAAGAAATGCGGCCCAACGTAATTGTTTGGCAGACATTTTGAGCGGTGTAGACAGGGCAGCCAGATTCTTGTGATCCGACCAAACTTGGAGGTTAGGGTGCTTGGCTCCTTCTAGCCAATGGCGCCAAACACTCAAAGCAGCTTTGATAGCCAAGCGGTCTCCTTATCCCCACAGTCCAGTTCCCAGTTCAGCCCCAGAAACTTTGGACAAGTAAGCACCACGGGCACCAATTTGTTATCTTTATTTTTTCTGTGGCAAGAGGAGCCAGCATGCTTTATCCGAAGCATCCACATGCACGATGAAGGGAAGATCTGGGTTTGGGTGCCTCTAAAATTAGCTTCCCTGTGGTAAAAGCTGCTTTTAGCTGCTGGAATGCTTTGACTGGCATTCCTGAGACCAGCAGGAGTGGGAGCTCGGAGGGTTTAGAAGCCCTCTTCGCGAGTCTTTGCCTTTGTTCTCAGCGTAGAGAGATCTGTGAGCAGTAAAGAGTGATTCTCCAGCAAATCGGGGAATAAAAGTCCACGATAGAAATTGGCAAAGCCTAGGAAGGATTGCAGTTCCTTCCTGTTGGTGGGGGCAGGCCATTCAATTATGGCGGCTATTTTCGCTGGGTCCATTTCCAAACCCTCATGAGAGATCCGATACCCCAGATAATCTATGGAGGAGCGATGGAAACAACATTTTGACAACTTAACAAAGAGGGAGTTATCTAGTAAGCGTTGTAAGACTTCTCGTACTAGTTTCTCATGCTCCTCAATGTTTTGTGAATAAATTAAAACATCATCTAAATATACAACCACCCCTTTGTATAACAGATCTTGTAAAACTTCGTTGATAAGGGCCATGAAAGCTCCTGGGGCTCCAGCTAATCGAATGGCATTATTAAATATTCGTATTGTCCAAACTTTGTATTAAAGAAGCTGTCAAGTGTTCATAGCCTTCCATAATCACGGACTCTGTAATAAGCCTCTCTTAAGTCTAATTTAGTAAAGATCCGCCCTTTGCCCAATGCATCCAAGAGGTCTTTAATTAAGGGCAAAGGATATTTGTTGGATACAGACACAGCATTCAATCCGCGATAATCAGTACAAAGTCTTAACGAACCGTCCTTCTTTTTAACAAATAGAACAGGGGCGGCATGGGTATGTTTTGTGGCTCTTCATATGAATCCACGAGCCAGGTTTTTATCTAAGAAAGCGCGGAGCTCCTTCTCTTCGGTGGGACTCATGCGATAGATTCTACCTTTGGGCAACTGAGCTCCGGGTTGCAGTAAAATTTTACAGTCAGTATCCTATGGGGGCAATTGGTAGCACTCCTGTTCTTGAAACACTCTGGACAAGTCTCGTCGCCTGTGGGATTTCACGCAGGACCAGGGGCAGACAATACATTTAAAGCTTTGGGACTCATGAGCTGGATTCTCAGTGAGAGTTGGGTTTTCCCCGTTCATGTGATCCCCACAGGGAGGATCCGTGGTGGAGGATCCGTTCTTTCCATATGATGGTTGGTTCGTGTAGGAGCAACCAAGGCATGCCTAACACAATAGAGTGTTTAGCAACAGGAGCAAGGATGAAACTTATTTTTTCCCAATGGTCGGCACAACGAAGAAATACTGGCTGGGTTTTAAAGCGTGCGGACCTTCACCACCCTAGAGGGCTACCATCCATTTGGGTGAAGGGAATGGGTTTCACCAAGGGGACTCGGTCTAAACCGAGTTCGTCAACCACTTGTGGTCTCATGAGACAGTGGGAGCAGCCCGAGGCCACAAGTCGCGGAGGCCAGAATCTTGGCGATATGTTTACTTGGGTTGGCTAAGCGCCAGTCAAAATGGTAATGGGAGCACTGCCTTCACTCACATCCGGAGTAGGGTTAATGTCTTCAGGTGCTGCTGACAGGCAGAGCGCTACTTCTCTGTCCTCGAAATCTTCTCGATAGTAGCTTTAGATGACCCCTGAGGCGGCGGACCTGATTTACGTGGAGGCTTGGCATACGGTGCGTGTAGTCGGAGGTTGAAGTTTTGCTTCTTTGGGCAGTTGGCAGCCAGGTGGCCAGGGCCCCCGCAGTAAAGGCACAATCCCAAAGCGGCGGCGTTCCGGCTGATGGTTTCAGTTGCGGCGGCAGGAGTTGACTTGCGAGTACTTGGTGCTGGTGTTGTGGCTGGTTTTGGGCGCGGACGGCCATCTCGCGAGCTGGCGTAGCGCAAGACGAGCAGCGACTTGTGATCCCAGTTCGATCCATTCAGCTACTGTCCGCGGAATCCGGATGAGGATAACCGTTTCTCGCAGTTTGATGTCCATGCCTTCGAAAAAGTACTCACATTTCATGCGTTCGGCCAGTCTGGAGGAAGTTTACTGGCAGCTACACGAAATTCCCGGGCATATTCAGCGAAAGAGCGGTTACCTTGCTGGATGGTGTTTACTGTACGTCTGGCAATGTTTTGTGCATCAGGATCCTGGTAACGAAGGCGTAGTGCCTGGAGGAACCCCCCCACGGTGCGAGTGGCGTCAGCCTACAATTCGTAGAGAGTAGCGAACCATTCAGCCGCTATGCCATCAGCACTGATCCAATGTCACCGGACTTTTTCACGTTCAGAGCGATATAGGTCATCATACTCTTGCATATGGGCATCGAGTTGTAGGATGAAGTAGGAAGTTTCGATGCAGTCCTGTCAAAACGAGCCGGGATGGGCGGTCTGTAAAATCCTCTTTCAACAGCTTGAGGCGCGTGTTGAGGTTGTTGCTGCAAGGGGTAAGGTGGTGGGACTGGCGGAACCGGGAGTGGCTGAGGCGCCCTGGGTTGGGGGGCCACTGGAATCGGACCTCGAATTACCGTGCCTCCAGAGAGGAGCTGTAGGTGCCGGGGAGACTCTATCTGGAGCCCTGCGTCCAGTGTAGCCCGCTGCCTTCGCCAAAATCCTGTTCTAGGTCGGTAATTCTCTTTCTTTGCGTGTTAGGGCGTCTAGATGCGCATGCAAGGCCGCCCTTTCCGCGATCAATTTGGCTCGTTCATCTCGTTGTATTGCTGTAGTCAGTTCATGCCGTGTTTGGATAGCCCTGATGCCTTCTACGCTGGCGTTGTAAATCCATTTTCGATTGATCCAGTACTTTGTCATGGATTGTCAGATTCTGCTGGAACTGTCACGCTTAACGCTTCTCTTTCGCGATCCAACTCCATTTGGATTTCTGCGTGTTGCTTCTGCCGGTCTCGTTGCAGAGTTTCGCGCTCCTCTTCCCAGAGTTCCGGCGTTGGCTCCCAGGCGAATTTGGCTTCACGCAGCAGGGCCACTTCATCGTCCCAACTTTCCTTCGAGGGCATTGGGAGCGGGTCAGGGTCGGGATTAAGTTCCACCTCAGACGGACTTTTTTCGATTCCTCCGACCGCTCCACGGGCTCTTCCATCCGTTCACTTGCCCCCGGCTCTGGAGCCGGGGTTTTAGTGTGGAACCCTCTACCGATCATCGATCCGGCCAGCGTCATTGTTCCAGCCTCAGCCGTAGTTTTGGGCCCGGTGCTGTGCCACTGCTGCTCCTTGGGAATATCATCAAAGTACTTGTCTAGGAATCTTTCCATGGATTCCTGGGTGTCAGCATGGATGGTTGTCAGTCCCAGTTCCTCAGGGACTGGTTGCATTTGGGGTTTGTAGTCAATTTTTTGTCGGAGGGAAGCGAACGGATCGACAGGAGCCCGATCCATGGATAATGCACCAAGCGTTTCGTGCATCTCCACGTGTCGGACCCACCTTGTTCATCCCAATGAAACAAGGGCAAACTTGTACTGTCTCTAGGTCTGGAGAGAGTCACCAGAGAAATCGGCCCATCTCCATCTCCTAGATCCTCGGAATCTGGAAGGGAAGGCTCGAAACCCTCTATGGGGGCTATCGTGCCTTCCACATGGTCAAGAGTACTCAATCTCTGCATGTCGGAACACCAGAGATCCACTTCGATGTAACAGTAAAGGTTAAAATGTGATTCCTGTCATAATGTAAGGAATTCCAAAGAGCAGAAATAAAAGGCTTTTGAATATAAGTCCGTTTATTCAGACATCTTAGAAAGCACACACACACGATATGACAGGAATGAGACCTCCCGCCCAAACTACAGGTTATAACGTACCCGAATCCTCCCCCCTCATGAGAACGGAATGCTCATCCTGGACAGCAAGATAAGCCGTCCACCAAGGTTGTTGCTGCCGATTCTGGCCCGCCGCCCGGCTGGAGGCATTCCGTCAAGGCCAGCTGGCTGGGAGAGAACCAGGCAGAATCGCCATCCTTACAATGCCCTTCCCAAGGCAAGGCCCCCCATGAGTTCAACCTATTTCTGCTAAGACCAGCCCACCCATCTCCCCTGGAATGTAGCTGTGGCAGCCAGACTGACCAGTGGAATGTGTGGGTGAAACTCTGAATGAGTCACGTTTTCTGACCACCGCTGAGTGTTACTAGAGCTGTGGTTCACTTGGCATAGAGAACCACCGTATATCCACAATCTGCTGTCCACATACACATGACAACATGGTGGGTTTCACAGGGGCATAGATGCCACAGGGACATTTGGGGACAAATGCCATGGGCGCCCACCATTTGCACGTGGGGGGGCACAAAAATTGGGTTCGTTTGGGTTTTTTTGTATTTTAGTGTATTTTACGTTTTTGGCCAGCAGGGGGTGCAGTTCTTAGGCTACTGGCACAACATTTCAGGAAACCCTCAGGAGACACTCTTGCTGATACCACCCAGGTCTGGTGAAGTTTGGTTAAGAGGGTCCAAAGTTATGGACCCCCAAAAGGGGTGCCCCTCCCCCATTGTTTCCAATGGGAGCTAAGAGTAGATTGGACTACCCTTTTGAGGATGCATAACTTTGGACCCCCTGAACCAAACTTCACCAAACCTGGGTGGTATCATCAGGAGAGTCTCCTGAAGATAACCTGAAATTTTGGTACTGCTAGCTTTAACGTTGCTCCCCTGACAGGCACCCAAAAATTTCCCCTAGATTGTCCCTTTAAATCCACCCCCTTTGGGAGAATCTGGGCTCCCTAGTTTAAACAACATTGAAAATGATGTTGTTTGGGGGGTGGGGTGGGGGAATCCACCCCAAAGCAGCATCATTTTTAATGTTGTTTAAACTAGGGAGCCCAGATTCTCCCTTTAAGGTGGATTTAAAAGGAGAATTTGGGCTCTCTAAACAACATTGAAAGCGATGCTGTTTCAGGTGGATTATCCCTTTAAGGGAGATTTAAAAGGAGAATCTGGGCTCCCTAGTCTAAACAACATTAAAAGTGATGCTGTTTCGGCGGGATTACCCCACCCCAAAAAAGCATGACTTTCAATATTGTTTAATCTAGGGAGCTGAGATTCTCCCTTCAAGGTGGATTTAAAAGGAGAATCTGGGCTCCCTAGTTTAAACAACATTGAAAGTGATGCTATTTTTGGGTGGATTCCCCCCACCCCAAAACAGCATCACTTTCAAATGTTGTTTAAACTAGGGAGCCCTGGGTGTGTTCAGATTTGTGAGCTGGGGCATGTTCTATAATGTGATGGTGACTTTGAGGTGACCTGGTGCAAAAAATAATTATTTAGTTGTGAGAGGGGGGCGGCCATCCATATGGGCGGGGTGGGGGGGTGGGGGTGGAAAACAGATTTTGTCCCAGGCTCCATTTTCCCTAGCTACACCTCTGGGGTTTCAAGGGGTTCTAGCCTATGCATGCTAATTTCTTGGTAAAACAAAGAAAAATGGTACATGAAAATTAAATTTTATTCATTTTTATTACATTTGGAATATCTGCCATACATTGTTGAATTCAAGTGCAGAGGTCTGAGCTAGCTCATGGCTACCTTGGAAGCCACTGAGCAGCCAGCCAGCTAGACCAAACACCTGGCCAGAAGTATGACCCTGGAAGTTTAGAATTTGGTGAAATATCCCATAACAAACAGAAATGCATTTGGTTCGGCTGAAGTCCATTAGCCACACAGAAAGAATATCTATGGTGCTTTTTTGAGTTTCTATTCTTCCTGGAGTTACAGTATTGTACAATGGATATAGGACAGTGATGGCAAACCTATGGCATGGGTGCCAGTGGTGTCACTCAGAGCCCTCTCTGTGGGCACGCGCAAGCAGAGTGCCCCCTCCACACATCTAGGCTGGCCTGGGCTGCTGGGCTCGATTATTAGCATTAAACCTAAGACCTAGTTTTGAGGAAGCAGTGTAGGTAACCCTGTAAAGTGCTGTTAAACTAAAGCACAATCCTTTACTTGGGAGTAAGCTTGGCTGCTGGCAATGGGGCTTGCTTCTGAGTAAACCCTCCTAGAGTCATGATTCACCTGTTGGAAGTGTTGCACGGTTGCTTCAAAGCAAAGCCACCGACTACCACCAAGCTTACTCCCGAGTAACGCACGCCTTGGAGCCAACCGTTTTTTTCTAAACTAAACCTCAGTATTCAGGTTAAATTACCGTGTTGGCACTTTGCGATGAATAAGTGGGTTTTGGGTTGCAATTTGGGCACTCGGTCTCGAAAAGGTTCGCCATCACTGATATAGGAAAAGACCACTGAATGGTGAAACCTAGGAGCTTTCAGACATTTTTGGCACCCCCTAAATCTGACTATGCCAAATTTCCTGGTAAAATTGACAAATGGAGTGACTTCTCCCATGTATGAATCATAAAACAATTTATTCAGTGAAAGCTACCTGGCCAATAACAGGGAATTGTCAGTTTCTATCATCTCAGTTTTGCTTAACTCCAGCCTTGATTTTGAAATGCACAGTGGAAATGATGTTATTCAAGCCTGAGGTGGGCAGGTGTGTGGCCACAGAGGTCCTATGAACCTCAAAATACCACAGAGATGTATGAATTCTTCTGGAAGGCAACAAATGGGACTGGTGAGATAATGCTGAGCAAGCCAGTCCTTGGGGAAGGGGGAGGCAGCATGGTGTAGCCTGGTCTCACCAGATCTTGGAAGCTAACTAAGGTTGGGACTTGTCTGGGAGACCTCCAAGGAAGACTCTGCAGAGGACGGCCATGGCAAAGCACCTCTGCTTAATCATTTGCCTTGAAGTCCTTACTGAGGTCACCATAAGTCAATTGCAGCTGGATGACATTGATGCACACAAACAATCCATGCATTACAATACTTCCCAGAGAGCGGTTAGCATATGTGCTGCCGAAGCGAGCACTAGAGAATGGTTACATTGTTGTGCTACGATCTGGGAGACTAACTTCAAATTCTCAGCTACCTTTTTCAACTTGACCCACCTCGCAGAGTTGTTGTGGGGATAAAATGGGGGGATGGAAGAGCCACAGGTAAGGCCGAAGGCCCCTTGGGAAAGAAAGGAAATACAAATCAATACTAGGCTGGGAAAAAATACTTCTCTCTCAAACAGTCTCTATACCAGTGGTGGCGAACCTATGGCACGGGTGCCAGAGGTAGCACTCAGAGCCCTCTCTGTGGGCACACACAGAGTGCCCCCCTCAATCTAGGCTGGCCTGGGCCGCTGGGCTCGATTATTAGAATTAAACATAAGACCAACTTTTGGGGAAGCTGTGTAGGTAACCCTGTTAAGTGCTGTTAAACCCCACTGATTTTCATGCAAAGAACTGAAGCGTGATCCTTTACCTGGGAGTAAGCTTGGTTGCTGGCAATGGGGCTTGCTTCTGAGTAAACCCTCCTAGGGTCATGATTCACCCGTTGGAAGAGTTGCACAGTTGCTTCAAAGTAAAGCCACTGACTACCACCAACCTTACTCCTGAGTAACACATGCCTTGGAGCCAACCGTTTTTTCTAAACTAAATCCTCAGTATTCAGGTTAAATTGCCATGTTGGCACTTAGCTATACATAAGTGGGATTTGGGTTGCAATTTGGGCACTCGGTCTTGAAAAGGTTCGCCATCACTGCTCTACACCATCACATCCAAGTCTCATTTGCTTATTAATAAGGAAAAGGAAACCATGCATGGTCCAATGAAACCACAATTCTTTGTGTATTCAGTTATGGAGATCCAAAACAAACAGCATTGAGCACATTTTCAGGGGGCTGGAATTTCCCAGAATGAGGGGCTGTCATTAATTTAAATGAGTTTAAATGTTGTTAAAGATGGATATAAGCAGTTTGGGTTTGATAAACTTTACACAATCCAATTTTGTCACCAGTATCTGAAAGTTTCTAGGCAGCAGCTCAGGAAGATGCTACATGTCGGTCTATGACTCTATGCGTTGGTTGCATATATTCCACAATGAAGACGTGATCTCACTGTAGTGACCCCCGAGTAAGACAGTGGGTGGAAGAATCTGGTGGCTTCAGTGGACTTACATAGAACCAGATGTTTTGACATATTAGACCCAAACTCCCATATCAGGGTCTGAATTCAAGTTTTACTAGGGCCATTTTAACATCCAATACTCAAGTCATATCAAACCCAATTACATGAGCACACAGTAAATATTTATCAGTGGTTCCCAAATAGGACCAATTTGCAGCCTGATCTTCGAATTTGTGAGGGTCTGTGACTCCGTGGCAGGGCATCTGCTTGGCATACGAAGGTCCCAGGCTCAAAGTTTAGCATCTCCAGTTAAAAGGATCAGGTAGGAAGCCATGTTTGCGAGACCTCGACTTGAGACCCTGCAGAGCCGCTGTCAGTTTGGGCAGACAATACTGGCTTCGATGGACTGATGGTCTCATCTTACAATATCATTGAGTAGCCTGTTCCTGATGATGAACCAGAAAAAGCAAAGGACTCTGGGAGATGTAATCCAGAAGGTGCCATTTCTCATGCCCAGAGAGGCTGACAGGATTACAACACCTCCTCACCTTTCTTAAGGCTCTGGGATCCTTGCAGGGCTGCACTTTTCCTTGCCTGAGCCAACTCCCGAGTAAGTCAGCACCGAGCCCAGCACCAGTGGCCAGGACTGAATAGGTCATCCTGCCCCAGGCTGTTGGGGGGCATGGGGAAGGCCTCCCAGATGTGGAACTGCTCTGGGTCAGCCAGTGAGATTGGACTGTGGGGGGAAAGGCTTCACCCCGCCCACCCAGGCAAGCGGCAAAGAATTAGACTGGGGCAGGGGTCTGCAAACTGTGGCTCTCCAGATGTTCATGGACTATAATTCACATCAGCCCCTCCCAGCATGTGCCCCAAACCTGAAAACATTACTAAAACAAATCTGGTTAGCCTGAACATGTCTGTGGACGATATGCTGGCAATGAGAGACAAATTAAATTATTTTATTTATACAGCGCCCCCAAAATCATTCCGAAGTAGTAAAAAACTTGCAATTGGACTACAATAAATATGTTCCACGTCAAAGCAGAGCAAGATCATCATCAGGAAGAGTCTGATTTTAATAATTTCCTTGATTTCATTGAAATATGGAAGACAGAAAAAAGATGGTTTGGCCAGAGAACCAAATAATAACTTATCGGATTCAAGTCTAAGAAACCTGTAATGCACAGAGAACGGCCAGCACTTCTTCCCTGAGTAGTTCCTGGAAAACTGTTTCAAATTCGAGAAGGCAAGAAGCTGCCAATCAGACTGTACACCACGGAGACAAGAAGGCAGCTTCCTAGCAGGGCTTGGAAACACCTATTGTCATTTTGCAAGTGAGCGCCAACTTCCACAGGTGCTGTTCCAATCGGGGCAAGTCTTCCCCTTAGAAGGGCCTGTCCAAGGAGCGTGCCTTCCACGGGCTGAGTTCTTTGGCCAGATCACCCAGATTACACCTTTAGGAGATGCCTTGAGGGATGGGGATGGGGAGCGATCTACTGCAGAGGCTCAACCAGCCACCAGCAGCACAGGAGGGGACAATGACGCACCACCTATCTCATGGGGTAACCCATGTCCCCAGGAGCATGCCTTTCGGTCAAGGGGGGGCCAGCTGGGGCCCCGCATCTAGCCTCTTCCACAGCACAGTGACCTGGCCGGTGCCTGGTAGCTCCCCCCGTGCTGAGGCGCTGCTTGCCGGTGCCCAAGGCCTGGCCCAGCCATGTGGCCAGGAGGCCTCTCTGCCCCCCCCCCCCGGGATTGCACCTGCACTTGAAGCTGGGCCCTGCTGTGAGGCCAGAAGCCCCCCGCAAAGAGGGTGCTCTGGGCTCCTGCCCTCCCAGCCTCCCTGCTGACAGGGAGGGCAGGAGCCAGCCTGCCCCCACAGCTCCCGCCTGAGCCACCTGCAATAGCTGCCGCCGCTGCCATAAGTGGGGCGCAGGGGCTTGAACAGGCATTGCTCCTGGGTGCTGTTTTCCCCGGATACATCTCTGGGAAGGGACCTGTATTCCTGCTGGCATCTGCATTGCTACTGGCTGTAGCTGAGCCAGGCCAGGAAGAGACTGGGGTTGACTGCACACAATATGCTTGCTGTCTGGTGGTGGCAAATGTCAGTTGAAGGAAGATTTCTTGTGCGGACCTGTTTCCTCAAGCCCCGCTTTCACTTTCTGTTCTCTCCATGGCAAATGAAACCACTTTTAGCATGACTTTTAATGTGCTTCGCTACCCCAGCAGAGAGACTTGCCAGTCAGCACAGCTTTGCCCTGGAGATCTTCCCTCCACCCCCGGCCGCCTTCTCTTTCCCTCGTGCCGCTTTGCACAGCTTCCCCCTCTTCCCCCTGAAGCTCACTCACTCACACAACACCAACCTCTAATTCTCATGATATTTTGAGATATCGATATAAAGAGAGCTTGGAAATAAGAGGCCTCTGTTCTCCGGTGGGAACAGCACCACCAGCAGAAAGTGTTGTGTGGAGGGGAGGGGAAGAGGAGAGAATATCTGTTCTAGGACAGTCCCCTTCTTTAGCAGCTTGTGGCCCAGGGAATCCCTTTGCTGCTTTCTTGGTGGGGGGAGGGCATGAATTAGGTGCTCAGGAGCAGCAGCAGCAGCAGAAGGCCATTGCTTTCACATCCTGCATGTGAGCTCCCAAAGGCACCTGGTGGGCCACTGTGAGTAGCAGAATGCTGGACTAGATGGACTCTGGTCTGATCCAGCAGGCTAGTTCTTATGTTCTTATGTTCTAATTACTTTTGGAACAGGAATATCGACATAAGTGCAGTTTATAGGGCTATGCAGTCCTGACTGCCGGGTACAATGAGAGAGATCTGTGCCTTTAAGAATCACTTGGTGGGCTGAGCCAGACCCTGTTAGTGTTGCTTGTAGATGCTGAATCCAGACCATAAGGGAGTGGGCTACTTTGCTCAGGGTGGTCAAAGACCCTGAACCAGCCCAGCTATGAACTGCTTTGTAGGAAAGTGCTGGGCATCACGGCCTCTCTCCCCGCTGGTCTTGATGGAACGGGAATTCAACAAGTCCGAGCAAGATAGCAAAGGCACACCTCAGAGGCGGCCCCCTTCCCCGCTTTTTGCCTGAATGGCCACCCGTAGAGGTATTTTCTTACTTCAGAGAGTACTTTGAGAAAACCGAGGGGAAACATTCCAGAGCTTCCTGCTCCCCAGACAGCCGGGCAAGGCAGGTGGGGCCAAAACACCGGGGCAGAACCCTTCCTGTGAGGGCTCATGCCTACGAAGAGCCACAAAATCAAGTCTGGGGATGGGAGGAAAAGGTGAGACAGCTGCGTCCTGAGAAGTGGAAGATGCTGGTTACATCTCCTTTGAAATGACACCTGGCCAATAGTCTGCCCATCACCTGCAAGAACAAACAAGGACCTGCTTGGAACTGGAACACCTTGAAGTGAAAAATTAACCACCACTTCCACTTCCTCCAACACACCTCCCTGCGGATCTTGCATTATCCCTTCTCACGCTGTAGGTCAGCCACAGCGACTACAGTTTTCCCTACAATCATAGTGAAGTGTTATTATTATTTTTTTAAAAAAGAGAGAGATCTGGGCAAACGGCACAAGTACGGTATCAGTCCCTGCAGTACAAAATATTCCCAGTAAAGGGTCTAACATATTCTTGCTTTGGTGTCTCCATTGTCCAGTGTAAAAGAGAAGGGAGGCTCTTCTCCGCTCGATTTCCTGGTGGCTGCAAACTGGTCCATCTCCCGTGCTTCGGAAGAGGCCTTCTTTTTGGCAAATGCCTGGTTGATTTCAAAAAGTGTCTTGTTTTTCGTTTCAGGAAGGACAAAAAAGAGGAAAGTGGCTCCGGCCAGGCAGATAGCTGCGAAGACCAGGAAACAGTACGTCTGCAGGCCTTTCTGCAATAAAGAAAGAGCACAGCATTACCAAGACCACCAAAGTTAGAACTCCAGTTGAAAATCATGTCAGCTACCAGAAAGCTCTTTCAGCGTGCAGAGCATACATTTTTATTCCCAATACTTTTGATCTACCACAGGACCAATAGAACATGAAACCAGTGGCGTATCTGCCTAGGGACAGGGGGTACCCTCTGTCCCCGGGCACCACTGAACCGGTTACGTGGGGTACGTAAAATTGGCCCCCATGTGACCAGGGAGATGGCAAGGCAGCAGGAAGTCCTGCTGCCTTGTCTTCTGGTGCCCTTGGCACCACCCATGTCACCATCAACATGGGCGTGGCCAAGGAAGCCAGAGGACCCCCCCCAAGCCTTGCCTCCCTCCTGGCTGCCAGCTCCCCCAAGCCCCAGCTGCTGGCTCCCCACAAGCCCCACCCCCCCCTGGCTCCCCCCATGCCCTGGCTGCCGGCTCCCCCCAAGCCCCACCCTCCTTCTGGCTGCCAGCTCCGAGCCAGCAGCTGGGAGGGGGTGGGGCTCAGGGGTTGGGGTGGGCCTTACCCCAGGCATGGGGGGGCACCTGGAGAACAGATGTCTTCGGGCGCCATTTCCCCCTGGTACACGTCTGCATGAAATGGTTTTGTTTTTGCAGAAACAAAATTTAAAAATAAATAAAAACAGGTGGCAAACAACCTCCTGACCTTGGCAGCAGGGGGCAAAATGCAGCTAGGCTTGGGGGAAGCACTCTTTGCGTGCAACAGTTAGGTACATGAGAACGGATCCACTTTTGTCATTTTAATCACTGAATAACAGTTAACTTCATATTAGTGCAAAGAAACAGCTTTTAATTTTGTGAGTTCAGCCACTACTCAATATGTATGTTTTTATTTCCCCACAGCCTTGCTGACGTCTCACAATACCACGATTCGACCATTTGCACCTGTGTGGCTATGCAGATGTAAGCCAGAATTTTTTAAAAAACGAAAGCGCCTCCCGCTTGGCCATTCGTTTGCAAGCAGCTGCACCCCAGAATTTTTCTAAAGACTCGCAAATAGTGTGATTCTTGAAAAACCCAGTTTGGGGAAAATAACCCGGGGCAGACTTGCTTTAGGGGCAGGATCCATGCAAAGTTCCCCCCAAACAGTGTTTTTTGGGGGGTGCTGTGTGGTTTCCGGGCTGTATGGCCGTGTTCTAGCAGCATTCTCTCTTGACGTTTTGCCTGCATCTGTGGCTGGCATCTTCAGAGGATCTTCAGTGTGGAGTGTGGCTTCCTGGTGTGCTTCTCAGTTGTTGGCAGTCGGCCTCTGACTAGTGTGGACAGGAAATGGATGCAGCTGCACCCACTGAACATCCCAGAGCAGTTTGCCACAGAGAAAAGTATAATACCGTCACTGCAAAGATCGTTCTATATGAATGGCCCTTGCCCCAATATTCAGTTGGAAAGGGTTTGGGGTTTTTGATGAGGGTTTGGAACCTGCTGGTGGATTGGATGGTTTTTGCTTTAGCCTTTTCAGAAAAGCAGTGTACTGAATGCATTTTATATATGTGTGTGTATGTGTGTGTATGTATGTATATATATGTATATATGTGTGTGTGTGTGTGTGTGTGTGTGTATGTATATATGTATATGTATATATGTATATATAAGTATATATATGTATATATGTATATATATATGTATATATGTGTCTCTCTCTGTGTGTATGTATGTATGTATGTATGCGTGTGTGTGTGTGTGTGTGTGTGTGTGTGTGTGTATATATATATATATATATATATCTCATACATTAAAGCATAAAAACTTCTGAAAAGAGAAGGCTTCTCTTCTGTGGTACTAATGCAAATAAGAAAGCCATAATTCATTTCATGCTCAGTTTGAATTTCTCTGTTTTCAAAGGAAACCTTATGCCCAGGAAATTCAGCATCTCTTGAAACTTAGATGAAATTTTCATTGCTTCAGCTGAAAAGAATCAGAACTATGTCTTTTTTGACAGTCATTTACTTGATTACAAGCTGCGTTTGTCTAAGAGTGATTTTTCCTTTCTGCTCTAGGAGGACAAAATGGAGAGAAAGCACTGGATTGGTGTGTCCCCTTTTTCTTCCTGGGTAGGAGGTGCTTGGCAGCCACTCCTCCAAACCAGACATCTGCCTCTCATACCCAGGCCATTTATGAACTGTCCTGCCCACCATATCCCTTTTAGTAGAGAAAGCTGGCCTATATTCACCTCTACCCCTGTGCTGACACGAGTTGGACAAACCAGGCCCACAAGTGCTTACTGGGTCCATTGTTATTTACTTCTGCAGTGTCTTCGCTAGGCACCAGATTATAGATTGGTTGTACAGGGCACACACGAGTGAATGCGATCCCATCACAGAAAATATTAAAATATTGCCATGCTTTCTTTTCTGCGTGTTCACATGTACACATTTAGTCACTGTCAGACTATTGATGGTTCGATGAAGAATTCTGAAAAACCAGTTCAGCAGTCCCATTTGAACCCGAGTTAAATTTTTCTGAGTCCACTGACGTTGACTTCAATGGAATTAGAAAGATACGACTCGGCTGTCAGGGTCTGTTACTCCAGTCAGGGTCTGTTACTGTCAGGGTCTGTTGTCAGGGTCTGTTACTCCAGTCAATAATTGAGACTCATGAAAATATCAACAGCTTTTATTGAACCGTGTCAGTCCCCAGGTCCGAGAAGCCAGAGCTGGGGACTCTGTCTCCGGTCCCTGGTATATATCAGAAGACATTTGCTCATTTGACATTCCCCCTCCCTCCCCATTCTTAAAACAATTTGCACAAGACAAGGAAGGATGAGAGAGAGCATATTATGGGGCATGTCCTTTGGGAGTCCATAACTTTGGACTCCTTGAACCAAACCTCACCAAACTTGGGGGGAATGTAAGGGACAAACTTGTAAGGGAATGTAAGGGACATAAGGACAGCCTCCTGATGATACTCTGAATGCACCCCCTGCAGGCACCAATGTCATGGTGCAAAAAAAAATTTGGTCGTGGTGGAGTGGTCGCCCATGGATGGGAGGGTGATCTGGCTGCGACATCTGTCACCCCACTGATCGCCAGGGTTGATTTGGTTGATCTGACCGGCTAGGCGGGCGTCCCCTCCCTCCCTCCCTCCCCACTCCACGTGGGTCCCTCCTGCAGCTGCACACTTGGTGGAAGAGGACGACCATCCCAGGTAGGAGTGCCCCGTTGTTTGGTCAAGGGTATATCAGCCAAAAATTTTGTGTAATGGGGTAATATACACACCACAAGACAGTTTTGCTCACTTCCACTCATAATCGCAACTTTGCTATTTTATGATACTACCATGTAATGTAATTATTTAGAGAACATAATCAAGAGTTCATACCTGAATGTAAGGGAAAAGAAGTCCAACTGCAAAATTGGAGAGCCAGTTAATTATCCCAGCAATCATGAAGGCAGCAGGTTTTTGTGACTGGGGAAAGAACTCCCCTGTCAGGACAAACGGGATCCCACCTGCATGCGAAGGAGGAAGAAAAGGGTGTTTCAGTAAACAATGCTGCCAATCTCAGAGGTCAGGTTTTACTGCTGTAGTTTATCACTTCTAATTTCTGGCATTAAAGAAAAGAAAAGATCTTTTCTTTTCCACTATTTTCTGATCTTCTTTGCTAGCTCACGCTTTCCTCCTTTCCTTCTCCTCTACCTATATATGCTTAATTTCCCTCTTATAGTTTCGTATATACGAAAACTTTTTGATGTCTCACAAATTTGATGGGTTTTCTACTCTTCTTATGATATTATGTAATTGAAGAAACGCTTTAGATATGTACAATTAGACTTTGTGAATGTAAAGTTCTGGCAATTCTTTTGGTAAGAAATTTAGTGAGACAATTGTAAATCTTATCTTTATTGTACAAATATGATACTAATCTCTAGTAATAAAAAAAATAATTTCTGGCATTAAAATTGACTAGTTGGCAGTCTTTGCTGGGAAGGGATTGAGTTATTTTCTTTCCAGTAGATTTAACCAGACATGGCACCTGAGAAATACAAACTGCTAATAGTTACAAGAGACTTAGCAAAGAAAAAGGTGTCAAATTGTAGGTGTGATTTTTTTCACAGCCAAAATACTGTATGAAACTATTCATTTAGAAAAATCAAGAATGGCCCAGCTCAGCTCAAACTCTAGAAATTGTTCACTTTTAAATGAAACTAAAAAATGTTGAGAAATCACATTTAAAACCTTCATTAGCATGTGCACATTTCACTGATTTAGTATTATTGGAAGAAGTCTCTTCTCTTGCACCTCAGCAGCTCCATAAATGCCCACAAAGATTTTTTAAAGCACTGTTCGAATGTAATTATTGACGCATCCCTGAAGTAATTGTTGATGCATCCCAGAAACAAGTTTCTTCATTCTGAATTTACCTCTTCCAATCCTAAATAATCCACATTCACCAATCAGACTGATTAGAAACAGCGTGTTTATATGCAAAAGGACAGACACACCTTGTGCGGGCATATTCTCTGCATGTGGATCATAAAAGGGTTGGGGAGTAAACTTGCTTTCAACAAACACCACTTGCAGCCCTGGACAACTAGTCATATGCAACAAGAACGGGTTCGGGGTGGGGGACAACACCAAAAGATTATTCTAGCCAGTCCATGTAAGGCTGGGACACACTCAGACAAAGTCGGCTTTGTAACAAAGAAACAAACTTTTTTGAACTGTGTTGCCCTAAGGTACAGGGTGCTGGAACTGAGGGTTCTTGCCCTCCGTTCCAGTATATATAGGGGTTGTTGGGGGCGGGCCCTCCCAGTGGCGGGAACAGGAATAACTGGGGAAACAGAAACTTACTTGGAAATAGAGACTTACTGGCAGGGCCGCAACCCTGACAGTCCAAAGAGTCCTATTTGAGGATTCTGCTCCAAAATGCTATTTTCATACACATCATAACATGTATATAATGGCTGTGATTGAAGGTAGAAACTGGCAGCCCACTGGCAGCTCAGCCTGATCAGTGGGCTCCAATGAATTTGCCTTTGTGTGTCACTCCTACACCCAGGCATCAACAGTCTGAAAAAATACAGGCAACTGAACATTTTTCTTAGGGAGGTATTTTTGTTAGAAAAGCAAGGGGTGAGAGTCATCACAGCAATTAAAGTTCCTGTTGTGATCTGCGGCACAGAGTATGAGTGCGGCCACCGTCGATTGTCCACACGTCACCAGAATGTCACCTCCCACTCAAAATGAGCCACATACAATCACTGCCTTGGAAAATCTGTGGACACGCTATTAAGTGAAAGCATCTCGTCTTTTTTTTGGCACCAAACATCGAGAAGCGGCTTGGGAAGGAAGGCAGCTTCAAGACGAATTCACAAAGTTAATGCAGCGAATATAATTACTGCAGTGATTCACTTCCACGGCTTTTCTCCACTCAATGGAAAGACGAATGCCAAGAGACACGCTTCTGAGAGAAAGGCGGGTGACCGATCAGCCTCCAGCACCTTCAAGAATCTGTACCGCTCTGATTTTACTTAAAGCTAATATTTCAATCATCAAAAAGAAAAATCCATCAGGAAGACAAAAATACTTTCCTCTGCCAGGAGTACTATGTGAAGTCACAAATAATAAAGTCACAAATAACTCAGTGAATATCTCAATCTGAGATTTGCCCACGTGGATATGCAGTTGATGGGTCCCGATCTTTTGGACTGCTGTTCTTCACAGTCCTGGAAGTAATACACTTACGTCAGCTACACAACACATGTCCTTGTAGTGCACCTTGTAAGTGAGAACAATGTTGCGTAGACTAAGCTTATGACTGTCCACTACAACAACTCCATTACCCAAGCAAAATTGGATACTATTTAAGCATAAGCATTTTATTGTCATTGTGCACGCACTACGAAATTTACAGCAGCATTCCTCGATGCACACAATTTCAGACTCATACCCCATCCTCACTTTCCCCTTCCTCCACCCATCCCTGCACAGCCCCAAACACATCAACACGAAGCTGCGGAGTTTAGCATCGCCACAGCTCTAGAGTAGAAGCTGTCTCTAAGCCTCTTTGTCCTAGTTTTTATAGACCTGTATCGTCTACCGGATGGCAACAGTTCAAAAAGAGAGTGTGCTGGATGAGACGGGTCTCTCAGAATATTTTGGGCTTTTTTTAGGCTTCGGGAATTATAGAGTTCTTCCAAGGAGGGGAGAGGGCAGCCGATAATCCTCTGTGCAGTAGTGATCACCCTTTGGAGCGCCTTCCTATCTGCCACTGTGCAACTGGAGAACCATACACAGATGCAGTAGGTGAAGACACTCTCTATAGCACAGCGGTAAAAGGACACCAGGAGTTTTCCATTCAGCTGTTGTTTCCTTAAAAGTCTCAGATAGTACAGTCTTTACAGTATTGGTTTGTACATTAGGGTACGTAAGTCCACATTCTTCATACAACCTTTTTATTTGAAATAGCTGCAGGAAACCTTTGGTCTGAATCATCCGATGATTCTTTCTCCACAGAAGTGAGGCTTTCCTCTTAACATGTGTTAATACATTTGGAAAGCCTGTACTCTCTCCATGCAGCATGTTTAATGTAGTAATTTAGTAACTTGCGTGTTCTTTCATGAATCTGGAAACAAGAAGGAAGCTTTCGTAGCATCTTTAATGCATGAAGCTCTTTGATCTCCAGCTATTCTCCTGTGGGAACCATCAATCATCATTCCAACACAACCCCCCGGAAATATTTCAGACAGCACTGAATGTGTCATATGAATTTCAACATTTGCACAAAAAGTTACCTCTTCCAAAAGGTACACTTTTTTGCCATTTAAAAAGCAGGGCAAGTCCAAAGAAGTGGCTCAGAAAGACAAGGATATTCAATATTCAGAGGAAGAAGAGCCGGCTTTCCCTTCCAAACTGGGTACCTGCTGGGCCAGCTGCTTGTTCCTGACTATGCAAGTTTGCCTGTTTAGTTGTGGTGAGGGCCAGGGGCAGAGAGACGGGAAGAGCTCACAGTTACATGGATTTTAGGACTTACTCAACCCATGAAAAAACATTTTTAGTTAGTTTAGGGACTGCACAACTCCTCCTCCCCAGGGAGATTCACGGATGATGCCCTTTACCTCCACTAACAGCCAAGAAGACTGGAACTGGTTCTGGTGGGTTTTCCGGGCTGGAACTGGTTTCAATTCAGCTTGACGTGGCATGTGCAAGTGGCAGCTTGAATAGCCCAGACCACCCTGACTGTACTCACCAGATCTCAGAAGCAAGCAAGGTTGGCCACAGTTACTTGGATGGGAGACCACCAAGGGATATCTGGGCTGTGGATGCAGGCAACGGCAAACTACCTCTCTCCATCTCTTGCCTTGAAACCCCCATGAGGGGTCCCCATGATTTGGTTGCGAATGAATGACACTTTACTATTATTACTTAACTAATTGTTAACAATTGGCGTCTTGAATGCTTTCAGGTGTACCAAACCAGCAAACAAAGAGTTGTTCTAATTTAATTTTCTATGAATTATATATGGATTATGCACGTAATTCCCCACCTTCCTAAGTATCACTTTGCCCCCTGGCACAGAGTGGTCAGCTGCAGTACTGCAGTCAAAAGCTCTGTCCACAACCTGAGTTTGATCCCGACAGAAGTCAGTTTCAGGCAGCTGACTCAAGATTGACCGAACCTTCCATACTTATAAGGTCAGTAAAGGGAGGAACCAGCTTGGTGCAGGTAAAGTGCAGAGGACCAGGGAAGGCAGGTGGCAAACAGCCCCACAAACATAGTCTGACAATGAAATGTCGGGATTTGATGTTACCCCACGAGTCAGTAATGACCTTGCACTTGCATACCTTTACCTAAGTACGACTGAAGGAACTCTGTGGATGATGTGAATAACGAAAGTTCTAGCACCCACCCAACCAGATACTTTCAGAGACTGACGTAACACTTGGCTATTTTAAATAATTTGCCAAACTGCAAGATGATACAGATTTGGTGCATCGGCAATAAATCATTATTTTCCAACGAACCAACAGTGTGGCCTTCTTTATCCAGGTTCACACATGAGAAATGTATTTAGTGTCAGAAAGCATGTATGGGCTGACAGGAAATAGACATTATCTAGGCAATATAGGAAATAGACATCTAGGATATACAACAAAATGACTGCACGGAAAAACCAAGGAAGGGGTTTAGCTGATTGTGGAGCCAGATAATCTTGGGGTGGCCCACTTGCTCCCACATAATACTCTTCTTGTCTTATAGTTTTGGTCAGACATAGGAGAACAAGAAGAACCCTGTTGGATCCAAGATGTCCATATGTCTATATGGATCAGGTTGAATGACACTGACATGAAATTCAATGTGGTATCAGGGAAATGTGGTACCAGGGAAAAAAGAAGAATTTGATTTATACCCCATTTTTCTCAACTTACAAACTACTTTCCCTTCCTCTTCCTACAATAGACACCTTGTGAGGTAGGTGGGGCTGAGAGAGTTCTGAGAGAGCTGTGACTAGCCCAGGGTCACCCAGCAGGCTTCATGTGTAGGAGAAGGAAAACAAATCCAGCTCACCAGATATTAGTCCACTGCTCATGTGGAGGAGTGGGGAATCAAACCCAGTTCTTAAAAAAGCTCTTGTGAGTCAAAGCTCAAACCATCAGATGGAGAGCTGCGAACTCAAACTGAGCCTAGAAAGAATGTAGATCGTCTTTAGGAAGTCACTGGACTCCTGTTTGATTCTGGTGAAAAGAAAAAGCTTCATCAGATCTCTGATATCCCCATCCCAGTATTTCCTGCTTTGGCTGTCAGCGGCTCTCAAGCAGGTCGAATGCTGAGGTAAAAATATGTCCCTTCCTTAAAGTTTGTGGGGAGGCCTCTTCCACTCGCTGAAATAATAAGCCCTGAAAACCCACTCTCAATAACGGAAAAATTTCACAGTACTTGATTTCTCTCTTGTGCGGTACAGATTTATATTTTCAGAGAAACCAAAGCTGCCTTATCTACCTTATTTAAAAACAATCATGATTCACAGGCTGACAGTTCCAGAGAAAATGCTTTAATTGCTCTAATGTAAATCCCAATCTGTTTGTGTCAGTGGATTTTACCATATAGAACTGCTGCAGAATATTAATGCATGTCATATGCAATGAACTGGGAAGATCGAGAGTCCCAAACAAGAAGAACATGAAGACATTCAGAAAAGTGATGATGGGCAAGAGCAATACGTTGATGAGCACAAAATTCCTCTCATGGGACTCCCAGCACAAGCACGCCGCACAATACTTAAAAAAAGTATGCATTACAATATGTAACAATGTGGGACTGAGAGGCAGTTTGTCTTCTCAGATGAGAGAAAAAATGAAGGAGAGGGCTTCTACTCGTCCTCTTCTTTATTAATTTTTAAAATTCCAAAATATTTTAAGGGTCTTTCTCCCTGAAATGACAGAATATTCCGTAATCTGTCCACAATTGCTGGGAGACATGCGCCGGGGCGGGGGTGGTTTCTCTCTGACAGAGGATGGCCTGGAACTTATTCACAGTGAATGAGTGGAAGGGAAGGGAATAAAGCTCTCCAGCCTGCTGTGTTCGCACAGGAGCGCCTCCAGCCCAGGATCATGCAAAAGGATCGCTGGTTTAGTGATCTTCAAAAATCCCAGGTTGAGGGGAATAAAATGGGCTAAATTCATTTTGGGAGTGGGACCTCTGCAAAGTCCCCCTCCCAATGGTTTATGTCACGTCCTTCACCTGTTACAGCTGGCCTGTGCAGAATCCTCCAGTTCGCATGAATCCCAGAGGTGGAAGGGCCATGATGCTGTCAAACTTACTTCCACCATTTATGTATGTATGTATGTATGTATGTATGTATGTATGTATGTATGTATGTATGTATGTATGTATGTATGTATGTATGTATGTATGTATGTATGTATGTATGTATGTATGTATGTATGTATGTATGTATGTATGTTTGTTTGTTTGTTTGTTTGTTTGTTTGTTAGTTAGATTTATAGGCCGCCTCACCCCCAAAGGGCTCGAGGCGGCTCACAATATAGCTGTTCTCAATGACAGCAAACAAGTACAAAAATATAACTTAAACCCATTAAAACCTAATAGCAGCAATTACTGGAAATAAATACAAATTAAAACAACAGAAGTTGTTAAAAACAGGCGCCCGATCTAAAGGCCAGAGGTGCATATTGGAACAGACCCCCAATAGATTAGCAAAATGAGCAGGGGGTCACAGATCATGCTCTACTGTAAGAGGTGGAAGGAATTCAGTAGTGACCTTTCTTGCTTGCAGTGCAAGACTGTGTCTGGGTTAATTGTAAAGTCCTTGGCCTTGGCCACAAGCAATGACCCAGCTAGATCTTCCTCCCTGCAGGGCAGAGGGCACTGCAGAATATCACTCTGTGCTGAGAGATACACGCAGCTCACTGAATTTATTTGGCTTTTGAACATTAAGTTGCAGGAGGAAATGCAGCTCTTTGCTGGACAGAAAAAGTGTTAAATTCCCAAGACGCTGCTGCAAAGTGTAGCTCAAGCCTTCATTATTCACTCTTCATGAAACTGGCCTCCTGTTGTGTGACCCTCAGACCACGATGTGACAGAAATGCATAACTAGCTATTTCTCTCAGATACAGCTACTGTGAAGGGTAAAATGTTTTTTCTACCACACTGCCTTAAAGATGCTTCTCATCCTTTCCTTCAGTGAATCAGAATTTCACAGCCATATTATTTTAATCAAATATTCCTATCATATTCCCCAGCCTCCGTGGCATGCAATTATGCCTACATTCCTCCTACTATGCACAGATAATTTGTCAAAAACAGAGTAAGATTAGAGCTGAAGAATTAGTCCTCAAGCAAAACTGGATGGAAAGCCAACCCCCTCGTTCCCAAGCTAACTTGTTGGAGTGCAGCCCAGGGCCAGACCTGCCTTTTCTGCAAAGTTTCAGACCAAACCAAATCTGGGTCCTCCAAATAACCAGTGGGCTGCAAATCCCAATTCCACTCACGAACCCAGGCCCTGCCCTGCGCCAAGTATCTGGCCGCTGGCTACCTTGAAAGCTTCCAGGGGACATTTGATGGCCTTGCTTGAGCTACTATCTTTGGATGGAGGGCATCATCAGTTGTCTGATGATGAGGTCTCCTAGAGCTCCATGCCAGCAAGCCTACACATCAGGATTCCTATTCATGGTGACAATTCAGACACCTCTGTCCCAGGGGATTCCTTTCCTAGACAATTTGTCTAACCCTCAGATTTTAAGAGTTTTTCAGATCAGTATCATCAACAAGTTCAGGCTGAAGTGGTCCCCGACAGGAGAACTATCTGGGGCCCCTTGAAGACTTCCAGTTGCTACAGATGTTAAGTAGCATCAGAATCAGTACCATCCTATATGAAGGCTAGGAAGAGGCTGAGGTTGACTGCACACAATATGCTTGCTGTCTGGTGGGGGCAAATGTCAGTTGAAGGAAGATTTCTTGTGCGGACCTGTTTCCTCAAGCCCCGCTTTCGCTTTCTGTTCTCTCCATGGCAAATGAAACCACTTTTAGCATGACTTTTAATGTGCTTCGCTACCCCAGCACAGAGACTTGCCAGTCAGCACAGCTTTGCCCTGGAGATCTTCCCTCCACCCACGGCCGCCTTCTCTTTCCCTCGGGCTGCTTTGCACAGCTTCCCCCTCTTCATAAGAACATAAGAACAAGCCAGCTGGATCAGACCAGAGTCCATCTAGTCCAGCTCTCTGCTATTCGCAGTGGCCCACCAGGTGCCTTTGGGAGCTCACGTGCAGGATGTGAAAGCAAGGGCATTCTGCGGCTGTTGCTCCCTATCACCTGGTCTGTTAAGGTATTTGCAATCTCAGATCAAAGAGGATCAAGATTGGTAGCCGTAGATCGACTTCTCCTCCACAAATCTGTCCAAGCCCCCTTTAAAGCTATCCAGGTTAGTGGCCATCACCACCTCCTGTGGCAGCATATTCCAAACACCAATCACACGTTGCGTGAAGAAGTGTTTCCTTTTATTAGTCCTAATTCTTCCTCCCTGAAGCTCACTCACTCACACAACATCAACCTCTAATTCTCATGATATTTTCAGATATCAATATAAAGAGAGCTTGGAAATAAGAGGCCTCTGTTCTCCAGTGGCAACAGAACCACCAGCAGAAAGTGTTGTGTGGAGAGGAGGAGAAGAGGAGAGAATATCTGTTCTAGGACAGTCCCCTTCTTTAGCAGCTTGTGGTCCAGGGAATTCCTTTGCTGCTTTCTTGGTGGGGGGAGGGCAAGAATTACTTTTGGAACAGGAATATCGACATAAGTGCAGCTTATAGGGCTAAGCAGTCCTGACTACCGGGTACAATGAGAGAGATCTGTGCCTTTAAGTATCACTTGGTGGGCAGAGTTAAAAGAACCAAGCCTGGAGGGCTCTCTGCAGAAAAGCTGTGGGGCAAGGAGGAAGTGCCTTCTTAAGTATAAAAAGAGAAATGTGAAGAGAGCCCTCTGCAAGCCCACCACCCAGAGAATAAGTTTGAGGCAAGTGATCCATGCATAATGGGCCAGAATCAGCTGAGTAATACTCCTCACTGTAGATCTGGTACTTGGTGGTACAATTGTTTGGCTATCCCAGCTTTTGAGCAGCTTCTCCCACAAAGATCTGGAGCTCTGCCCTGTGTCTACAGAATTCAGTCTGGATTCTCTCTCTGATAAAAGCTATTTTAAATATATATCCAAGATGGCAGTCAGATTCAGTGCCTGCGGATGACTCTGTGGCTCCCAGAGACAGCCCGGGAACAGTGCTGAGTGCCCCTCAACTTTTGGAGACAGCTCAGGAATCCCCTTGCCTCTCAGAGATGGCACCGAGTGCCTCGAGGCACCTGGAGACAGCCTGAGAGCCCCTGTGGCTCCTGGAGTTGGTGCCGAGTGCCTCACAGCTCACACCTCGCCTCCCAGAGTCGACACCAGGCACCTCATGGTTCACAAGAGCAGCTCCATGCCACCTTTTATGCTCCTCTTCTTCAGGAGCTACTGGATCTATGAACAAGGGAGAAGGAGCTGCAGGGCAGCACGCAGAGGTGGCGGGTCATGACATCCAAGCCAGGGAAACAGCTGCAAGGCCTTGGTGTCTGCTGAAGCATGGAGGGTGGGCCTCAGGGAAGGTATAGTAGAGGGTGGAGCCCAGTCTGGAGAGACAAGCAGGACAGCCCATAAGTCAAGGAAGGGCAGGCTCGGCCGCAGCCCAGAGGCCCTGATCGGGTGGACTGGCACTCAGGGGCAGGAACACCTCTATAAGAGAAGGGAGAGGCAGAGGCTGGAGAGGAAGCTGTTGGCCGGGAGTTCTCATAGAGCTAGCGAACTGTCCCCATCATGAGGGAGTGGCAGCCAGTGAGTCCTCCTCCCTTACTTCTGAGGTCTCAGGAAATAATGAGAAGCTGGAGACTCCAGCCCCAGGAGAGGCTAACCAAGGCCCCTTCTGCATTGTAGGAGTCGACCTTAGATCGACTTGGGTCCGATCCGAGTCCTCCGCACAGATGTAGCGTCAGACTCGTGTCTGACTCGACTCACCCCCCTCTCGCCGTTGAATTTCCGAGCTCGACTGGGGAGTCGAGTCGACTGGCGGACTCGGGTTGCACTCAAGCCGAAGCCGGCCGAGTGCGGAATCTCCGTCACCTCGACTCTGCCAGCCAGCCAATCACAGCTCAGTATTTTGCCCATGCGCAGAACAGGAGACTTGTGGCGGTGGCGGCGAGAAGCTTTGGGCATGCGCAGAAAGGGAGACTCGTCCCAATCAGAACGCAGCGCAGGGAGGTGGTCCCGCCCTCTGAGCTCGGCTCCAGAGACACGAGTCAGCTTCTGTGCGGAGAAACGGGAGGACTCGAGCTCAGGTAACGGTTCCGCCAACACGAGTCGAACCTGAGTCGCCTCGTGTGTCCGGAAGGGCCCCAAGGGCACCACACTATCCTAGAGATTTCGAGAGGGATCTCACACATATTTTCCTTGCTGAGCCTTGACCTTTGAAGCCCACAGACTCTGCCGGGTTCCCCAGCCTGTCACTTCACTTCACCTGCATTATCTACAGAATGAAGGTTGCTTTGGTGACAGAAAACATTCCACTTTTGACTGGTTTCCTCTACAAACATCCATCCTTGGAACTTTTTGCTGCTTCCACGTCAACGTTTTCCAGCTTCATTCTGGAAATACACACCTCTGGGATATTTTCAAGAGATAAACTCACCATTTTCAAACATCTTCTCCACTAGTGAAAAATGGTTGCATACATTGGAGGGAAAACCCCCAGACCAAAACATTGTGGGTATTTCAGCAAAGATATGGAAAGGCCTGCTCTTAACGCGAATTCTCGCATTATATTTGGAAGCCACGAGTACCTAGAACGGTGACTTAAAGTAACATATAAAGTTTTTCTGAAGAGCTGAAAATTCCCCAGGGTTTCAGAAAATTCTTTTTTAGCCGAGTCTAGTCCCCCACAAATTTTTAAATCTGGAAGACAGGGTCCTATTTTGCTATTTATAGTCATTATAACTAAAAGTTCTTGTGTTAAGTCTTTTTTAATGTTATGTCGCTCAGTGCAAAATTACAACTGCGACTTGTATAAATGATAGTTATTAAAATTAAGACTGTGACTTGTACAAATGATGGTTATTACACCAGAATTGAGGAACGCAGCCAGAAGGCTATTTTGAGATTAGAAGCAAAGCAAAGAAACCAGAAAAGAGCATTTTTATTCTGATACATCTATACTCAAGATGCTTCAACGTGAGTGCAAAATGCATTAGCAAATGCTGATTGGCACAGTGAGAAAGAGATAAAAGCTATTGAACAAAAATAGACTTAACCGTTAGGAACAAGAGAGAGACAAAGATGTATTTACTTAAAATACCAACATAAAAGTTCGGAACTATAGCAAGTATTAATGGTTTTAATGATGTAATCAAATTGCACTGGTGCTGTGGATTCCATTAGAAAGGAATAAGTACCCATGTGATATGTACTTCGGTATACTCATACATTAAGTGTACTTATACGTACTTATGTACTTTTGTACCTCACACCTAGGGTTGTAGAACTGTGGCAACGCTGGCTATTTAATTGATTACAACTATGCTAGCAATTAAAAATGAATTTCCCCCTAGTGTGGAGGCAAAATAATCTGAACCTACTGAATTACCCACTGGTGCTCTAGTGCACAGTGGGACAGGAAGTGCGTCAGGACAAGGAATTTTGTCCTGATGGGCTTCCTGTTTGTGGCACACTGAGAGATGAGGTGTGTTGGGGCAAGATTTCTTGTCCCGATATGCCTCCTCTTACCCCACATGCTTCTTGTGTTCTCTGCGGAAAGTTGCACTTCTGGTGCTACTTTTCACGCTGGAGCAGAGCAAAGCCAGGTAATCAGCCACAGTTTCTTTCCCATTCTCTTTTCACCCACCCCACATCCACAAACAGGAAATCTTTACTTGTGACAAAGGCTATTGCAACAATACTTTCAGAGTGAATAACTGACAGTTAATTCTAGCCAAATGTACTTTGACAAGCTCATTACCTGGTCCGATGCAAAACGATGCAATGATTGCAAGAATGCAGAATATACTGAGGTAGCTGAGCCATTCTGCTTGATCCTGAAAAATATATCCGGGGGGCAGGGGGGGGGCATTAATCAGCACATTAGGGTTTCAAGGGGTTACACTAATATTATGTCTGCAACAAATATTTATAGTCCTCCTTACTCAGTTTCTCAAGGCAGGTTGCAAAACTTAAAACAGTGCAAGCCTACAGCCATACCACCCTGAACACGCCCGATCTCGTCGGATCTCGGAAGCTAAGCAGGGTCAGGCCTGGTTAGTACTTGGATGGGAGACCGCCTGGGAAGGTGCTGTAGGCTCACTCCAGTTTTATGCCTAATAAAGGTTTTGGATTTGGAAAACAGTGCAACAGGAATTCCTTAGTCTGCATAGCCACTGGCTTAGTAAAAGGCTTTCGGGATTTGTAGTTTTGCCCAACTGTGCCAGTCAATACATGTTCAGCATTTACCAGTATGCTAAGAATTAAAAAGACAAACGCGCCCAAGTGAAGGAGAGCGCAGGGAGAAAGTGGGGAAGAGAGATCCGGTTGACTGAACATGTGTGCAGTTGGGTTTGTCTGACCTTCTCTTGCTAGGAGTCTTGGTTATGTAGAAGCCACCTTTGGCCCTGGATGTTTTGACTGTTATCTGGGATCCTTCCCCACATTGGACAGCCACAGGGGAAAGACCAGCTGGAGCAGAGTCCTTTCTGCTGGTAGGGAGGGGAACTCTGCTCCCAGCATATTGCAAGTCCTCCCTTGCCGTGATGTTCCTCCTGGGGAATACAACCCCCCACCCCCGGCCCCCAATTCTGGCTGGTGACAGAATTGCAGGACAATTCCAAATATGGTTTTGTGCTCAAAGCGAAATGGCATGCTAAGCAGATGCCCTATACTGAGCCACAACCTACTCCTCAGGTGTCCCACTAGGAAACTGGCAGGAACAGAATTAAACTACTGGTTGTTTCTTGTTTTGGCAAAGAACTGGCCATGTTAAAAGTCCATAATAGCTTCAATTTCCAAGTTACCTAGCACCCTCCTCCTTGTGTACAGGAATGAGTTAGAACAGGGGGGGCCAACCTATGGTGCTCCAGATGTTCATGAACTACAATTCCCATCAGCAACTGGGAACTGTAGTCCATGAACATCTGGAGCACCATAGGTTGGCCACCCCTAAGTTAGAACAAGAGACCTGGTTTTGCAAAGAAAGTTCAACTGTTAAGAATGCCCACATACCTGCAAAGTCATGCACACAGTGAGTAGTATGAAGAAGAGAATCATCAAGCCAAATCCCCCGATGAGAAGAGGTCTACGCCCAAGCCGTTCTATCACTAAGCCCTGAAGGGAGGAAAAAGGACAGCTGTGCTCGTAAAACCAGAGGAATTCTGAAGGACTGCTGCCAACTCTGGCCATTTCTACAGGATTAATCCAAAAGCAATGGGAGTCCAGTATTCCCCAGGGTCCATAAAACCTTCAGATCAGCCAACCAGGCTGCAGGGCCCTGCTTTTCTTCAGAGCAAACAACCAAAAAAGCCTTGCCCGAGAAGAATACAGAAACATCTCCATCTTATGGCATACCCACTTTCTACATCTATACCACGATATCATCTCACAAAGCCATTCAGGGCACAGTTTGAGCCTTCTTCACAAGACATTCAATGTCTCGCTGAGCCATGCTAACCAACTGTCACCTGAGTAGCCATGGAATTTCATGACATTAAGAACATAAGAACATAAGAACTGGCCTGCTGGATCAGACCAGAGTCCATCTAGTCCAGCACTCTGCTACTTGCAGTGGCCCACCAGGTGCCTTTGGGAGCTCACGTGCAGGATGTGAAAGCAATGGCCTGCTGCTGCTGCTGCTCCCGAGCACCTGGTCTGTTAAGGCATTTGCAACCTCAGATCAAGAAGGATCAAGATTGGTAGTCATAGATCGACTTCTCCTCCATAAATCTGTCCAAGCCCTTTTTAAAGCTATCCAGGTTAGTGGCCATCACCACCTCCTGTGGCAGCATATTCCAAACACCAATCACAGTTTGTGTGAAGAAGTGTTTCCTTTGATTAGTCCTAATTCTTCCCCCCAGCATTTTCAATGGATGCCCCCTGGTTAAAGGAAAACAAACATTTCAAATTTATACCAACAGTACTGACATATCCATGATACTTTCGCACATTCGTGCATACCAAATAAGACCCACTGTACACAGGGCCTATAGGTGCCACTGCATTGGTTCCAACCGAATTGCCCTGCCAGAGCTCCTGAACCTATAAAGGCCACTCACCAGCTGGTTATTTATTTTAATTGATACTCTAAAAATAAACAGAGGAAGTCACATCTGGCTTATGGTGGGTGTAGGGGTGAGCCCGCGAACCCAGCAGAACCGTAGAAGGAGCGCCAGGCATGCCGGTGCCGGCTACGGCCTTCTGGGCGCACACGCTCCCCCAACCCCCGCTCCCCCGTGAGTCACAGGTCATGAGATGCCTGACTCACGGTCACCAGGTGTCCCAGACAAAGGGACAAAAGGGCTCTTGCCCTCAGGTGAGGATTAGACCCAGACGCGGATGCTTCCTCCTGCACGTAACAGTCCGATGAGATCATGCATCACATGATGATCTCCCGCTCTCCCGCTCTCCTGCCTCCCGGTCTGCCCACATTGCCCCCCCTCTTGTAAACCCTAATAAAAGGAGGCAGAGCCTAGCACACGGCAGAGTTGCCAGGATCACGGGATCCCGCACTTCCTGCTACTGGTTCTCTCCACCAGATGGAATCTCCGCGTGTCGTCTCTTCCTTGGGGCCTCGTGGGTCAAGACTACAGGTGGGGTATTCAAGGCAAGAGATGTTCAGAGGTGGATTGTTCTTGACTTCCTCCATGTCTCATCTCTGGTGTTCTTCGGAGGAGGAGGAGTTTGGATTGATGCCCCCACCTTTCTCTCCAATAAGGAGACTCAAGGCAGCTTACAAACGCCTTCCCTTCCTCTCCCCACAGACACCTCATGAGGTGGGGGGGGAGGACTGAGAGAGTCCTTAAGAGAACTGTGACTACCCCAAGGTCACTCAGCAGGAAAGTAGGAGCCGGGAAACAAATCCATAAGAATCCACCACTTATATGGAGGGGTGAGAAATCAAACTCAGTTCTCCGGATTAGTGTCCACCTGTTCTTAACCACTACACCACACTGTCTCTCCCATTCAAGTACCAGCTTCTGAGAACTAAGGAGATCAGGCTAGCCTGCGGCTATCCATATCAGGCATAGGAGTTCAGTGGCCAAGAAATGGATCTGCCCCTACACTCTTCCGGTTGTTTTGATTTCTCTGCAAATGTATTTGCAATGAGTTGCAGAATTTTAGGGGAGGATTTTCTTGGCTGCCGTCTGTCCAAGCAGAGTTCTGACTTTCCTTTGGCATTCTATTATGTGCTCCTGTTCTGACTGGTATGGGGGGGAGAGAATCTTGCTACCCTTCCTTGCCACTATAACTTCATGGAATGCCTGCAGCAAAACACGATGTTCTAATGACTCACAGTATGTTGCTGCTAGCAGGTTCTGAACAGATTCAAGGCTTGTGCCGTTGTAACCAAGGAAATTCAGAGGACCATGAATCCTGCTACACTGTCATTTCTGGTTTTTTTTTTTAAACTTTGCCCAGTGAAATCAAATTGGAGCCGAAGATGGTTCATGGAAATGAAAGTTAGTGCATTGCATTTCCTGAAAAACAAATTGCAGTTGTTATTAGTTGTCTCTACAAGTGTAAAATTAATGTATTGTCAAAGGCTTTCACGGCCAGATTCAACTGGTTCTGGTGGGTTTTCCAGGATGTGTGGCCGTGGTCTGGTGGATCTTGTTCCTAGCATTTCGCTTGCATCTGTGGCTGGCACCTTCAGAGGTGTATCACAGAGGGAAGTCTGTTACACACTGTGTCTAGTGTTCCTAACTCTAAACCCAAACCCTAGACACAGTGGGCCTTTCCCCACTTACCAATTGTTGTGGGCCAATCTGGCAAAATGACCCGGAGTTCTGCAGCGCTCCCCACGGCACCAGCGACGGCAACACAGCCACCCCAATTCTGGCGCTCTTCCGCCCCTTTAGCGCGTGTCATTTTTGGACCTGGTCGGAAGAGCAACGTTTTGGAGTACCCCGCACCGAGCACGGGGTTGTGGGGAACATCGGCAGATATTAGTGCGCCGCAAGGAACGAGCCAATCCAAAGCCAGAACAGGAGGTGGACAAAACGTGACTGGCGATGTTATGATGCACGTGTCGACGACGAAAAAAGAGTCCAACCTCCAAAACGGCGCGCCAGCCAATCAAAACAGACTCTCGGCCACAGCTAATCTGCAACCGCACTCGCCTATGACACATGTATACAAATATGTGCTCACGTTCCATTAGCTGTCTTAATTAGCGATAGGCTTGGATTTTTCCTTGCTATTATGTTCCTGACCTCTGGTTCCATTTTCAGCTTTGCTGCCATGGGAACTTGCCTCCTTTCAGAGCCACATATGGCACAATAGCAGCACATTTTTCTGGGTGGAAAGGCCTAACAAATCCACACAGCCAACAAAACGTTCTTGCTGCCTTGTCAGGTCTGATTCTGTTTACCAACCTTGTCATTTATTGGCAAGTTTAGAAGCGGCTGAGTCCTGAATCAGCTGCCAAATCCTCATGCATCAAATCAGTGGCCATCCAACAAATGCAACAGAAATTACATGGTTGTTGTGGGTTTTCCGGGCTGTGTGGCCGTGGTCTGGTAGACCTCATTCCTAACGTTTCGCCTGCATCTGTGGCTGACATCTTCAGAGGTGTATCACAGAGGGAAGTCTGTTACACACTGTGTCCAGTTTTTACAACCCTGGACACAGTGTGTAACAGACTTCTCTCTGTGATACACCTCTGAAGATGTCAGCCACAGATAGAAACGTCAAAGGTAATACCAGACCACAGCCCGACAACCCACAACTCTTTCAGATTGAATCTGGCATTGAAAGCTCAGTCGACAATACATACAAATTACATGCACCACTGCATGTAGAGTGAATTAGGAGCAGCTGTCCATTTGCCATTCAGCATCATGAACCCCCATTCCCAAAGCCAGCCACTGGGCAGGCATCAAGACAGAAATTATTTTGTTTGCTTATAACCTGAGAACGCCAAACCAAACCTAAAAGAAATGGAACTTCTGACTGCAAAAATCCCGAATTCAGGATGCCTGATTTGGTCCTGCACAAATGCGACTCTCGCAATACTTACGGAAAACACAGCAGCCAGAATCTCAATTCCTCCTGTGCTCAAAGTGACGTACGGGATCATCTCTGGACTGAGGCCGGCTCCCTTGAAAATGTCGTTTGTGTAGAACCAAATCTGCAACAATAAAGACAGCTTTCAACAGCCATATTTCTATGAGGATCCTTCATCATCTAGCCAAAATGGAAAGGTTATATCAGTGATGGCGAACCTTTTCGAGGCCGAGTGCCCAACTGCAATCCAAAACCCACTTATTCATCGCAAAGTGCCAACATGGCAATTCAACCTGAATACTAAGGTTTTAGTTTAGAAAAAAGGGTTGGCTCCGAGGCACACGTTACTCAGGAGTAAGCTTGGTGGTAGTCGGTGACTTTGCTTTGAAGCAACTGTGCAACGCTTCAAACGGGTGAATCACAACCCTAGGAGGGTTTACTCAGAAGCAAACCCCATTGCCAGCAACCAAGCTTACTCCCAGGTAATGGATCATGCTTTCGTTCTTCTCATGAAAATCAGTAGGGTTTAACAGCGCTGAACAGGGTTACCTACACTGCTTCCCCAAAACTAGGTCTTAGGTTCAATGCTAATAATCTCATTGAAATAATTACACTATTATCACATGACGAACTCTGTGCAGCATGCCCACAGGGAGGGCTCTGAGTGCCACCTCTGGCACCCGTGCCATAGGTTTGCCACCACTGCCCTACACCACTGCTCTGGTCAAAATCTGATCTCTCAGAGGTGGCTCTGTGGTAGAAAGAAAGATGAAGTCCCTGCCGGATCCAGCCACAGATCCCCCAGAGCCGTTTCAACAAAACATGGTCCCATTAGCAAGATGCACTGAGAAAGTTACAGCTTTCAGATATGAATCAAGGAGCAACCTTTACAAACAGATATTTTACGTAATATATCTCTATGGATGTTTGTAAGAAAATCCTTGATTTATGCCATCCTTGGGATGGTGCCGGCAAAGGACAGGATGTGCAAGAATTGAAATTTTCCCCTTCCTCTAGAGAGAGCAGCAGGGTGTCGTTGACAGAATAGCAGGCATCAGCTGCAGTGACCGTGGTTCAATTCCTTGCTGTGCTGTGAGAGATCACCGGGTGACCTTAAACTGACCAAAGTCGCCCTGGGCGGCCTCAGTGCTGCCATTTTCCCGGCCAGTCCCTCTTGGCTGCCATTTTCCCTACTACTCCCCTGGTGGTCTTTTTGTTGAGGTCTAGAGACGTATTTTGTTTTTTTAAAAAGAAACAGCTGGACGTTCAAAGGAACCCGATCACTCTAACATTATTGCCTTATAGCACAATACCCATTGTGGATAATTTGAAAAGCCCGCTGGTTACTCAGTGGGGAGAGGGAATGTTGGGAAAATGAATGCATTTATTTATTTATTTATTTACTTACTTACTTACTTACTTACTTACTTACTTACACTTACACTTACACTTACACTTACACACACACACACACACACACACACACACACACACACACACACACACACTCTTTGGGCTTTTATACCGCCCTATCCCCGAAGGGCTCCGGGCGGTGTACAGCATATGATAAAAATACAGTCATAAAACAATCATAAATTAGTTAAAACCTATAAAACCAGCGAGAAACTATAATACTAATAATTATAAGTGTGAGTGGCGGCTGGCGACCTATTATTAAATCCTTTCCCAAAGGGTGGAACGGCGAGTCCCATCAGATAGTACAAGGCCCAGATGTAAGAGCCAAGAAAGGGGGGGCGCACCATCAGCGGCCGGTCCCTCCAAAGGTCACCAAGGGAGGCCACCAAGGGAGACAGGCGTGCACAAAACTCCTGCATGGACGCTCCCTTGCCAATGCAAATGGCCTGGCATTCATGGAAGCGAAGACAGGGATGCTGGAAGTGGTGGACAGTGCGCTTCCTTCTCACAATCCTTGTCGTCTTCTTGAAGAGACAGTGTCGGAACAGGAAAGAAAAGGTACCCAGTGTGTTGACCCCTCTAGTCATCTGACTCACTAAGCCCCCTCTGTCATGGAGGCAGGCAGTGGCGTAGGGGGCAAAATGGCGTCTGGGGCAAATTGGCGCCCCCCATGTGCCTCCCACCCCCTCCACCCTGCCTCCCACTTACCTTAGTTTAGCCAGCTGCAAAGAGCAACTGGCTGAAAAAGTACCCTGGCTGGGCCGCCGGCTAAACTAAAGTAAGTGGGGAAAGGTGGGGGGCATGGGGGGTGGGGCGCAGGCCCTCCTACCTCCCACTTACCTTAGTTCAGTGAGCTGCAAAGAGCACTGACTGAAAAAGCAGCCTGACTGGGCTGCTGCCCAGCCCAACCCCGCAGCCCTGCCTGGCTGCTCCGGGTGCCCAGCAGCGGCCTCCACCAGGCCTGGCCAAGTGAGGCCAGCCCGGCAGCAGCTTCTGCCAGACCTGGTGAGGTGAGGTGGGGAGAGGGGGGAAGGGGTGTGTGGGGCAATTCCCCACCCCCACCCTATGGTAGCTACACGACTGGAGGCAGAAGACAGGCCACAGTCCCTCAGTTCCAACAAGGGAAACACAGAGATCTTGACTTGTAGGTGCAACCACAGAGTTGCCATCCGTTAGCTACTGAAGTAGCATCCAAACATGGCTCAGTTCCCCTTGTTCTTCAGGACACAACAAAGGGTGCCTGTTCCTCCCTGCGAAGCCAGGTCCATCTTTCCTCCTCTGCTGTTCCACAGCTTTTCAAGCACACAACTCGACTCAGCTGCATTATTTCATTCTAATGTAATTTTTTCCTGTCACTTGTGAGAATAATTATACTCAGAGCTGTAAAGAGGGAAGCTGACAAGATAACTCCGTGCCTTCTCACAGCAAAGTATCCAAAACAGGGAACAGAACAAGTCTGTCAATAGCTCAGTTCTGAATTCCTGCGGTTAGAAGAAAGCTGCACTTGCAAAGCTACCCTTACAGCACTGGTGGCTTTGACAAGATGCCATAAAATGCATTTTTCGTCTGGTTCCCAGCAGGCAGTGAAGAGCTTCTCAGGAACACGTAAATTACTCTCACTAATGATGCTGCAAGAAGTTCAGATATGAGCTGGTGATTCTCGACAAGAAATAACAAACTGATTTGGAGGGGAAGGTTTCTATTTTTTTAAAATAAGTAGCTTTATCTATTGTCTGACACATACCAAACAACACCAGCCTTGATGGATTACTGAGAAGGTAACGGGGTTCCATTTTCATGCCCCCCCCCCCATTGTTCCCTACACAGAAGCCACACTGTGTGAAAGGATTCCAGACAACTTTTAGACTGTTTTGTACTGACTTCTTGGATTGAGCAGGCTTGTTTCACAGAGGATCCCTCGTCTGGCAACTGATGGTTCAAAGAATCCTCACTTCCTTCTTTCCCTCACTTCCATCTCCTCACCTGTTTCACAGGGTTGATATCAGTCGGAAACACTTAACATGCTCAGGACCACCCCCTTCCTGTTTGCATCCTCTCCTCAAAGTTCAGCTGAAGAGAAAAGGGGGGGACTTGCCCCCCACCCGCCTCATAAGAACATAAGAACAAGCCAGCTGGATCAGACCAGAGTCCATCTAGTCCAGCTCTCTGCTACTCGCAGTGGCCCACCAGGTGCCATTGGGAGCTCACAGGCAGGATGTGAAAGCAATGGCCTGCTGCTGCTCCCGAGCACCTGGTCTGCTAAGGCATTTGCAATCTCAGATCAAAGAGGATCAAGATTGGTAGCCATAGATCAGGGGTAGGGACCTCTTTGCTCTCAGATGTTCAGGAACTAATTCCCATCAGCCCCTACCAGCATGGCCAATTGGCCATGCTGACAGAGGCTGATGGGAATTGCAGTTCCTGAACATCTGGAGAGCCACAGGTTCCCTACCCCTGCCATAGATCGACTTCTCCTCCATAAATCTGTCCAAGCCTCAGGCTTCTTTAGTTATTCAGCACCTGTGAACTTCCTCAGAATTGCTACTGTAGCCTCCTTGTCTCCCCCACTACTTCCTGACCCCTTCCAGTGAGAGCAGCCAAGTCCCCTCCCTCTTCCAGACAGCAATATCAGCTGGCAGCCATCCAATGAACCACACACACACACACGTGCGCACGCGAATGAAATAAAAAAAGAAAAACACAAATACAATCAACGATAATAAGGAATATAATGAAAACAAAAATTTTGAGATGAAAATTAATTTCAGAAAAGAGAAAAATGGTCAGAAGCTGATGAAATATACATTTCTTTTCATTCTGTATAGGAAGTACAGAAATCTCAGGCAGCTTTCAGTTCATATCTCATTCTGCTTTCAGATTTTGCCCCTAAAAGTTTGCTACACGTTGGCACAAGCCACCCTTGATCGCAGTGCTATTGCGGTGCTGCTACATCTTTCAAGGTCACCTTTTGCTTTGTGGATCCGCAAAGTCAGTTTTAATGATGTGGCTGTTTCCTTGCCTGGCACAGGTCCTTGCTTGCTGCTTCTCACAGCCCCCCCTCCTTTGAAGGGACCACCGACCTCCCCATCCCAGTCTGTCAAACTGTGGGACACTAAACTGAGCACGATCTTCGCTGCAGCTGACCAGTTAAGCTTCTCTTCATTCAGTTGGTCAATCAGCTCCCAAGTTATCAGTCCAAAGGTTTCAAAAAGCAGCTCCAGTGTGGGTGTTTCTTTCATGATTCTAATGATGAGCAAGTTCCTCAGACCCAATTCAGAGCCAGTTGGCTTGACTTGGAGCCAAACACGTTTAATTTGAGCCTGACTGGAACCTGCTACCTGAGTCCTCCACTGCACCTTTCCCAAATTTAGTTGCTTGGAGGAGGAAGCAGAAGTCAGAGCTGGTAGCAGCAGAGGCCTGGATGTACATTCAAAGGTGTATCCATTACTCAGGGGTGGCCAGCCCATGGTGCTCCAGATGTTCATGGACTACAATTCCCACCAGCCCTTGCCAGCATAGGTTGGCCACCCCTGCATTACATATTCTCCAACTAGCCATAATGCTCAGGTTTCAACTCCCACGCTAGAATTTTTAGACATTCAACTGCTGTGGGCCCGAGTGGATGTGTACCAGGCCTCTAGCTCACAGATTGCCAGTTCTCACACTGTCGCTGAAGAGGTCTGTTTTAAACTGCTGATAAAGTGCTTGTGGGACAATCTATGTTTCATTAGGATTCTTTCTCGTGGAAAGAATGATCACCTCCCTGGCTTTCAAACCTGTAGCAGATGCTGAAGAGCATTCAAAGTGATTCCCAGCATGAAAGGAGACAAGCAGGTCTTTGGGTTTAGCTGTGAAATGCTATCAGGTCAGCCGCTGCCACCAAGGAACACAAGAAAGGCATTTCATGCAGCTTCCTGCCTCCATGCAGTGACGCCAACATTTCCCACGCCTGGGGTGGCAATAGATTGTCTAAGGATGTCCTGAATGGCCCACCGGACACCTCCCTCCATTCCAATGAAAAGCCATTGACAACCCCTCTTTAAGTGCGGGTCTCCAACCAGTTCCCTACCCCCCTCCCTGCCCCCACCCCCCGAGCATCCCCGGCGGCGGCGGGCCCACCTGGTGGCAGTCTGGCAGGGCGGCCACTGCCCAGAGCCCCTCGGGGATGGGGTGGTCTATAAATTTAAATAATAAAATAAATAAATAAATAAAATCCTAGAGTCCAGTCCACTGTCCTCTAGTTTACTGATCAGGACCTCATGGGGAACCTTGTCAAAAGGTTTAATAAAATCCACATGAGGAACATTGAAAGCATTCCCTCCGTCCACTCAGCTCATCACCCAGCTAAAGATGGGAACGAGATTGATCTGGCAGGACCTGTTGGGGACAAATCCATGCTGGATCATCCTCCTTCAGATGTTTGCAGAGCGATCCCTTTAACATCTGCTCTGGTATCTTCCCTGGGACAGAGGTCAGACTGACCAGGCTGTAGTTTCCTGGGTCATGCCTCCTCCCTTTTTTGAAAATTGGGATTTGGGGGTTTGGAGGGAACGTCTCTAAATCAAGCTATTTTCAAATTAGGATCCACTTGCCGGTGGAGGCGGACACGTCAGAAAGAGCTTGGGAGAGTAATGCAGCCTTTAAGGCGCAGCTGGGAAAAAACCTGTTTGGCACAATCCCCAGATGGCTCGACCTGGATTCTGAACCTGGATTCTCACCGCATTCAGGCCACACAGCTGGTAGCAGGCCATGGTGACGACCACGGTCAGGATCTGCCAGCGCTTACTTCTGTCCCGTAGAAGCTGGATGATTGAGGCCGCCTGGATGTTCCTCTGTATCCGACTCTCTTCTAAAACTTCTTCGATTTCATACGACACATCAGATTTTCCACGAAAGGTTTGAAATGCTGCGAACCAACAATTCACACACCTGTTTAGAATGCAAACGGGAGCTCTCTGCACAAGCAACGGGCGACAGTCCCAGCAATTAAAGGCTTCATTAAAGACCAAGATTGTCTCCCTCCCAGACAAACTGTTGCAGAATCTTCCTTCAGTGCTAATTTATAGCCAGGTCTGACTGATAGATAAGGCTTCACAAAAGCCACAGTTCTGTGGCAACGTGGGAAAAACGTGGAACGTGGTATTAGAGCACAGAAAGGCAGCATAGTGGGTTTGATTCCCCACTTCTCCACATGAGCAGTGGACTCTTACCTGGAGAACGAGATTTATTTTCCTGCTCCTACACATGAAGCCTGCTGGGTGACCTTGGGCCAGTCACAGATCTCTTGAACTCTCTAAGCCCCACCTACCTCACAGGTGGTCTGTTGTGGGGAGAGGAAGGGAAAGGAGTTTGTGAGCCACCTTGAAATTCCTTATGGGAGAGAAAGGCGGGGTGTAAATTCAAACTTTTCTCCTTCTTAATAAATGGCATCATAATACTTTATATCTTATTTTCACGTGGCTTGTGCCAGTTTGAGACACACAAACACACATTTGAAATGCTAATTCTTATACAACTCTTACACAAAAGGAGGGGCATCACATGTCCCCAGGCTCCACCCATTGCATCACGTGGGGTGTGTGTGTGCAAAATCGATCCCACACCTCTCTGGCGAAGAGCAGGAGTGGGGCCGCAACGACGATCCGTGCCGTGGCTTCAGCCCCAATGGCTCAGCCGGCCGCGACCCTGAGGGCACCTGGAGGCCAGTGGCGGTGGTGCGCTTGCCGCCCTTGCCAGGCTTACCGTGCGCTCTTACCTGGCCAGGTGCCGCACCGCTGCTCAGCCACCCAAGCCCAGCACAATAAGAAACACAAGAAACAGGTTTTAAAGTACGCTGTCCCCTTCGCCCTCTGGAGAACAGATAGTCATGATGCCGATCAAAGTGATTGATGATGACAATCCATCAGGTGGCAAAAAGTATTAAGAAGTTCACAGTTCAAACAAAGAGACTTCATTCTAGCAACTACTAATGGGACAATGCATGAGAGCAGGGGGCACCAGAAGATGTCTTGTGGTGCTAGAAAAAGCCAAGATTTCCATGTCTGAACATCAAGAATGAATAAGGCATTCTTATATGTTATTCACCAAAGCAATGATTTTAAAGTTGTGCTCCTTCGTCAGGGCTAAAAGCTCTTTCTTCTAAACTAGGCACATATATAAAAACTGTTTTGGCTGGAGTGCACGTTATGGGCGGCAGTCAAAACTTGGATGGTTCAGGCTAGGCCGATCTCATCAAATCTCAGAAGCTAAACAGAGTCAATCCTAGTAAGTATGGGAGACCACCAAAGAATCCCATGGTCTCTATGCACAAGAACAGAGCCAGTGAGGTGTGGTGGTTAAGGCATCCAACTGGGATCTGGCAAAGGCAGGTTCTAATTTCCAATCTGCCATGGAAACTTCCTGGGTGACCTGGGCTAGTCACACTTTCTCAGTCTCAGCCTTGGCAAGTATTTGGATGGGAGGCCTCCAAAGGACACCAGGGGTGTGAAGCAGAGGCATGCCATTGCAAATCACCTCTGAACCTCTCTTGCCCTCAAAAACCTACACAGAGGCAGGCAATGGCAAAAATCACGCCTGCAATATTCTTGCCTTGAAAACTTCCAGGGTTGCCGTAAATCAATTGTGCCTTAATGGCAGTTTGCAAACACATGCCAGCTGTAGAATTTAGCTTTTCTTGGCACAGAACTTGGGTTTAAAAATTTGGGAATAAACATCATATTGAAAATTAGGTAGATTGGAAGCGTTACCCACATAGACTGGAAGCTTTCACACAGACTTCCCTCTCTGACTTAAGAACATAAGAACCAGCCAGCTGGATCAGACCAGAGTCCATCTAGTCCAGCTCTCTGCTACTCGCAGTGGCCCACCAGGTGCCTTTGGGAGCTCACAGGCAGGAGGTGAAAGCAATGGCCTTCTGCGGCTGTTGCTCCTGAGCACCTGGTCTGTTAAGGCATTTGCAATCTCAGATCAAAGAGGATCAAGATTGGTAGCCATTAATCGACTTCTCCTCCATAAATCTGTCCAAGCCCCTTTTAAAGCTATCCAGGTGAGTGGCCATCACCACCTCCTGTGGCAGCATATTCCAAACACCAATCACACGTTGCGTGAAGAAGTGTTTCCTTTTATTAGTCCTAATTCTTCCCCCCAGCATTTTCAATGAATGCCCCCTGGTTCTAGTATTGTGAGAAAGAGAGAAAAATTCCTCTCTGTCAACATTTTCTACCCCATGCTTCCATGTCCTCTCACTTTACTTCCTTGACGCTTAAGGGTCATCCCTTCCCTGATGAAAGTGGGTCAGCTACCGGCCTGAATAGTGATCGAAGCCACACCAAGGTTTGAAGCCCTGCTCTGCCATGGAAGTAGGCGGGTGGGAGCTAGAAATCTCCCGGAACGGCTCCCCCCAGCAGTGAAAATCAGGGCACAAGTAAAGGCCTTCTAACACTTCAAGGCTCATGAACCCTGACAGGAGTCAGATCTGCCAACGCAGACACACAATCTCCAAGCCCAAAACAAAAGGAAGCATGAAGAAGAAGAAGAAGAAGAAGAAGAGGAGGAGGAGGAGGAGGAGGAGGAGGAGGAGGAGGAGGAGTTTGGATTTATATCCCCCCTTTCTCTCCTGCAGGAGACTCAAAGGGGCTGACAATCTCCTTGCCCTTCCCCCCTCACAACAAGCACCCTGTGAGGTAGGTCGGGCTGAAAGAGCTCCGAGAAGCTGTGACTAGCCCAAGGTCACCCAGCTGGCATGTGTGGGAGTGTACAGGCTAATCTGAATTCCCCAGATAAGCTTCCACAGCTCAGGCGGCAGAGCTGGGAATCAAACCCGGTTCCTCCAGATTAGATACACGAGCTCTTAACCTCCTACGCCACTACACCATGAGGCATCTTTTTGAGTAAACATGCTTTGGATCAAGCTGCGAACATAAAGCCCTTAGCAGTCTGGGTCCTTCATGCCTTTGGGACAGCCTCCCCACATATGCCCTCAGGAAAGACTGTGCTCCATACATATCAACTTGTTGGTGGCCCCTGGCCCCCAAAATGGCGGCAGTCTTCCACCAGGACCAGAGCTTTTCCAGCTCTATCCCTGGCCTGGTGAAACCCCCCGTCCAAGGAGACCTGGGCCTTGTGAAATCGGACACAATTCCGCAGAGCCTGTAAGACAGAGCGGTTCCACCAAGTCTTGGGGTGATGCCAGCAACGATAACCAACTGGCCGGCCTTCCCTCCCTTTTCTCTTCCTGTTATTGTTCGAGGTCCTCTGCTCTTGAAAATGTGTTAATTCCGTCCTTAATGAGACATAGTTAGGGTGCCGTCGCTTTGGCCATGGATGATTTGATTGCTGTGGAATTGCTCTGCTGGAAGGTGCCCTGAGCTCAGATGGGGAGAGGGGGAAGGCGAGAAATCAAATTATAAATAAAAAAATAAAATATGATCTGGCATAATCTACAGTTTGCAAAACGAGGGATTACCCAGGATCTAGTACAGGAAAAACCTGATTCCAGGATAGCTTCCCATCTGGTTTCTGGTAGTCTGTGCTTCTGCAATTTGCAGGTCCCATCAGTGTGTTTTTAAAAACACATTAGACAGTAAACTCCACATGATTTTGCTACAGTTCCAGCCCCTTCCTCCTCATAGGCAGATCCTCATAGATTAGATTCTATGTGGGGAAGCTATGAGGAAAGTAGCTGACGCATGCGTGTGATAAGAGGCCTTCAATACAACAATAAGTCCTTCCCCTTTTTGCTTCATTCCAAGGGGTCCGTGCTAGAAACAGAGTTTGACAAAACCTGAAGGTGTCCTGAGGCACAGCCACTTCCGGGAAGGAGGAGGGGTGTGGCTGGGCCTCAAAGCAATGTGCGCACATCACCCAGGCAGGCCTTGGCCCAGGTGGCGTACGCACGTCGTGCCAAGGCCCAGCCATGCCCCTCCTCCTTCCCGGAAGTGTGGGGGGTGATTTTCTACTCCCCCCCACATGACTTCCACTGGGAGCCCGGGGTGTTTGTCCCCAGATGTCCCCGTGGCAACTACGCCTATGCACCCCATCCCTGGGAGAAAACCAAATTGGCAACTTTCTATCCTTTAATGCTACCCCAAAATAGACCTTCTCATCTTTGTCCACTGGGAAGATCAGTTCTGCTCAGAGGAGCTGGGAGCGGCACCCAAATGGTGCGACTGCACCCACGCTCCCAGCATTCATGAAGGGAGCATCACTTGATTTCCTGTGCTGATTGGCCAGTGCAACCGGGCCTACACAGATGCATGAATAGAAACCTCTCTGTGTAATCTGAAGGACTGCGCCTGCCCATACAGGTCCTCCAACCAGCTTCGGTCTGCCCCTTCTCCTGCCAGATGAACCCTCCTGTGGGGATATACAATTATCCTCTGATAGATCCTGAGGCCTTCTTCACGTTAGCGAACTTTTGCAGTGGCCTGCAAAAGGGACACGAAGCTCCCCTTTGGCTCAGTTCAGGAAACTGTGTAAAACTGCCTTGTTTTAGTTGGTCTCTGGATACAAACCCCAAAGACTAAGCTTCACTGATACAAACGTGTGCATGTTGGATTGTTGAAATTTTGTTGGGCTGACGCTACTCTGTATTGGTTCAAGGTTGAATATTTATTATAACTATTCTTGGATTGTTTTTTAATTAACCTATTTTTGGACTTTCCCGTGAGCCACTTCATAAACAGAAGAAGTGTACAGATTTTTAAAATAAAGAAAATTGCCTAATTTATTGATTTATTTCAGACAAGGACCAAGTCCACCAGGATATCGGTTTACTGCTGCCCATCAACAGAGAAAAATGTAAGATTCTATACGTAGGCAGAAAAAACAAAATACGCAGGTATAGAATGGATGACACCTGACTTGCCAACAGTACATGTGAAAGGGATCTGGGAGTCTTAGTAGACCACAAACTAAACATGAGTCAGCAGTGTAATATGGCAACCAAGAAAGCCAATGCAATTCTGGAAAGCATCAATAAGAGTACAGTGTCTAGATCAGGGGTCTGCAACCCGCGGCTCCGGATTCGCATGCGGCTCTTTCAGCCTTATACTGCAGCTCCGTATGGCCTGGAGGTCGGAGGGCACCATAGGTCTGTCCCTCCAGCCCTCCAGAGCAGCGCTGGAAGGAAAGGTGAGTGGAGGGGCCGAACTGGAGGCGGCTCCATGCGAGCCACCTCTCCGGCTCAGTAGAACTTTGGGGCCATGGAAAACGGGTCCAAATGGCTCTTTGGGTGGTAAAGGTTGCCGACCCCTGGTCTAGATCAATGGGAGCAATTTTACCGCTTTACTCTGCAATGGTCAGACCTCACCTAGAGTACTGTGTTCTGTTCTGGGCACCACAATTTAAGAAAGATATTGACAAGCTAGGAAGGCAACCAAAATGGTAAAAAGTCTGGAATCCATGTCCTAAGAGGAGAGATTTAGGCAGTTGAGTATGTTCAGTCTGGAGAAGAGAAGGAAAAGGGGTGACATCATAGCCTCTTTTAATTATTTGAAGGGATGTCATGTCGAAGAGGAAGCAAGCTTGTTTTCTGCTGCTCCAGAAACTAGAACAAGAAGTAATGGGTTCAAGGTGCAGGAAAAGAGATTCCACTTAAACATTAGGAAGAACTTCAGTAAGGGCTGTTTGACAGTGGAATATGCTTCCTCAAGAGGGTGATGGAGTCTCCTCCTTTGGAGATTTTAAACGGAGGCTGGAGGCTTTGATTGTGCCTTGCTGCGTGGCAGGGAGCTGGACCAGTGGTGGGATTCAGCCAGTTCGCACCACTTCAGCAGAACCGGTTGTTAAAATGGTGCTTGTAACCAAATGTTAAATTATTTGAATCCCACCACTGAGTTGGACTCAATGGTCCTTGTGGTCTCTTCCAACTCTGTGATTCTATGATCATGTTTTCATTCTCAGGCATTTTTCATACTGTGAAACCGAGCAGCTAAAAGGGAGAAAGCCGCTGCAAAGCAAAGAGAGATGGGCGCCCAAGAAGTGTATTCAGTTTTTTAAGCCACAGGAATTGAACTTACAATTGCAAAGAAAATGATGTAACCATTTACCTTTCTCTGCTGCTTTTGTGTCATGCTTTTCAAGCAGCAGGTAGCGAGGACTCTCTGGAAGAAAAGGCAAGATCACAACTTGAATGACTGACGGAACAACGATCATCCCAAACAAGAAAGGCCAGAGGAACTCCTGCAAACAAAGTGAAGATTGCTCTGACATGTCTTGATTCAAAGGAAACAAAGAGAGAGCCAGGGCACGCCAGGGCACGGGACCTCCTCCCTGGCACCATTTTCTCAGCTCACTCCTTGCCTGTTTATTTGCAACATTGCTGCCTGCTTTTTAATTTTTTTGGGGGGGAGGGGGCTAATCTTTGAAATATCAAGTGTGCAGAGTGTAGGGAATTGCAGCACGAGCCTGTGAAGCTTTGAAGCATCAATCCAATCATGTTCTCAAAAAAAGGTGGGGCCACAAAGTGTTCCAAGGGGATGACTGCGGACATGCATCGTGGCAAAGGGGGGATGGAAAATGTTTTACAAACATTTCAGGGGGTTTGTGCAGAAAGCGCCACTTCCAAGTGGAATGGACCACATCAGGGTACTGGGACATGTTGTCTGACGCTGTATGAGGGAACTATCTTGGAGGCGGACATTGTCAGAGATGGGGTCCTGTGTGGTTTCCAGGCTGCATGGCTTCCCCTGCATCTGACGTTTCCCCTGCATCTGTGGCTGGCATCTTCAGAGGATCCTCTGAAGATGCCAGCCACAGATGCAGGCGAAATGTCAGGAGAGAATGCTGCTACAACACGGCCATGCAGCCTGGAAACCACACAGCACCCCCGTGATTCCGGCCGTGAAAGCCTTCGACAATACATTGTCAGAGATGTTTGGAGTGGAACAGATAATGTCAAAATATGACATTTCTTCTGGAGTCACAAGAACATTAAAGACGTTATTTAAAAGAAAAATAAATCTCCCCCAGTTCCCCCGTGGGCCAAAAAGCGTGCTATCTTGGTTAATATTTTTTAGCACGCAAAGAATTAGTTTTGAAAAGTTTCCTTTAGAGCCAAACTGAGGGAACAAACACTTGTGATAACGAAGCTGTGGGGGCCTCCCATCCAAATACTAGACAGGTATGACCCTGCTTAGCTTCTCAGATGTGATGAGGCTAGGCACGTGCCGGTGCAGGGGAGTTCCAGGGACGTGGCGTTCCAGGGCAGGCGGGGGCATGGCAGGGCGCACACTTGCCCCGGGCGCAGTTTCCCCTCGCTCCAGCCCTGCAGGAGATCCAGGTGTGAATCCGTGGTCTGCCACAGAAGTTTGATGGGTGACATTGGTGGGTGATGGGTGACACTCTCTCTTTCTCTCAGCCTTAGCTACCCCACAGGAGAATGCTGTGAGCTCCTTTGGGTCCCCATTGGGAAGAAAAGGACAGCATAAGTAGCCAAGTTAATTAATTCAAGAAATCCCATGCTTCTCTTCTTCCAGAACTATGTTCCTCCTCACCTCTTGGGGACCCTCTACACAGGGACACCCTTCAAGCTCACCTGACTAATGGGCAGGATCCCTTTCACTTAAGAATGGAGAAGGATCACATTTCTCCAGCTCACTAGAGGCTTTGTAATGGTTAGAATAGGGGTGGCCAACCTATGGGGCTCCAGATGTTCATGGACTACAATTCCCATCAGCCCCTGCCAGCATGACCAGCTGGGTTCAAACCTCCACTCCACCATGAAGCTTGCTGGAGGTAGCCACTCCCTTTCCACCAAACCTACCTCACAATGTTGTTGAGAGGATGAAATGAAAGGACCTTATGCTTTGAGCATCTTGGTGGGGGTGTGAAATCCAAATGTTATGAATGGACAAATAAAAGAGAAGCAAAGGACTGTCCTCCGCTGATCCCCCTAAACAGGGGGCAAGGTGTTCCTTTATGCAGAAACGTGGGGAGGGGGATCCTTCTTTCCCCACCTACTTAGGTTTAAATGGGCCCTTTAATTTGTCTTATTTATTCTGCCTTTTTCCTCAAAGGAGTTCAGTATGCTCCCCACATTTTATCTTCACATAAAATATCAGGCCATTCCAATTTTTTAAAAAGCACTGAATTTAATAAAGATAAATGATAAAAATTCTCTCCGTTGGATCAATGAAATAGTGACCCCAAGTGGCCATACAACTGATTGCACCTGCAATATGATGTTCATTTCCCTATATCCAAAATCTGTTTTATTCTAAGGTTCAAGACAGAGAGTGGTATGTGACAGGGACCATTCTGTGCTCATTCCAATATCGCCTCTGCTTGTGCGAACTTCTATTGCACTTCAAAATCCTGCTCGTGTGACCAGGGGCCACAGTGGGCCCAAAGAAAAGTGTGAGTGGGTGGGTCTGTATGCCAAGAGCAAGGAGGCTTCTGGGAAACCACTTTTGACTCTCAAAACTCATCCTCAGTTTCCAACCTAACTTCTGAAGCGGTTCTTGTATTTCACACACCTATAAAATGAACAGAACAACCATACTCAACCACACTCAACAGAATACATATTCTGTTTAAGAAGACTCCCTTTCACCTTCTACAAACTATGGTTGAAGCATTCAAAAGTAATATTCCAAACAAAACTCTCAAACTCCGTAAGGGATAATAATGCCCATCGTTTTCCACTTTCCTTTCTTTCATTCTGTACCAGCCATTCCTTCAATGCCCCTCTCTCCTTCCTGCTCTGCCAACTCTCAGAAAACTGAGAGCCGAAGGTCAACAATAGAACCAGACGTTACAGAATGCCAGAAAGTGTTGCTACCTGATTTGTTATAAATAATACTGCCAAAGCAGGCATGACTTGGACCAGGTTTTGGTTCGCTGTCACCTGAGTGTGTCACCCAGGCAGCACACCTTAGCAATGCGGTTCATTCCCAAAACCTTTTCATAGGATGGCACTGTGTATCTCCTTAGTAATAAACTGATGCAAGTCCTGAGAAAATAGTGTGGGAGGAACAGGGCACGCAAACACCCTTCAAGACATCATCCAGGTGGACTGCAGGCATACAGCTCCTGTCCAAACATCTGCAGGGAACGCCAACAAGCGATTCTAATGAACAGCTGGATCTAGATCAAGTGGAGCAACTCTGCATACAGGATGCTTGACTCTCTGCCTGGGTTCAGGATAGGGCAGGAAGATATCAGAGGCAGGACCGGAGAGGACCACGGCCTCCTTTTGAAACTGCAGAAATTGAATCTGCGTGTCCCTTCTTCCAATGTTGAGTAGCTTGCACAGAAGTACGTTTGCAAATCTAGCGTGGGTTTTGTGCAATGCCTCTGGCTTCCACAGTAAAAGTACAATTCAGAACCTTACCAACCTTCCCAAATATTTCAGGCAGTCCCAAAACTTGTCCCGCAAAGACACCAATGCAGATGAAAATGGCTGTAATTTGCCCTAAGGATCCACGGATCTGCTTGGGTGAAATTTCACTCAAATACATTGGGAGAGCACTCAGAGATATACCTGCGAAGGGGAAGAGAGGGAAAAGACCTTACAATCTAATCATTGACAGGAAGCATAGAGATCAAACAAGAATATCTGAACTGCGGCCCAGATGAAAGCCCTGTCTCTTGCATGGTTCTCTCACCCTGGGCTAGACACAAAATGAAAGCAACAATCTGTAAATTATTGGGGAGGTTGGAGAACACATAGTCATGTGCATACGTTAAAAACACAGAGAGCTCAGAATAAATTTTAACTCAAGTATCAAGTGAACAGGCCGTCCTCACGATTGTGCTGACTATTTTTTTAAAGTTTGGGAAGAAACTGCAGGTGGGATTTTGGCTGTTCCACTCCTGTTTCTCAAGCAAAGAGCTGGCTGCTGAACTCCCAGCATTTAAAAGACCCAGAAGTTTCTTGCACACTCTCTGATTTTAAAATATATTTACTTTTCTCAGACATTCACCAATGTATTGAATGCAGAGGCGAAAATGGAGCTCAGGGCAAAATTTGAGTTTTCCGCTCCACCATGACCGAAGAACAATTTTTTTGCGCCAGGTCATCTCAAAGTCACCATCACATTATAGAACCTGCCCCAACTCACGTAAATCTGAACACAGCAAGGGTCCATGCAACACAGCAGAAATAAAACTTTTGAAATAGCATTTCTCTTTAGGACCCTCCACGAGAGTCGCTGGGACTAGTTTGCACAGGAGATGCTGGGGAAGGGGGGGAGCAGATCTAGCCAGCACCTCCTTAAAGGTGGGCTGTGTGTAGAAGCCGGGCGGACTGCCAGAACTGAGCAAGCCCATGCCCATGCCACCCATGCCGGCGGGGCTGAGGACCCAACAGGCGGCCAGAAGCTGCCCGACAGCCAGGGTGGCCAGTGCAGCGTGTGGGTGCAGCAGCAGCAGCAGCTCTTTGTTCAAGTCCAAGATCTCCTGGATGCCGAAGCCAGTGCAGCAGGGCGCTGCAGGGATCGAGGAGGGCTTAGCTGCCCCTGCCACGCCCTCCGCCCCCGGCTGCACTGAGGCCGGCAGAGGAGGCTCCCCGTTGGGGGCTTTCGGCTTGCTCAGGAAGCCGTGGGCCAGCACCTTGCCTGCCTTGCCCCTCATGCCCGCTCCAGGGAAAGCTCAGGAGTCCCCGCTGCGTCCGGTCCTTTTCCACGCCATGTCCTCAGCCTGCGCAGGGTCAGAACTGAGCAGCCAATCAGAAGGCCCAGCTGAGATTAGGAATCCCTAAAAGCCAAAGGAAACCGGAGCAGGGGGAGGGAGGGGGCTGCTCTGTCAAGGGGCGGCCTGGGGGTGTGGGCAGCTGTGCGCAGCAGAGGGATCTGAGCCGCTGAGGGGGGGGGGCGTTGTGGCGAAGGCAGCATGGGCACAGCACCAGCCCCCCCAGGGCTACCAGAGGCAGGAAGGTGTGGGGCGCCCCTGGAGACTCAGCAGCGGAGGTTGGACAGGCGCCCTCCCGTCATGCTTCCCGCTTTCCTTCCCCTTCTCATGCCAGGGGTCTCCTCGCCCACATGGCCGACTGCACTGACTGTCCATGGGAGGGGAGGTGGCCCGGCCCAGGCTAGAAGGGGGGGGGGATTTTCCACTCCCCCACGCGACATGCCTGGGGTGTTTGTCCCCAGGCCGCCTTCTGGAAGTTCCGCCTCTGAATGAATGTATGTGCAATATCCTCAAAAATCACTTCCTTCTGAGATTGTTATATTTGCAAGCGGGACTCACCCCAAACGCAAGCGAGAAACTCAGCAGCTGAATTCCTTTCTGTGTTTTCAACCTTGTGATGAGAGAGGGGGTGGGGGGTGGGGGATCCCTTGCTCAGAAAATTCACTTGGAATTCTGGCTTTTACTGGCACCAACAGATTCCACTTCTAAGGATTTGGGCCCTCTTCTTCTCCTTCTTCTTCTTCCTCAGGCTCTCCCAGTTCCATTAAAATATCAGGCCTATGTGTAAGCACTGACTGTCCGGCATAGATTTCTCAAGCACACACAGCACAGATTAAGCCATACCTCCGTCAATACCCATTATGAATCGTCCCAGAATAATCATTTCGAGGGATCCTGCCAGTCGAGAAAATGCCATTAATAATGCAGCCACAATGGCAAATACATTATTTAGCAAGAGGGTGCGATTTCTGAAAGGAAATAAATACATTACGAACAAATATCACCTCCACCTGCATTGCCCAGCCCACCATTTAAGAGTTTCTTGTCAAGTCCTGTTCACTGTTTACCAGAGATGAGATGTGTGTGTAGGGGGGAGTGTGACTGGACAGAAGACTTTTCCAGTGGCGGCCCCCTTGTGGTGGCCTCTTGCCGGCAGAAGCGGAGCTACAAGGGGACCGGGGGTGCACGCTGCACCGGGTGCGCACCTAGGGGGGAGGCAGCAAAAATTTCAAGGTTTTTTTGTATTTTTTAGTGTTTTTGGCCTGCAGGGAGCACAGTTTTTAGGCTAGCAGCACCAAAATTTCAGGGAGTTTTCGGGGGACTCTCCTGATGATACCACCCAAGTTAGCTGAGATTTGGTTCAGGGGATCCAAAGTTATAGACTCCCAAAGTGGATGTCCCCATCCCCCATTGTTTCCAATGGAAGCTAATAGGAGATGGGGGCTACACTTTTCAGAGTCCATAACTTTGCACCCCCTAAACCAAATTTCACCACACCTGGCTGGTATCATCAGAGTCTCCTGAAATTTTGATGCTGCTAGCACAGGGGTCTGCAACCTGTGGCTCTCCAGATGTTCATGGACTACAACTTCCATCAGCCCCTGCCAGCATGGCCAATTGGCTATGCTGGCAGGGGCTGATGGGAGTTGTAGTCCATGAACATCTGGAGAGCCACAGGTTGCAGACCCCTGTGCTAGTCTGACAATTGTGCCCCCTGCAGGCCAAAAACTGAAAAAACACTAAAAAAAAAACCCCACAAACATGGGGGGGAGCAAAACTCAGATTTAGCACTGGGCTCCATTTCCCCTAGCTACGCCTCTGCTTGCCAGAGAATGCCCTCATCCTTAAGGGCTTACCTGACACCTTCCTTGCTTCCCTTTAGCCACTAGGCCAAAACACGTCCTTTTAAGCCCATGCATTCAACTAAGGGGATTCCATCTTTTAAAAATGTTTTATGGTAAGCTTCTGGGCTGAGAACAGTTGTATCTTTCTGGGGCACTCGGTGATGTTGATAGGTCTCAGCTTCTTTTTAACAGCTGGTATTTAACAGATTCCTCTTTGTTTTATGACTTGCTGTGAACGGCTTTGACTTGTTTTTAATGGCTTGATCTTAATCATCTTGTTTTATTGTTTCTGGGGGTTTGTGTGTGTGTGTATCTAATCTCCATACACACAGCCAGGTGAAAGACAGTATTTGACAGTTATAAATAACACATAATGGGACAGAATATTTTACATCTTTCTTTCCCATTAGATAAAGACTCTATTGGCTGCTGATACTTAGGGAAACGCACAGCATGTTGAGGCCAGAATACAGTAGATGCCATGTTAGACAGCACAGGGGATTCCTCCATTATAAGCAAGAGGGGAAGGTACACACCAAAGTGAAAATGAAGAAAACTTGTACCAACAGGCTACAATGAAGACTACCAAAAATTAGTTCTCCCACTGGAGTAGCGTTTTACTTTTAAGTAACCAAAATAATATTATAATTTTACAAACCTACATAAGGACATTTCGAGAGGCATAAGAACAAACCAATTGCAGAGCGTTGTCCTCCCTGTTTGTAACCATTATTGTACTTTGAAAAACTCTGACCTGCCTTTAACAGCCGCGAAGTTGAACGAGGCCAGTTGGTTAATTATCTAGAATCTGGCTAGCTGTTATATTTATATTTAGATTTCTTTGCCGTGCCGTTCTAACTTATGCTTATATATATATCTTACTCCAATGGGAGAATGTAAACAATTTTTCCAAAACATTTGGTTACTGTTTGAAAAATTATAATATTATTTTGGTTACTTAAAAGTAAAACGCTACTCCCGTGGGAGAACTAATTTTTTGAAGTCATTATTGTAGCCTGTTGGTACAAGTTTTCTTCGTTTTCACAGACAGCACAGCGGGGCATGTTCTTGGTTGGGTGTAATTCTGCCAATAGACAAAGAGCTCTGAACCATAAAGGAAAGAGAGCCAAACCTGGAAAGATAGTTTCTGGCACTCCTCCACATCGAAGGAGCTGAAATACCTAGCAGGTGAACCAAGTATGCCAACCAGGAGAAAAGCATTAAAAAATTCCTGAGTATCCGGGAGGACCACCATATAACTATTGAAATCCTCACGTGCCTGTGGTTTTTTTTCTTTTTGCCGATCTTTCTCTCACACCCACTGGCTGGAATATGAGGTATTACTTTAAGGATTTCCAATAAATTCTAGGGCTGCCAAGTAGACCACCTCAGGGCAACTCTTGCCGTGAAAACCCCATGGGGACCACCCGCAGTGGCTGCAACTTGGCACACACACACACAAAAACCAACCAGAAGCAAGCGAGTCAACAAAATATGCAACACGATGCAAAATATGCAAAATATGCATTTGTAGTTTGCTTACCGGCCAAAATATTTGACAGCAGGAGTGACAATGAAAGCACCAACGAGTCCGCCAATGGCGAAAATGGAGATGGATATTGTCCACAGGAGGGTTGCGAAGTCCTGCGTGATGGACTCATTATACCTCCTTTCCCAAGTCTCATTGTAAAATTGCTTGATATGCTAAACAGAAAAGCACAACAATAAACACGGCAGTCAGGCAGGATAAAAAAACCGAACCTTTAACAATGTTCAAACCACTCACTGTTAACCTTTTAAAACAGCTTTTCATTTAAGCAGCAGTGGCGTAGGAGGTTAAGAGCTCGTGTATCTAATCTGGAGGAAACGGGTTTGATTCCCCGCTCTGCCGCCTGAGCTGTGGAGGCTTATCTGGGGAATTCAGATTAGCCTGCGCACTCCCACACACGCCAGCTGGGTGACCTTGGGCAAGTCCCAGCTTCTCGGAGCTCTCTCAGCCCCACCCACCTCACAGGGTGTTTGTTGTGAGGGGGGAAGGGCAAGGAGATTGTCAGCCCCTTTGAGTCTCCTGCCGGAGAGAAAGGGGGAATATAAATCCAAACTCTTCTTCTTCTTCTTCTTAAAGGGGATATTTTTCATTTAAAATCACCCTGGTTTTCGATGGCAAATGTATTTCAAACAAAGGAGTGTGTGGAAGGGGGACAGAGATTGGGGGGGAGGGGGACAGAGAGAAAAGCAGGGAAGGGAAAGGAGGAGGGGACCCACCACCTGGTCATGGCCCACCCATCCTGGGGGGAGGGGACGACAGATATCAGCTCCCTTGGAGCAAATGACTGCTTTGGAGGGGGGGGCACTGCCCCTCCCCAAACCTTGCCCTCTCCAGGCTCCAACCCCAAAATCCCCAAGAATTTTCCAGCCTGCCGTTGGCAATCCAAACTACTTATCTGCTTCATGCGGCCCATGATCCTCCTCCTCCTCCTCCTCCTCCACATTTACATGTTTTAATTGTCGTTTTTGATTTGTTTTATAATATGCATGTTAGGAAGCTTGTTTTAATCCTGTGATGGGGAACCTACTGTGTGTGGATTTGATGATACTCTATCCTAAGGGTGGCCAATTGTCCATGCTGGCAGGGGCTGATGGGAACTGTAGTCCATGAACATCTGGAGCACCATACATTGGCAATCCCCTGCTCTGTCCCAATAAGGCTCCTTTGCACCCTGAGCCCTTCCCTCACCAAGATCCATCTGCCAAATCTCCAGGAATTTCCCAGCCCCCCAGCTGCCAACTCTAGCCCCACCCACAAGCAAGAGGTGGTTCACCTCAGCTGACAATGTGGCTATAATAGTACAGCTTTGTTGGTGATTTAAGAAGAGAAGAAGAGTTTGGATTTATATCCCCCCTTTCTCTCCTGCAGGAGACCCAAAGGGGCTGACAATCTCCTTGCCCTTCCCCCCTCACAACAAACACCCTGTGAGGTAGGTGGGGCTGAGAGAGCTCCGAGAAGCTGTGACTAGCCCAAGGTCACCCAGCTGGCATGTGTGGGAGTGTACAGGCTAATCCGAATTCCCCAGATAAGCCTCCACAGCTCAGGCGGCAGAGCTGGGAATCAAACCCGGTTCCTCCAGATTAGATACACAAGCTCTTAACCTCCTACGCCACTGCTCAGAGGAAGGCTTACAGCTACATACGCACCAACCAATCCCTGTTTTTATGCCCTCAAGGGAGAGGCAGCGCTTCCTCAGACCCCTGGCCTACTGCCAGCTCTCACTAGATAAATTGTTCCAGCCTGTAATGGTTCAGCCCAAGAGCAAAGGGCAAACGGTGGAGGCCAAAGGTGCGTAATAAATACAGCTCGACTGTGACTAATTTCAGCATTTCACAACCTCATTATGTGTGACCATCAACCAGAGCTCTGAAGGTCTCCCTTGCGTCCACTCTTCCAAGAAGAGTTTGCAAATTTTATTTGCTCTGGAGAAAACTTATAAAAACTGAACTTCATCGGGAAAAGCTCTGCAGTCAGCTCGTGTCCAAAGATCACAACGGAGCTGTTTCACATGCTTGTGGTTGAAGAAGTAATGGTATTCCATCAAGTGTGTTCTATCAGTGGTATTCTAGCTTCTCTTTTTCCCCTCTCCCTCCCTCTATTTTGTTTCCTTCTTCTGCCTCTTAACATTGTATGCAATGACGACTGTAGGGAATTTATTCTGTATTTAACTTGTTAGTTTTAACACCACCTTGTTGAAATTATAATAGATTGCTATAGGTTTCTTGAGATATTGAATGGCTTTTATTGTTGTTTTACTTTGGAAGCGGCCAAAAAAACCCCAGGGTATGCCCCTTAATTTCTGCAGTTACGTTTGCCTTTCCCCATTTTGCTAGTTCAGTGATGGCGAACCTTTTTGAGACCGAGTGCCCAAATTGCAACCCAAGACCCACTTAAATATCGCAAATGCCAACACGGCAATTTAACCTGAATACTGTGGTTTTAGTTTAGAAAAAATGGTTGGCTCCGAGGCGCATGTTACTCGGGAGAAAGCTTGGTGAAGCAACAGTGCAACGCTTCGAATGGGTGAATCATGACCCTAGGAGGGTTTACTCAGAAGCAAGCCCCATTGCCAGCAACCAAGCTTACTCCCAGGTAAAGGATCATACCCAGGCTAGCCTAGATGTGTGTGTGGGCCCCCCCCCACACACATGATGAACTCTGTGGACATGTGCCCACAGAAAGGGCTCTGAGTGCCACCTCTGGCACCTGTGCCACAGGTTCGCCATCACTGTGCTAGTTCATGTTACAGACACTGATTGGGAAAGTGATGAGACCGTACCGGGGCCCACATTCATCTAACCAAGGCGATGATTTTGAGCACGTTGCACCATGACTGCCCATTCCAAAGAACTATGTTAAGAATTAGGACTGACTAGTATGCCAAAGCGCTCCCTGAGCACACCTTACAGCAGGGTGGGAAAGCATTTTCTACATGGCTTGGTACATATACGGAATTAAGGTTACTGGCTTGATTCCTGCCAGTCCTTTCAACCACGTCGGAAGCTTTCCTTCAACCCAAAGACCTTCCTCCAAATTTGAGGATGACTCCATGGCCCAGATGTGGGCTTTGTATTCAGCAGAAGGGAAAGGCAGAAGACCAGCTACTGCGACAATACACAGTCTGTGCTCACATCTGTAATTCCCATAAACCAAAAAGGCGCATTTATTTATATTCCTGGCATGAGGCCTGAACCTCCAGGGGGCATGCAAGTTTCTGTTCCTCTGGCAACAGCTGTTTCAAGGTGGGAATCACACTCTCCTGAAAAATGGGGCAGGTGCCATATTGGAGACAGGGACTGAGAAGAGCCACAGGTGACTCCCGAGACACAGAGTGAAAATCCCCACGTCCCACCCTGTCAATACATTGATTCGTTTACCATAGGCTGACCAGACGTCCCGCTTTTGGCGGGACAGTCCTGCTTTAAAATAATTTGTCCCACGTCCCATGGGTTTTTTCAAGCGTCCTGGTTTTTTAAAGGCTGCCACACTGCCTTCTGGGGAACGTAAGGCAATCGTCGACAGCACTCGCTGTCTTAGCAGCGACGCAGGAGTGCCTGACGACCTTCTGGGGCATTCCGTTTCCCGCCCTGTCACAGGGCAGAGGAAAGCGGGAGGCGCTATGAAGGCCGTGCGATCTTGCGACTTGCTGACTCTTGCTGCCTTGCCTACCCGCCTGTTCCAGTTCTGGTCACCTTAGTTTACCATGGCAACTGCTTTTTAACCATGTGCAGCCCCGTGGCACAGCGTTCTTCTGTGGGCTTAGACGTGAAAACATTTATTAACTCACCACGGTTGGCGCATTCACCACAGACAGATTGTAGCCGTACAAGAAGGAGGATCCGAAGGCCCCTGCCAAAGCAGCAACAATGAGACTAGCGGACCAATCCTGAAATGGAATCAGTACAGAAATACTGTTGATCAGAGGGGAGAAAAGCAGACCAGACCTGAACAAAGCACAAAGCACACGCTTTGTGTGAACTGTTTGGGTTTTTTAATCAAAATATTGCCAGAGCTTATATTTATTCATTTTACAAAATTTATATCCCAACTTTCTGCCCTCACAATGTCCACTACAGTGCCTAACAAACTAAAACGTATATAGACTCAAATTTAAAAATCATTAAAATCAACCAACTCTCCCCAAATCATTTATAAAACAAGATCCAGTTAGAGAAAAGTGTGACTTATAGAAGTAGTAACTTTAAGGATCCAGTTTTACTTGTGTTGTTAAGGAGCAAGTGGTTGTTGTTTTTCAGTGCTCATACTCAGTGCAAATGAAATTGGGAGTCCTCTTGGAAAACTTCTTTGATTTTTCTTGTTTTAAAGAAAACTTGTTTAAGGTTGTTTAGGCATTTTAATGGCAGAAAAGCAAATAAAACAAAAAAGACATACAAAGACATAAAAACAACAATTACTGGTCAAGAATAATCACTGCAGGAATGCCAAACAAAGCCCAAAAAACACACATTCATTTGATGGCAGAAGGTGGCCAATTGAAAGGGACAGAAGAAGCCCCCCGGGGGGGGGGGGGGCAGCTGCAGAGCTTCGGTGCTGTGAAAAGGGCTTCTCCCAGGTTGTTACGCATTTAAGCTCAGAAAGTGGGGGCACCCAACGCAGGGCCGTGGAAGTTGACAGTAGTGGTAAGGCAGCTTCATAAGGAAAGAAGAAGAGTATGGATTTATATCTTGCCTTTCTCTCCTGTAAGGAGACTCAAGGTGGCTTACAGACTCCTTTCCCTTCCTCTCCCCGCAACAGACACCTTATGAGGCAGGTGGGACTGAGAGAGTTCTGAGAGAACTGTGACTAGCCCAAGGTCACCCAGCAGGCTTCACGTGGACAAGCAAGGAAGCAAATCCAGTTCACCTGATAAGAATCTGATGCTCGTGTGGAGGAACGGAGAATCAAACCTGGTTCTCCAGGTTAGAGGGCACCGCTCTTAACCACTACATCACACTGGCATAAGTGGTCTTTCGGGTATGTGGGTTTGAAACCGTACAGAGCTTTCAAGGTCAACCACAACATTTGGAGCTGTGCCCAGAAGCAAAGTAGAAGCCAACATTCTTGAAGGAGAACGGAGCGATATGGTCCCTACAATCCACTCTGGCCAACAACCTGACTCCAGCATTCTGTACCAGCTGAAAGTTCCAAGCACTTCTCAAGGGCAGCCCCATGTTGACTAAATAAAATGTAAGCAAGGCACGTACCACAGTGGCTAGGTCTTTTCTGCCCAGACAAAGCTGGCCCAAGCCATGTTCACCTACTTATCTAACAGCAGGCCTTGGTCCAAAAGCACCCCTGGACTACGAACCTGTTCCTTCCATGGAAGTGCGACCTCATCCAAAAGGGACGACGCCTTCAATCCCAGGTTCTGCTCAGCAGTTATCACAACCAGTAATTATACCAAGAGGCACTTTTAAGGGAAGAAGTCTGCTTTAGCATAAGAAGAAGAAGAGTTTGGATTTATATCCCCCCTTTCTCTCCGGCAGGAGACTCAAAGGGGCTTACAATCTCCTTGCCCTTCCCCCCTCACAACAAACACCCTGTGAGGTGGGTGGGGCTGAGAGAGCTCCGAGAAGCTGTGACTAGCCCAAGGTCACCCAGCTGACGTGTGTGGGAGTGCACAGGCTAATCTGAATTCCCCAGATAAGCCTCCACAGCTCAGGCGGCAGAGCTGGGAATCAAACCCGTTTCCTCCAGATTAGATACATGAGCTCTTCACCTCCTACGCCACTGCTGCTCCTATCTATCGTGTTCTTTGGTACATTTTGAGTGCTGGCTGCAGAAACACAATCTGAAACAATGCCTCCTGTGATGTTGTGATTAAAGGGCGGGACGAAGATTTGGGAGACCCAAATTCAGTTCCCAACTCTGCCACAAGAAGCTCTTTGAGTGAAACACACTCTCTGCCTAACCTACCCCAGGGATAAAGCCAAGGAGAGGGGAATAAGGCAAACTGTTTGGAAAGCTGAGTAAGAGGAAAGGTCGGGTATAAATGAAGGCAATAAATTAAATAAATTCTGCAAAACTCACATTACAGACATGTAAAAAAAAAACCGTGCAGCATAATTTATTGGCATTCTAAAGTCATCAATTTTCAATAAGCCTTTATTGGCATACAGAACATACAATATAAATACAGTTAAAATTACTAGATAAAACTTCACACTGGATCATATGTTCAGTTCGCAAACCTCAGTCAGAAACTTTGCCACTGCGAGACAACAGTCAAGGTCATTACAGTTGAAGAGCATATTTACTTTATCAAGCTCTGTCAGGGTTTTCATAGAGTCAATGATTTGTACTAATAAGCTGGATCTTGGATTCTGGTAAAGTGGGCTGTGGAGGAGAATGTGCGCAATGGAATCCAACTGCCCTGGACTGCAGGGGTAAAGCCTCTTATCGTTTGGTAGACCCTTGAGTCTTCCTCTATGGAGCGGGGATGGCATAATGTTAAATCAAGCCAGCATGTAGGCTCTCCTATATATAGGGTTGGTAAGCGCTGCAATATAGCAGGCTGGGTTTCCCTGCACAAATGGAATTGCCACGTTCATTGGCGAGCAGGATTTGTTGGCCAAGCTCTGCAGTTGTTGATAATCCCTTGCTAGTAGCCGCTCTTTGATGAGGGCAAATGTCTCAGTGAGGGTTAGCATGTTCAGAGAGTCACTATCATAGCCCAGTTCCCCAATCTTTGTTATAACTGTTGTGCACCATTTAGAGTGATGGAGTTCTCTCAAGGTGAGTTGCGTCAGTGAGTTGTCGGGAGCTTTGATAATGAATATGCAGCCAAAACTTTATGATGTTTAACCAGATAGTGCCCTCTATAGAGTATTGTCCAGATTCTAGACAGAGAACTGCATATGGGACGCAGTTTGGCACGCCAAATAATTTATGCAGAAATTTAGAATGGAATGATCTGATGGCACTGTTGCTGGGTGTTAAAGTCATCTGAAGCGATGTTGTCTTTCCACATACTGAAACTCTGCAAAGGTGCTTGGTTTGGTTCTGAGCAGACCTCTGCCTTCGCTCCTCGTTCCACAGCGGAGAGAGATGAGGAATGTTTTTTGCAGATGTTTACACAGGCACCTAATTAGTGGCTGGTGGCTAATTATGAAAACAGCCAATTAATGTATGCAACTAAGTAAATACATTTAATTTGCATGTAGGCCCATGTAACTTCTAAGGAAACACATACGAGGGGTGACAACATAACAAACACAAGTTTCAGTCTTTGCCCAAAAGAAGTGCCATCTTCCAGTATCAGATTCTTCACTTCCAGATACAGCAGATTACTAGGTAAGGACGAGGGATCCCTGAGCAGATTTCCCAATGACTCGCACCAGAGCTTTAAAACATCAGGAGATGCGACCACTAGCAAGCCTTGCTCTCTGCACTTCTACAGGGCCAGTCTGGGTCTGACGGACTTAATGTACAGGGGTTAGATTTGGGCTGACTATCTATAGCGAGAGTCATTTGACAACATGACCAATTTCCCAAAGATGGGAAACACCCCAGATCCAAAACAGCCTCACAAATCAGCAAGCGTGCTCTTAACTCTCAGCTAAAAGTGCATCTGTACTAATTTGTAAAATGTTAGTTGATTTATCTAGCAATCTACAGACAGTACAGGGGTTTTTTTTTCACTAGAGCGCACTCAGGGCTTTTTGTTGTTGTTGTTGTTACAATATGTACCTTGGAATGTCTCTGAAGTCATAAAAGGCTGGGCGTGCCAAGCAGGAACCTACTATTTTGCATTAGAGCTTTGGCACATGCCCTTTTCCCATTAAAGCAATTCTACCATGTTTAGAAGCTCACATACAGAATGCACTCTGGCTAGTCCCTGAGCCAGCCAGCCAAGGGGACCAGCCCTACTCTGCATACTCTACTGTCATCATATTTCCACACTGTCATGCATGAGTTCCCCCTCCCAATTAATGAACACAAAAATGTGCAGCTGACTTCTCCCAAGTCGGACGATGGCTCCAACAATGACAGTATTGGTCGCTCTGACCAGCAGCCATTCTCTGGGTCTCTGGTTTTTTACATCACCTTTGACCAGATCCTTTTAACTTTACATTGAACCTGGGATTTTCCGCATGCAAAGCAGAGAGTGCTTGGAAATAACAAGCCCCTCTGTCCTCTGAAGGCAGTAGCAGCAGCAGAAATTGTGTGGGGGAGAGAGGAGATAATATTGGCTACAGGACCATGTCCCCTTTTGTGGCAGCATGTGGTCCACGGAACTGCTTTGCTCTTTTATATTTTGGGGAGGAGGATTATTTGGGGGGCAGTAATATTGATAAAAGTGCAGTTTAAAGACTACGTCAGCAGTCTTGACTACCAAGTGTAATGAGAACTGTGCCTTTTAGAATAAGTGCCTTTAAGATCTGTGCTAAAAATAAGTTGATGGGTGAAGCTAAGAGTACCAGACTGGGAGAGTTCTCTGCAGAAAAGCTGCACATCCAGGAGGGAATGCCTCCTCACATGGAAAACAGAGAAATGTGAGGAAAGCCCACTGCAAGCCCACTGTGTAGAGAACAGTCCGGAAGTAAGTATTCCATGCATAATGAACCAATAACTCAATGGCAGCTGCATGCATTGTTTCCCAGAACTAGAATACTGTTGTCAATTTATATGCCTGTCACCACAGTGATCACATGACAACAGTGGGAGCAGGGCAAAGAGTCCTAAGAAGTTGTTAGCTTATCTGATGACAGGAAAGCATGAACTCAGTTGTGCAATATCTGAGCAAAAAGTCTGTACACTGACTGTGATAATAATAGCATGGCTCTTTATTTATTTATTTGTTTGTTTATTATTTATTAAACTTCTATACCGCCCTTCCCCGAAGGGCTCAGGGCGGTATCCATCAATTATATAAAACAGTTAAAATCCATTTCACAATCCTAGTTAAAACCCTATATAAATTATAAAAATTCAAAAAATTCAGATGGTGATGCAAATTGTTTCCCCTGCCCCATTCGTGCACCCACGGAGGCCTGATATTTATCACAGAGGTGTGATGTTATCCCGGCTGGCCAAACGCCTGGTGGAACAGGTCCGTTTTACAGGCCCTGCGGAAACTCTGTATGTCCCGCAGGGCCCTGATCTCACTTGGGAGCCTGTTCCACCAGGTAGGGGCCAGGGCCGTAAAAGCCCTGGCCCTTGTGGAGGCCAGCCGGACCACTTTGGGGCCAGGGATCACCAGAAGGTCCGCCTCCGAGGAGCGGAGGGGCCTAGCAGGGCGATATAGGGAGAGACGGTCCCGTAGATATGCTGGTCCAAGGCCACGAATAGCTTTAAAGGTCAAAACCAAAACTTTAAACATGACCTGGTACTCGATCGGCAGCCAGTGTAGTTGGTGCAGGACCGGAGTAATCCGGTCCCTAATAGATGTTCCCGCAAGCAACCATACATTCAGTGATAAAATGTATCTTCTGAATCCTTCTTAACAACAATCTAGAAGGCATATAAACATTTTCACACACAAACACCCTTGCTAGAACTGGACTTTACATCAACCCCTTCCTGTCAGCCCTGCTGAACGGGAATGCCACGCGCAGACTTAATTCACATGTGGACTCTCCACCCAAAGCGAGTCTGGACAGAGGACACGCAAAGGAGAGTTCCTGCTCTCTCCTACACACAAGGTAGGAAACACCAAACACAACAGAACTGGAACAACACGTGCGTGTGTGTTATGCGCTGTCAAGCTGCTTCCGACTCATGGCGACCCTCTGAATCAAGGTCCTCCCAAACGCCCTATCCCGAACAGCCTTGCTCAAGTCTTGCAAACTGAGGGCAGCGACTTCCTTCATAAAGTCAGTTCATCTCAGTCCATCTTCCTCTTTTCCTGCAGACTTTGACTACAGCAACAGCTGGCGTTCCCCTCATTTGCAAAAGAAAACGAAGAGCCCAGCCCCATGTTATGACACAGTAGATCAGCTTTCCTGACACCCCCCACCCCAATTCAAAACAGGAAGAAACTGGCTTTTGCCAGAACAGCAGAGCTGGGAGGAAGGGGAGAAGCGCTGACCATTTCCCCCAGTTCAGAGGTCCCGAGCTGAGCTGCTCCTGTGCTCCAGTCAGATCAGGGGGCCAAGAAACAGGCCATACAGATCAAAGCCTCTGGCCGGATCACCTCCGAATGTGGGTGTTCCCTTTACTCACCCTGGCTAGTAGCCACTGATGGCTAGTAGCCATCTAATCTGTCTAATCCAAGGGTCCCAATTGTTTTTTTGAGCCTGAAGGAGCAGCAGTGGCATAGTGGTTAAGAGCAGGTGTACTCTAATCTGGAGGAACCGGGTTTGATTCCCTGCTCTGCCGCCTGAGCTGTGGAGGCTTCTCTGGGGAATTCAGATTAGCCTGTGCACTCTAACACACGCCAGCTGGGTGACCTTGGGCTAGTCACAGTTCTTCTGAGCTCTCTCAGCCCCACTCGCCTCACCGGGGGTGGGGGGGGTAAGGGAAAGGAGATTGTCAGCCCTTTTGAGTCTCCTTGCAGGAGGGAAAGGCAGGATATAAATCATACTTCTTCTTCAAATGGACATGGGGTAGTGGGTAAAATGGCTGCCACAGATTAGCTGCCACAGGAGGCAGAGAGAGCCACAAAATGATTACCACAGCTTCAGTTTAGTATCATAGTGCGTGCGGATTCTTGTGCCGTGGTGGCAGCTGCTGGCAAAGCAAACTTTTTAAAAAATCTGCAGTCAAAAACCTGGCTTAGCGAAAGCCCTACTCAGCCCCACCCCCTTTCTAGAAACACCTGGCAGGCACCAGAGAAGGGTTTGGTGCGGAAGACCCGGTGGTGGGATCCAGCAGGTTCGCACCACTTCGGCAGAACCGGTTGTTAAAATGATGCTTGTAGTGGAGCAGCAGTGGTGTAGGAGGTTAAGAGCAGGTGTACTCTAATCTGGAGGAACCGGGTTTGATTCCCAGCTCTGCCGCTTGAGCTGTGGAGGCTTATCTGGGGAATTCAGATTAGATACAGAGGAGAAAGGGGGGATATAAATCCAAAACTCTCTCTCTTGTAAACAACCAGTTGTTAACTTCTTTGAATTCCCACCACTGGGAAGACCCCTGGCCTAAAAACTATGCTCAAGGCCATGACTCCCACTCTTCTAAGCAATGGATTTCAGAACGGAGGAATCTTAACTTCTTTAGTTAAGAACTATTCCCTTCCATCTGTCTGGAACCTGTTTCCCAAAGTGCCACCTGGATTATTCCGGAGTTCTAGTTCTATGGAAGAGGGAGAAAGGCTCTCTCTAGCCATTCTCTCCCCCAGGCATCATTTGGATAAACCTCTTTCCTTGGTGTTCCCCAGACACCCCCACCCCCAAACTCTGAAAGGTTCTCTCAGATTTTCATAGAACAGTGATGGCGAACCTTTTTGAGACCGAGTGCCCAAATTGCAACTCAAAACCCACTTATTTATTGCATAGTGCCATCACGGCAATTTAATGTGAATACTGAGGTTGTAGTTTAGAAACACGTTCCTCGGGAGTAGGTGAAGCAGCCGTGCCACGCTTCAAATGGGTTAATCACGACCGTAGGAGGGTTTACTCAGAAGCAAGCCCCATTGCCAGCAACCGAGCTTACTCCCAGGTAAACGATCGCACCCAGGCCAGCCTAGGTGTGTGTGGGGGTGTGGGGGTGTGTGTGATTTTCTGCACCTCCACATGATGGACTCTGTGCACGCGTGCCCACAGAAAAGGCTCTGAATGCCACCCCTGGCACCCGTGCCATAGGTTCGCCACCGCTGTCATAGAACCATAGCATGGTAGAGTTGGAAGCAACCACCCAATCCAACCCCCCCCCCGCAGGAATGCACCACCAAAGCAGTATCCTCACGAGTAAAGTGCTTGAACCCTCCCCCACCTTTCTTGCCGGCCTTCTGCACTTTTCTCAGCTCCAGCAAATCTTTTTCGAGATATGTCTGCAGGGGGGACCCGGCGCCCCACAACCTGTGGCTGTTTTTCGAAGCTGTCAGTTCTCATCCCCCACCTGCCAGGTCGGGGGGGGGGGGCTGACTTGACTATAGAAAAGACGCAGGTAGGGAAAACAGTGTCCCCCCCCCAACAGCATATTTCCCATTCATATTGTCTGAGCTCTTTGCTCCCTCTCTGGCTAATAATAACTGGCCTCAGCCCCCCCCCCCCCCCCCCCCCCCCCCCCCCCCCCCCGCTTCTCACCCCCCCCCCCCCCCCCCCCCCCCCCCCCCGCGCGGCCCCCCCCCCCCCCCCCCCCCCCCCCCGGCAGCCGGCGCGCCCAACAGTATTATTAGCTCGGCCCCTGAACCGCCTGGCGTCGGGAAGGGGGAGGCAGCCCCCGCCCGCCCGCACCTGCCCCCAGCGCCGACCGAAGGCCAGCCGGGCTTCTCGCAGCCAGGGCAAACGAGCGCAGAGGGCATCCAGCGCCAGCCCTGCTCCGCGCTACTGCTGAAGGGTTCCTGAGCAGGTGCAGAGCGCGTTTCCCTCTGTCGCCCCCCCCCCCCGCTACTTACGGACTTCCCTCCCTTGAGGTCCGTCCGCAGCAGCGGGACCAGGTTGGCCATGTCGGGCGCATGGACGGCACGAAGCCGCAACAGCAGCAGCCAGAGAGCGGAAAGGAGCCGCCCAGCCCGGGATCCTTCCCAGGGGATGGGGGGTTGAGCCGAGTTCCTCCGGCTCGACGGCCCCCGGGCTCCGCAAGGCGAGCGGGAGGGGAGGGGAGGGGAGGGGAGGGGCGGGGAATTCCCTCCCTCCCCCCCCCCCCCCTGCCCGGCGGAGCTGGATCTCCTTTCGCTCTTGGCCGCCCGCCCTGTGCACCAAGAAGGCGCCGCTTGTTCGCGAGCACATGGCGGGGCAGCCGGTTACGTAACTCGCCCCTGCGTGGACGGCGGGAGGTTTCGCTTTGGGGACTCCCGCTGGGGAAAGGGCCGGGGGCAGCCCAGTCCGGGGCCCCTGGTTTTCTCTCGCAAGGGGCGCGGGGGGGGGGGGGGGGTCCATGTGCTCGCGCTGCTGTTGCAGCCCTTTGGCGATCTTGGCTTCCGCCTCCTGCAACTGGCGCTGCAGCGGAATCATTTTTATACTGGACTCAACTAGACCGTCTCTCGCCTCTGAGGCCCGTATCGGACCGGGGCAGCGGAGCTGGAGAACTGGAGCACGCGCGTGTCCTCCTTGACGGCGTTCAGACGGGCGGGCGCGCCTGGGCCAGCTCAGCCATCCAGACCTGGCTTCCGGGGTTGGGGGACTGAGAGCTGGTGGTTGGGGCGTCAGGCTCAGCCACGAATCCCAGGGCTGCTGTGCAAGTGGGCTGGGCTAGACAGCCCCACACTTTACATGTGACCTACCCCGTAGGGTTGTTGTGAATGTAAAGCGGGGGAGTGGAGAATGCTGGGAGCTGGGGAGCGTGAGCCCTCCTGGAGACAAAGACAGGATATCCGTAAATAATAAATAAATAAATAATAAAACCGTTTGCGCCTGGCTGACTTTAGGGTACTGGGATGCCTCCCTTTAAAGAGCTTTGGGAAACAGAGTTTACAGCAACCGTCTTTGTTACAGTCCAGCTACACTTGACGCTCCTTCCGTGTTTCTTTCCTTTGTCTCCCTTTGGCACAGTCTTCTGGCAGCAGGATTGCTTTACAGTGAGGGAAGAGAAGGACACACCTCCCTCCTCCAGCCATTCAGGAAGCTCGGTTGCCGTGTGTGTGGGGGGGTGTCATTCAAATATGTTGAGCCCTGAGCCTCCTCCCGAGCCCTGCCCATGTGGGTTCACTGCCAAGCACCGGCCCAGGCCCAGGGGCTGAGTTACACCCAGTGCCCCGCCCCAGGCAGTCTGGCTGTCCAGTTGAGGCGAGGAGGCCTCGGTACCCCACTTGCTTTCCCACTGGCTTCTGGCTAGGGTGGGCACAGGCTGCTCTGGGGTTCTACTCTTTGAGGGGCTGGCGGATGTCAGTCTCCACATTGTGGCCGTCTGTACGGGTGCAGGTCAGGACTGTGTGGCTGCTTGGCCAACTCTGCTCACCGTGGCCTTAAGAACGTAAGAACATAAGAACAAGCCAGCTGGATCAGACCAGAGTCCATCTAGTCCAGCTCTCTGCTACTCGCAGTGGCCCACCAAGTGCCTTTGGGAGCTCACATGCAGGAGGTGAAAGCAATGGCCTTCTGTGGCTGTTGCTCCCGAGCACCCGGTCTGCTAAGGCATTTGCAATCTCAGATCAAAGAGGATCAAGATTGATAGCCATAAATCGACTTCTCCATAAATCTGTCCAAGCCCCTTTTAAAGCTATCCAGGTTGGTGGCCATCACCACCTCCTGTGGCAGCATATTCCAAACACCAATCACACGTGGCGTGAAGAAGTGTTTCCTTTTATTAGTCCTAATTCTTCCCCCCAGCATTTTCAATGGATGCCTCCTGGTTCTAGTATTGTGAGAAAGAAAGAAAAATTTCTCTCTGTCAACATTTTCTACCCCATGCATAATTTTATAGACTTCAATCATATCCCCCTCAGACGCCTCCTCTCCAAACTAAAGAGTCCCAAACGCTGCAGCCTCTCCTCATAAGGAAGGTGCTCCAGTCCCTCAATCATCCTCGTTGCCCTTCTCTGCACTTTTTCTATCTTCAATATCCTTTTTGAGATGCGGCGACCAGAACTGGACACAGTACTCCAAGTGCGGTCGCACCACTGCTTTATATAAGGGCATGACAATTTTTGCAGTTTTATTCTCAATTCCTTTCCTAATGATCCCCAGCATAGAGTTTGCCTTTTTCACAGCTGCCATGCATCGAGTTGACATTCCCATGGAACTATAAACTAAGACGCCCAAATCCCTTTCCTGGTCTGTGACTGATAGCACTGACCCTTGTAGCGTGTATGTGAAGTTTGGATTTTTTGCCCCTATGTGCATCACTTTGCATTTTGCTACACTGAACTGCATTTGCCATTTCTTAGCCCACTCACCTAATTTATCAAGGTCCGCTTGGAGCTCTTCGCAATCCTTTGCGGTTCTCACCACACGACATAATTTGGTATGCACTTGTGACCCACCTCACATTTAAGCGCACCTTCCCTTCAGGTTGGAGTCTCGATTATGCACTCACTTTGACCTCTTCAGAAGTCACAGACTGTCAGATTGGAGACTTCCATGATTTCCGAAATGGGAAAGTGTGACTTTTCCTCCCGTTTGCCTTAGGAGAGTCAGCCTGGTGTGGTTAAAAGCAGTGGATCCTATTCTGGGTTTGATTCCCCTCTCTTTCACATGAGTGGCAAATTCTTATCTGGTGAACCAAATTTGTTTCTCCACTTCTACATTCCTGCTGGGTGATCCTGGGCCAGTCACAGTTCTCTCAGAACTCTCTCAGCCCCACCTACTTCGCAAGGCGTCTGTTGTGGGGAGAGGAAGGGAAAGGAGCTTGTCAGCCACCTTGGCAGATTATGCACAAGGCATCTGCTGCACAATTTCAATTTTAATTTATACCGCACCCTATCCCTGAAGGGCACAGGGCGGCTTACAACATAATAAAACAACATACAATTATAATGGAATAAACAACAGTAATGCAATACATTAAGAACTAAAAATAAGGATCAAAATTACAGATGGCGACTTAAACATATCACATCTAACAGATCGATGGTAACAACAACAGCAGCACCTTCAATTGGGGCAAATGGATGTTGTTGCAAGATTTCTTATAGAGATGTATTTCCTCAACCCCCACTTTCACTTTCTGTTCTCCCTGCTGCAAGCAAGACAACTTCTAGCATGAATTTAATTTCGCTTTGCAGCCAGAGCAGGCAGATTTGCCAGGGGGCACAGCTTTGCCCCAGACCCCTCCCCTCCGCCCACGGCCAGCCCTCCCACTGCTATGATCTATGCCTTCCCTCTCACCCCCTTTTATGCTGCAAGCTCCTTCTGGATGTTCCTATGAATATATAGATAATATTATACTATATAATAACAGGCCTAAGAGGCTGGTCTGCCGCTCAGCAACCTCTGTGAGCAGCTGATGCTTCATGCAGCCAAGAGCACACAGCTGCCGCCGCCCACCACTCGCCACCCCAGGTCCCCGGGGCTTCACCTTCACCTTCATGAAGGGCTGGCCATGGACCAATGCTGCCCACAGATGCTGCCAGAGGATCTGGGACGAGGAGCAGACTCAAGCCATGTGAGGACGCCATGGGCATGGAGCAGCACTTTCTGCCCACTGATGGTGACATGGAGGTCTTTGTGCCCAAGAAGCCCTGGCGGCTCATAAATGCACCCCTGGGCAGCCTACCCATCATCTGCCTGAGCCTGGAATGTGTAGGGGAGGAAGAGAGAATTCCTGGTGCCTTTAAGGTTGTTGAAGGACAGAGTTAAGAGATTAAGGAAAAGCTGAGGCCAACAGACAAGCTGTGATGCAGGCGGTGGAGTCCCCCTTGCATGTAAGCAGAAAAAAACAAGGAGAGCCCACTGCAAGCCCACTGCCCAGAGAATTGTCCCAAGTTAAGTACCCCATGCGTAATCAGTCCCTTTACAGGAGAGACAGGTGGGCTATAAACCCAAAGTCTTCTTCTTTATTGCATTCAACTTTGGGTTTCCCACCTCCTCCCTGCCTTCCCCTGTCCAACTGCTCTTCCAACCAGGATTGAAAGGGCTCCTTAAAAAAAAATTATAGTAATGCTGCAGGTGTATTGATGCAGCAACAGACCTGTGAAATTGATATGGTCATTGCATTATCGATAGACCCAAACCAGCACCACAAAAAAATAGTGTCAGGAAACCAAGCAGCAGCAGCAGCAGCAGCAGCAGCAGCAGGAGGCGGCGGCGGTGGCGGCGGCGGCGGCGGCGGCGGTGGAGGAGGAGGAGGAGGAGGAGGAGATGGTGGTGGTGGTGGTGGTGGTGGTGTGTGTGTGTGTGTGTGTGTGTGTGTGTGTGTGTGTGAGAGAGAGAGAGAGAGAGAGAGAGAGAGAGAGAGATGGCAGTTTGTATTGGTGCAGCTGGGGACATTTTGCAGCAGAACAGTTCCCTGCAAACAGAAACTGTGGGGAAACAATTTGATTGATTGATTGATTGATTGATTGATTGATTGATTGATTGATTGATTGATTGATTGATTGATTGATTGGATTTGTAGACCGCCCCATCCCCGAAGGGCTCTGGGCGGTGCACAACAATATCCACATGTGTACAATATATCATCACAATCAGTGCAATTACTAAAACCAATAAAATCCATTAAAAACAGCGGTCAGTACAAAGATATCAGGCGCCCCAAAACCCAATTCATTCAGAGGCCTCCCTAAGAAGAGGGAACGGCTGGACTACACTGCGAAGCAAACAGCCCTGCCACAAGATGTGTACAAAAGACCATTGGCTATCTGGATGGTTTCCCAGTGCCTGTACTGTTTCCAGCCCACACCACTAGTGCATCTGCCCGAGCCCCAGTTGGTGACTGAAACTGAGAACTGACTTGGATCATGAAGAGTGGAGCCCAGGGAATAGCCAAGTGGCAGGAAAGAGGCAAAACGCTCTGGACAAGTTGGAACAAACCCGGGTCAGACAGAGTCTATCAAGAGGCGCCTTGCATATGCAAATGCATTTCCATTCATCAGCTACGCAGATTTAACCAACTGATATTCCTACCAGGATTTGTCTGGGGCTCGCAGCCACAGCCTGCCTTGCTCAATAAAGAGAGTCTGTGGGTCTGGTGCCTTGCTATGGGCAAGGACTCTCCCAGGAGCTGGTTTGCACTTTTTGAACGTGCAATGGAACCCAGAAACACGGTCCCATCAGCAGTGGCGTAGTCCCCAGGGGGCGGGGGGTGGGTCTTGCGCTGGACGTGCGCCATTGCTGGGGTGTACCAGGAGTGCAGGGATGTGAAATGCAGGAGGTGAAAGCAATGGCCTTCTGTGGCTGTTGCTCCCGATCACCTGGTCTGCTAAGGCATTTGCAATCTTAGATCAAAGAGGATCAAGATTGGAAGCCATAGATCAACTTCTCCATAAATCTGTCCAAGCCCTTTTTAAAGCTCTCCAGGTTAGTGGCCATCACCACCTCCTGTGGCAGCATATTCCAAACACCAATCACACGTTGCGTGAAGAAGTGTTTCCTTTGATTGGTCCTAATTCTTCCCCCCAGCATTTTCAATGAATGCCCCCTGGTTCTAGTATTGTGAGAAAGACAGAAAAATTTCTCTCTGTCAACATTTTCTACCCCATGCATAATTTTATAGACTTCAATCATATCCCCCCTCAGCCGCCTCCTCTCCAAACTAAAGAGTCCCAAACGCTGCAGCCTCTCCTCATAGGGAAGGTGCTCCAGTCCCCATTTAATGAAATGTACTCAATCCTAAAGGTAAGCGCAGAATCTTTTGTGGAATTGGTGGCCCTGTGATGTCTGAAATGGCCCTCGTGAAGGCACCTTTGTTCAAAAGCTTTCAAGCCCTGTTCATAAGTTACTTTGAATGCATGTACAGTCCATTCGCAATGTACATTTGGTTTTTCTTTACATCTGTGTTGATTAGTTTTCATGTTACCTACATTCAAAGCATGAATATGTCATTTAAACTCCAGGTTTCTCCAAGTGCTGATCCCTGGTTTCATTTGCACAGTTAACATGTGCTGACTTTTTCTTATCCAAGGCAAGCACGTGTGAGTTGTATGTGCATTTGCTGTAACACGTGAACCCAGTTTCTCTCCTGTTTGCATGCCCTGTGGGTGCTACTGGGCATTACTGAGATGGGGAAAATGGAAGAAAGCCCCTCTGGAGCTGAGTGCCCTTTCCCAGCAAAGCTTCTCCACTTATTATATTCCACCACACAATCCAAGGTATCTGGGGAGAAAGCAAGAAGAAGAAGAAGAGGAAGAGGAAGAGGAAGAGGGGGAGGAGGAGGAGGAGGAGGAGGAGGAGTTTGGATTTATATCCCCCCTTTCTCTCCTGCAGGAAACTCAAAGGGGCTGACAATCTCCTTGCCCTTCCCCCCCTCATAACAAACACCCTGTAAGGTAGGTGGGGCTGAGAGAGCTCCGAGAAGCTGTGACTAGCCCAAGGTCACCCAGCTGGCGTGTGTGGGAGTGCACAGGCTAATCTGAATTCCCCACATAAGCCTCCACAGCTCAGGCGGCAGAGCGGAGAATCAAACCCGGTTCGGCGACAGGTATGAAAGCCAGTACCATAGACTATATGGTGGGTCTGTGGCTCCCCTGGATGAACCTGGTCACAAAATTGTCAAATCTCTGCAGTACAGGAGGGTGACCATTTCCTCCTTGGTTCAGGATTTTACTGCTGTTCGGCGCAGCCATTTAAGATAGGCATTTAAATACAGGTCACACCAACTGAATAAACTGGTTGTTGGACCAAGTGGTCCAATCTGGTTTGATCATGTTGAAAGAGTTTTTGACAGGAGATAGGCTTTCTTATATATATATATTTCTCTCTATTCTTTTCTTTCCACCCAGTAATATATGTATATACAAGATAAAACCGATATATATATATGTTAATGTTAATTGAATATTCTTCTAATTTTTCTTTTTTCCTCCTCCTTTCTACTTATTTTTCTTTTTCAATCTTTTAATGTTATGATGGTATGTAATGCACAGATGAAAAATGGGAACAGAAAATATTTCCCCTTCAAAGATAGGGGGATAATATGATAATAATTATATATGAAGTAACATTAACAAACTTCACTAACACAGTAATTGCATACTTTTTCTATGGCCCCTTCTGCACACCTTAAAATAATGCTTTTCAAACCACCTTCACAACTGTTTGCAAGTAGATTTTGCTATTCCCAAGACAGCTTCAAAGAGCACTGAAAGCAGTTTGAAAGTGCATTATTCTGCATGTGTGCAGAATGAGCCATATGTGTTCCTAGATACCAATAACTTTGTTTGTATTGTTATCTTTCTTGTTTTATGCTGAAATTTAAATAAACTATTTTTTTTTTTTTAAAAAAGAAAGAGTTTTTGACAGAAGAACTGTATGGTTTCGAGAACTCAAACCTGAACAAGAAGGACCCTTTGATCCTGTATGAAATCTCCGCGGTAGCTGTGTTTGTTGGTTTCAAATAGTCTGTTGTTTGCACAATATTGCAGTGTAGATGTTTTTTAAAAGGCTTCTTATGGTCGCTCTAAGAACTGTCTCTGCTTTTGGTGGGGTTTAAGGGATGAATGTGTGAACCAGATCACACTGCCCAGGGTATTTCTGATTCAGTGCAGGTCCTAATGCTTTCACAGGTCTTCTGTTTTTGTCATGGTACTCAGACTGGCAGTCTGAGAACAGAAGTGTCCACGGTTGGGAAGGGACCATGCAAGCAGAGGGCTGGGATGAGAGGCCAGGGGGGCATCGTAAGGTGGGTAGTTGGCTCAGTGTTCAGGTAGCAGAGGCCTTTACATCTTCCAGTGGCAGGAGATGTGGCCTCAGGTCTGAATCAGGAAATCCAGGCAAGGGGCGCGTGTGTGGTCTCCATTGGACCTGAGATTTATCCATTTCTCATTGCTTTTGTTGTGTTCCGAAGGGCTCAGTTTTAATGAGGACTTTAGAGGAGAATTGTGCTGATCATAACAGTTTAGAGATGTAGCTTTTGTTCCTGTTGAAGAGGAAAGTGAGTTGGACCAGTATCTAGGAGACCCAGTTTCAAATTCCCGCTCTGCCATGACGGATTGGTGAGAGGGTAAAAATGGGACAGGGAGAACTGGGTATGTTACCCTGAGCTCCATGCATTTTTTTGAGCTGATATGTCGGTACAGTTATCTTAAAAAATTGGTGTCAGATGTTTGCGGGGGGGGGGGGGGGGCAATTTTCTTTTTCTTGCTTAGGGCCTGCCCTCCTTGACTGATCAAAGCCTCAACTGATGTGGCAGCCCACCTGCTCACGGAGAGAACCACAGCAGTCCTTGCCAGGGAATATATGTCCCCTGCATTCAAACACAGATGAGTGAATGTTGGGTACTTAGGCCATTGCAAGTATTCATCTCTATATCTTGCCAGAGATCTCAGAAAGTGTGCAGAGAGGCCTAGTCGTGTTTGTGCATGCCTGGAGCAAGCCGTAGACCACTCCCAGTTCTGTAGTCTTCCCTGGAGGTTTGACAGATAGCTGTTTTCTTGCCTGTGCCAAAACATTCCACTGAACCTGGTGGCATCCGTGTGCACATAAGGGAAGGCTGTGAAACACCCAGATTTGCAACAGCCCAGGCGGTGTGCATTTTGTCCCAGTGAAGACTGGACAGTTTTTTCACCCAGTCACACTGAAGTACCTGCTACCATTTCATTGGAAGCGCAATAAACATTTTAAAAGGCAGGGAATTGCATTTAAGCACTTGCACAGTCCTGAGGCCAAACCAATTTGACACGCCCCTGCACAGTTTTCTAACTGGTGGTGTTGAGGCATGCGGGGTGCAAAACTGAATTCCTGCCTTTTAACTTCCCCAGTGCGGAATTTATAAAATCATGATGAGTTTACATAAGAAAAAATTAGCGCTGAGCCACAGAGAGATAATTACAAGGAATCTCTGTTTTAGAACGTTTCTTAGCCCTCTTTACGTAAAGTTATTTTGTCTCCATTCCCAAGAACTTGGAATACACCCAGCAGCAACAGCCAGACCATTCTGGGGCAACAAAGTCCAGTGTCTCTTGGGCCATCCCCTCTGGCTCTCATTATGTAACTAAAAAGCCACCGATGATGGGTTTTGCCTCTGGGTTATGTTATTCCCTACTAGCAGATGAAAATCCAGATAAAGTGAAATTCCAGAGGGCGTGCCACATTAAGCTTGTCATAGCAAAAGAACTAAGAGTCTTGCGGCATCCCAATGATCCACACATGTCATATGGCAGTGGTGGCGAACCTATGGCACGGGTGCCAGAGGTGGCACGCGCAAATAGAGTGCCCTCCCCCACATCTAGGCTGGCCTGGGCCGCTGGGCTCGATTATTAGCATTCAACCTAAGACCTAGCTTTGGGAAAGCAGTGTAGGTAACCCTGTTAAGCACTGTTAAACCCCACTGATCTTCATGCAAAGAACTAAAGCATGACCCTTTACCTGGGAGTAAGCTCAGTTGCTGGTAATGGGGCTTGCTTCTGAGTAAACTCTCCTAGGGTCGTGATTCACCGATTGGAAGAGTTGCACAGTTGCTTCAAAGCAAAGCCACTGACTACCACCAAGCTTACTCCTGAGTAACGCATGCCTCGAAGCCAACCCTTTTTTCTAAACTGAAACCTCAGTATTTAGGTTAAATTGCCGTGTTGGCACTTTGCGATAAATACGTGGGTTTTGGGTTGCAGTTTTGGCACTCGGTCTCGAAAAGGTTCGCCATCACTGTCATGTGGCATGCACTTTCCTGAGCCCCAGGTCAACTTAATCAGGAACATTGTTTTTTGATAGGCAGACTACACAAGCCGCTACCATAGTTTCCACAGGATTGCCCTGATATATGGCTTCAACTTGGAAATAAAACTGCAGATCCAAGTCAGATTCTGAATCAACTCTTTGTCTTTCTCTAATTTTTCTCTGGGTTTGAATTATTTACGCAAACAGGCTGGGCTTGGGGGCTGGGGGGGTGGGGGGGGGGTGGAGGGTTTGCACAAGTACCAGAGAAAGATAGACTTGTTATTTGTCAAAAACCTAAAAACCATCAAAAATAATGTGCTAGATGGTCTTGGTCAACAGGTCACTCTTTGTAGATGACTTGATTGGCACCTAACAAAACAAATCTATTCTGAGCCATGGAGGATGTGGATGTTTTTCACTGGGGATTGTTAAGCCTTTTGCATGTATGGAGCTAGTGAAGGACAGACCAATGGGGCTGCTTCCACTGTAACCCCTACAGGGGTTGGGGGCTGCCCAGTAGAAGGCTAAGGAAAGCCAGGGGACCAAGGCATCATCACCCAAGAGGTGGGAGTCTGGTCAGGATGGGTGAGTCCAGTTATGGAGATGGGCACTTCAGACTGTGATGAGGCAGATGTGGGAGGTGGCCAAAGACTGACAGGAAGGCCCAAAGCTTTGTGGAAGATGCCCAGAGAGTGCAGTGAACTGCGCTGCAGAAGTTACAAATTGAGTGCTGTCCAGACTTCACTGGGACAAAATGCACACTGCCTGGGCTGTTGCAAATCTGGGTGTTTCAGAGCCTTCCCTTATGTGCACACAGATGCCGCCAGGTTCACTGGAATGTTTATATTATTGGGTTATGTTAAAGATTATGTTGTTTGGTTCAATCTGGAATCTGTCTCAACCCTGCTAAAATAATCTATGTTGCTAGATGGAAAAAACAAACAGATCCTCCAGCCCTAGTTGAAGCTAGTTGAATAGTTGAACCCTGCTTGGGAAAATGTATTGCTTATTTTTATAATTTATCACCAAAGAACATTATCAAAGAACATTTATCACCAAAGAACATATTGATAGCGGAGTCAGAAATGAATTATTCCATTTCTGATCTGACATTCTAATAAAGGTGAAATTATGTTTCATTTCTTATAAGTTCGATAGGAACAAGTTGTATTAGGTAGAATGTAGGAATTATTGTTGTATTTTGTATTTGTGTCTGCATGGAACCTCCTCTGCTCAAGGCAGGAATCCACCCCTGCTCCACCTGGGCATGTCCCTTTCATTTGCTAAAACCATGAATGGACGTTTGACAAAAGAGACCCCGGAAGAAGCGCCTCCATCTGCCTTAATCCCACCAGCAGGCAGATAAGGGTGCCGTCGTCGTTAGGTTTCTTTTCCATGCCCCAAGCACCCAAAGGACTCTTTTGTGTTTTCCCCGCCTGTGCCTACGTCATCGCCTCACCCTGCTTCGGCTGCGAAATTCAAGAAGGGACTGCCCACTGGACTCTAATTGGTTCCTGTGTATTTTGTGAATGAATGATTGTAGGTTGTCCTGTACCCTCCCGGATTCCCAGGCGGGAGACAGGGTATAAAAGCTGGTGTAAACCTGCTAGGTAGCTGCTATTGCCGTGGTGTGGAGGTGCTGACACGTAGGTCAGCATCTCAATAAACTCCTTTTTTATTTACAATATTCTCACTGTGTTGGGTCCTTCTTCTGTTCCTCTGCGCTGCCGAGAGCTGGCAGATCTGGGAAAATAAAGTTATCCAGGCTAGAGGAAGCTAATAAAACCTGTTCCCCGATCTCTCTGGGAATACCTATGGATAGACTAATTGCAGCCCAGTACCTTTATCTCCTGGTTGAGGCCCGGTGGTGTAGAGCAATCACCTTAGCTAGGTGTAATGCCCTGCCTTCTTCCTTTAGCCTTGGACGCCACCTTGGAATCCCACATAAAGAAAGGAAATGCCCGTGTGGCATGGGTTCTGTGGAAACAGTATCTCATATGCTGTTGGATTGTCCCTTTTATGAGATAGGTAGGAAGAAGCACATAATCCCCTTCCTGCATGGAAGTGAAGGCATTACAGATAAACAGAAGGTTATATATCTTTTAAACAGCCACAACTACGAGCTGTTGGAAGCGGTGGCTAAATTTTTAAATGGTGTTATTTTAACTCGTCAGAAATTGTAAAGTTGTAAAGGCTGTTATTATCTTGCTAAGCTAATCTTAAACAATCTATATGCCATTAAAGGTATTCGAAATCGAAGTTATCCAGGCAGCGCAGTAACAATATTACCAAAGAACATTAAGAAACAATGTTTGGAACACTGGGTTATGTTCATAATGTTCTGGAACGATAAGGTTATAGCGGAATTTTTTCTTCTGTACTGTATGAGCTACTTAGAACAAACTCTGCTCTGCGTGGTACTGGTATTTATATTTTGAGGAGTTACCGAATAGTTGTTATTATAAATAATTGTTTACTTATTAAATAGCAGGAATAGCTATGAGATACTTTTCTTGCCTATGACAACAGGACTATGTTAATTTTCCTTTTGTGTTATAGGGGCAAACAAATGAAGATACATCATTAACAGTACAATTTAGTGAACAGACTAATTTTATTTAGACTCTGCTTGTCTCAATAAATTGTGAATCTGGATATACTTATAGCCCATGTGTCTCACTGAATCAACATTATTCAGACAAAGAGAACTATATTTTGCATACACTTATCTTTCAAAATAATCCTAGCCTGTTTGTTTGCAAATATATGCTTGGAAGTTGGACTAATTCCTGCTGAAATTTGAGAAACCAGAGGCCAAGGTGAATGAGGTGCTGGAGCAGGGGGGTTTCAATGCATTATGCAACATGATGGATAAATCAGTCAAGCTTGCATAATTCATGCAGATTGCAGGATCCCACTTATCACATAATTTGTATTATTTTGGCACAGAATTTCATTGTCTTCAAATGATACAGATCTAACCTTATTACCACTACTAATATGTGGATGCGACTGGAAAAAAATATTTTTGAATGTTTAAACCTGATTATTATAATTAATGTTTGTTGCAAAAGTAGGATTCACATTCTTGTTCTGACAAAACATTAGATTTCCAGTCTGTGCTTAAAACATTTTGTGCCAATCACTTTGGGTGATTCCACACAGGCCAAATATACTGGGTTCAGGGTGTGAAAAAAGTGTTATGGAGAAAATCACACAGAACTCGGCCCCAAACACTTCTAACCAGTTATATTTGGCTGATCATGGGTTAAATGAAAGCCGCTACTTTTTCCTTTTAACCTGGGTTTCAAATGCTTCCAGCTTGCCTGAGCCAACTATGACGAGCAGAAAGCATTCTATTTCCCACTCTCCTGCCCACCATTAGAGTGGATTCTCTAGGTGGCCGCCATTTTGTGCCAGTAAGTGTGTGTTTGTGGGGATTCTTGGATGCACAGTTTGGAGGGAAACACAGTGTTTCCTGTGCAAACCATGCCACATCCTGCTGCTGGGAACCCAGCAATCCCAGATGGCCCCTGCACATATCGTGCAAATGGTGACACGGGCAACACAAGTTAATTTAACCCATTTGGGTTGCCTGTGAAGAAGGGACCCCTGAGGTTTCCTGAGAAAGACTGTGTGGATTTAGCTACACCCAACAAAGAGGCAATTAAGAAACACCATGGTGTCTGATGATTGTTTGCTGCCTGCAGAAGTATGTTCTAATATCCCACTGCAAATTATAAAGATGAAAACACCACCAGTCCTACTGCTATAATCATAGACACACATACAAAAAATCCTGTGTTAAGCTAAACCATTTATTCAGTGAAGGAAAAGGTAATAAAGGTGCCCAATTATCTAAGACATTCCGCTATACAACTGTATACAACACACGGAAGAATCAAAAACCCCTTAGTAACAATCCTTGCTGCAATAATAGGGAGCTTGAGTATTACTGCACTCCTTCTCTGGAACCCAAAGTATTCAGACAGTCCTTCTAAACAGTTCTTTCTGCAATAATCAGGAACTTGAGTACTTCTCTGGAACCCAAAGTATTCAGACAGTCCTTCTAAACAGTTCTTGCTGCAATAATCAGGAACTTGAGTAATACTGCACTTCTCTGGAACCCAAAGTATTCAGACAGTCCTTCTAAACAGTTCTTGCTGCAATAATCAGGAACTCGAGTACTTCTCTGGAACCCAAAATATTCAGACAGTCCTTCTAAACAGTTCTTGCTGCAATAATCAGGAACTTGAGTAATACTGTACTTCTCTGGAACCCGAAGTATTCAGAGGGAAGGTGTAATGGACTTGCCCCACCCTGAAGGACTGGTGTGAAGCAGGCCTGCTTAAAGAGGCCTGGGTGACAGTAAAAGGTAAGGCAGCAGGCCCTAATTTAAATAAAAGGAAGGTGATTGGTCGATGGAAGGCACTGTTGCCCCTGGCCAAGGTAAGGGGGGCTAAAACGCTGCTAGATAAACAGAGAGGCAGAGAGAGCCTGTCAGACAGTTCTCCGTTGGGAGTTCTGAGAGAACAGCTCATGTTGAGTTGAGAGCAGAGTCTGTGGAGGGAAGTCTCTCAGCTCTGCCTCTGGTGTAAGGGAATTCTGGTCCAGCTCAGACAGCTGGCAGGATTCTAGTGACTCTCCTCAAGCGAAGGAAGCTTGTGAGAGGAAGGAAGGCACTGGCTTTTTGGTGCAGAGCGAAGCGCCGGCCAGAGGCTTGTCAGTAGACACTGACCAGACCCAGGAGTCTGTCCTGCCCCTGTACAACACCAGTCTTGGGAGGCCCAGTCCAGTGGCAGTTTGGCCAGTTTGGGACAGTGGGAGAGGGAGGCTTGTATGCCAGAATCTCACAGGGCATAGACTGGATGTGTGTGTGTTCAGTGGGTTGTGGATCAGAAAGGACTAGTGTCTGTCTGTGAGGAAAAGCAAAGTGTATAAAAGCCAAGTTGTTTCTGAAGAGACACGTGTGTGTGTGTGTCTCTGTGTGTGTGAAACCTAAATAACAACTGAAGCCCTGTAACTTTTAAGTGAAAAGAACCTCTCTGAAACCATCAAGCGTTAGTACCTCTCTGAGCCAGTTTAAGAAGCCTCTCTTTTGTTTTCAAAATAAATTTAATTCGTTGTGTTCAAGTTACCCTCGTGCAAGCCTGCGTTTGTGTGCGAGAGGTGGAAGAGTGCCTGTCTGAGAGACTAGAATCCCAGCCAATTTTGAGTTCCCTCCATTTTTGGTACATGGAACTCTGAAGGACATTCCCCTCAGACCAGGAGTGAATGTGAGGTGGGATCCTTTATATATTTGGCAGCCAGCAGCAGTTTTGGGATTCCTAGTTCCTTCCCTTTAATGGTGGCAGCAGAGTAAAAAGAAGATCCCTGAACACTAGCCTGGGACATTTTGGGTGGCTAAAGGCGGGATAATATCTCTCCCTCGCCTGGAATATTAAGCAACCCCGTTACAAGTGGTGGCTAGAGATAATATCTCTCCCTAGCCTGGGATATAAGGGTCCCCGTCACAGAAGGCATTCTATAATGTCGTATCACATTAATGCAGGTGACCTGATTGTGTCCTGAATTCTTGCCTTAAGAATGGCTAAGCAAGATGCAAGCTGCATTCATGTGATACTGAATTATCCATTTGCAGAGATTATTTACAACACTGAGCATTCAGCAGCAGTCTATTGAAGAAGTATTTTTATGAAAATGCTTTGTTATTGCGAATGACATTATAGAATTCCTTTCCTCTGAATACTTCGGGTTCCAGAGAGGGAGTACAGTAATACTCGAGTAATACTCAACACCATTATATTTTGCTGATCCCAGGTTAAAGTCACTAAATTAGCAACTTTTCCCCTTTAACCCAGGGGTCAGACACTTCTTGCTTGCCTGTGTGAACTATAGCAGGCAGGAGACATTCTATTCCTGCCACCCTTTCCATCCATCATTATGGATTATAGCAGGGGATTTCAATGCCAGAACTGGAAGTGATGAATCTAACATCTGTGAAGTCTCAAAACTTGATCCCAGTCATCTCCCTCCTCACTTTTCCTTAGCTAGGCGTTCTAAAGATTGTACAATCAATAAGGCTGGCCTCCAACTTTTCCAGTTTTGCCTACAATTTAATGTCATCATTGTCAACGGGCTTCTCCCATTTAAAAATTCTGAGGAATTAATCTACATCTCATCCAGGGGTTGCAGTGTTATTATTGGTGGATTCTCCAGGCGGATGCCATTTTGTGCTGGTCAGAGGCGCAGCCAGGGAAAATGGAACCCGGTGCAAAATCTGAATTTTGTGTGCCCCCTCCCCCCATGGGCAGCTGCTGTGATGCTGGAATCCACCTCCAAACAGCATCACTTTCAATGGTGTTTAAACTAGAGAGTCCAAATTCTCCTTTTAAATTCACCTTAAACGGAGAATCTGGGATACCCAGTTAGAACAACATTGAAAGTGATGCTGTTTTGGGGTGGATTGTCTCACACCCTGAAACAGCATCACTTTCAATGTTTAAACTGGGGACCTCAGATTCTCCCTTTAAATCCATGCTGAAGAAGGTGGATTTAAAAGGAGAATCTGGGGAAATTTGGAGGGTGCCTGTTGTCAGGGGTGCAATTCTTAAGCTAGCAGCACCAAACTTTCAGGGTAACTTTAGGAGACTCTCCTGATGATACCACCCAGGTTTGGTGAAGTTTGGTTCAGGGGGTCCAAAGTTATGGACCTTCAAAGGTGTAGCCCCCATCTCCTATTAGCTTCCATTGGAAACAATGGGGGATGGAGCACCCCCTTTGGGAGACCATAACTTTGGACTCCCTGAACCAAACCTCACCTAACATGGGCGGTATCATCAGGAGAGTATCCCAAAACATCCCTGAAAATTTGGTGCTGCTAGCCTAAAAACTGCACCCCCTGCAGGCCAAACACTGGAAAAACACTAAAAAATACAAAAAAAGCAAACGAACCTGAATGTTTTGTGCGCACACACACACACACCCCGGCGCACACCTGGTGCAACATGCACCCCCCATTCCCCTGGTATCTACGCCTCTCATACCAATCAGTGTCTGTGTTGGGATTCTCGGGAGGGGGGGGATTCACAGGGAAACGTAGCAGTTTTCAGGGAAACATTGCTAACCATGCTTTATCCTGATGCTGGGATCCCAGCAATACCAGATGACCTCAGCACCTACGTGTAGTTTTGCGCGGGATCTTCAGATTCATCTTAATGTTAGACCCCGGGTCCGAAAATAATAGAAACTGTAGATTTGCTCTAAAGTCTTTATTTCGAGGTGAAAGGTAAACATCAGCAAAGACGAACCTGAAGATCCCACGCAAAACTACTTGCCTATATTCCCCAAAGGTCCCTGCTCCCCTGGAACCAAACGGTTCACTCTAGTCACACTACAAAGCACTACAAGGCAGGGAACATTTCACACATGATAAGATCAGCTCTTCCAGGCTGCCAAGGCCACTGGCAAGGGAGAGTGTGAGAGCCGGACACCTGCAGAGAATAAAGCAACACAGTTCTCTTTGCAAATGGCAGCCACCCCTGAACAATTAGGCACAGGCCTTAAACTATGGTGCAAACAGTGACACAAGCAACACAATTTCATTTAACGTATTTGTGTTGCCTGTGCAGAACGGGACATGACGGGAGTGAAAGGCAAACATTCACTTCTAAATTTATTGTTCTGTTTGGAATTCACTTGCAAACTAACCCCATACTATTTTTCCAAGGTTGCAAATTTGTGGCCAACATCAGAAAGAAGTTTGGAAGTTTTGTTCATTTCTTTTTAAAAAAGATATACTCTCCCTCTTTCTATTAATAAAATATCCACTGCAGCTTACAAATGTTCCGTAAATACCAAGACCTAACCTGTAAAATGTTAAATTATTATTATTTTATTATTATTATTTTATTAAATTTCTATACCGCCCTTCCCCGAAGGGCTCAGGCACTTTTAAAGACACTTTTGAAAGGCTAATTTACAGTACATAATGAAAATAATAGAAACTGCAGCAATAAAATTTGTGCATACATCCAAAAAATCATAGCCCCATAAACCCAAACCCATTGCAAAATATTTGAGGTCCAATTTTTGTATTCAAATGTTATTAGTACTTAAAATGCTTACGAAAAGCAAAGAAAAGCAAAAGATCAAAAACTATTAAAAAGTACACTTAATATAAGGACTCCCAATTTCATCTACATTGAGTGCAAACAGTAAAAATTAATACCACCTGCTCTTTAACCACACGCTTAAAATTCCAAGTTAATAACCACTATTGGCAATTAAAATACTTTTCTTTGTTAAAACTTATAACGATCCACTCATCTTTGAAACCACTAATCATCTTTTTTTTTCTGTTTTACCCAAGCAATCTATCACACATTTGAGGTCCGTGAAATTTCAGAGATTCATAGCATCACTGAACTCCCAAAGAGCATGCTAAATGATTTTTGAGAGGGAGGAGTATCACTTACCACTTTGTTTTTCATTTCAGGATTACCTTGAACCTCACTGTTGCTTTTCTCTTTAGTCTCTGTGTAGTTATTTTCCATTTTGTTATCTGTTAGGAATACAGACAAGCATTTGCGATGAATCCTCTTATTAGTAACTGGCTGGCACAACTTTATTTCTGCAAGGGCACTTACGTAAGGAAGAAACATCTCACAGGCATCCACAACAAGAATTCTGCGAGACGTCTTTCAGGACCCTGAAGCTTTGGGCTTTCATTTTAGAAGCCAGAGGGCAATATTTCTCAGGGTTTATGAATGACATTTAACGTCAAAGCCACATGAACCAGCATGATGTCAAACCACTGGACTCCACAGCCCAGGCCCCTCACTGAAATGGGGAGAAGTCCTTGCCCCAGTTCTATTATAAAGAGATCCTTTAACTGGAGATGTCAGGAATTGGACCTGCAGCCATTCCGCATTGTACCCTGCCTAGGTTCCTCTCCTTCCCAAGCACTGCCTTCCTGGGTCTCAGCCCCAAAATGTCCAGGTATTTCACAACCCAGAAGTGGCAAAACTACTTTTAACCCTTCCTGCCCTAGCTGGCTAGAAATCAGTGGCGTAACTAGGCAAACTGGAGCCCTGGGCAAAACCTGAGTTTGATGCTCCCCCCAGGCGTGTGCCCGGTTCAACGCGCAACCCCCCTGGCCCTTTTGTATCTATGCCCAATGACGTATCTAGGCAAACTGGAGTTTGGCACCCCCCATGGGCAGCCGGCCTCCCCCACTGTGACCAAGCAATGATTTTTTACACCAGGTTGTTTCAAAGTCACCATCACATTATAGAACATGCCCCAACTCACAAATCTGAACACAGCAATGGGCCATGCCACACAGCAGAAATAATTTTTTTGAAAACATTGTTTCCCATTGGAAACAATGGGTGATGGGGCACCGCCTTTGGGAGTCCGTACCTTTGGACCCCCTGGACCAAACTTCACAAAACCTGGGTGTTATCAGTAAGAGACTCTCCTGATGATACCTCCCAGGTTTGGTGAAGTTTGGTCCAGGGGCCCAAAGTTATCGACCCTCAAAGGTCTCCTATTAGCTCCTATTGGAAACAATGGGGGATGGGGCACCCCTTTTGGGAGTCCATAACTTTGGACTCCCTGAAGCAAACTTCACCAAACCTGGGTGATAGCATCAGGAGAGTCTCCTGAAACATCTCTGAAATGTTGATGCTGCTATCCTAAAAACTGCACCCTCTGCAGGCCAAAAACGGAAAACTACTGAAAATACAAAAAATCCCACAAACGAACATGCAGTTTTTGCTGCCCACCTTGCCCAACGGGAGGAACGCCTCTGCTAGAAATTTCTCACCCAATCGAGAACTGGGGAGTCTTCTCCCCTCGAGGTACTGTAAGTCCTTATCTCCATTCGCTGTAGAGCTCACATCTGACATATCTCATGTTTTGGCAATAGCCATCCATCTTGCCCTTTCTGCTGGTTTGGCAAATAATTATCTGTTCACAGAAATAAATGAATTTCTGCCTTGCTGACATATTGCACACGAAAGGGTGATGCTTCCAGAGCATTTGGGACCCCCCTGGTGAGCTTTAAAACAGCTTACATCTTTGGGCATGAGAGTCTGCAGATCAGCTGTAATTCTGGGAGAACTTCAGTCCTTACCTGGAGATTGGCAACCCTAATAATTTGGCATGGGAGCCAAGCAGGTCTTTAAATGTCATGCCAGTTTTGCACTGAAAAACATCATCCCCAAACTGTTTTCACCCTTGTCACCTGCTTGACAAAATGTACAGATAGTGCTAACATTTCCCCAGAGAGTATGAAAACAACCGGGCGGGTGTGTGTGTGTGTGTGCGTGTGTGTGTGTGTGTGTGTGTGTGTGTGTGTGTGTGTGTGTGTGTGTGTGTGTGTGTGTGTTCAATGAGCAAATGGAGCAAGGAGTTAAATATTTCTCTTTCACCCCCTCCTCCTGCCGCCTTCCACCTGGAGATTATATTCCAAGGCCTGCACTTTGCAAAACAAGGAAACACTCCAAAGAACATGGAATGTCACGTTTCTTTATCTTTTTTTAATTACGGCTTTTTAAAGGACACATAAAACTGACATCTGAAATGTCACAAGGTCACAATACAAAAAGAAAAAAAAGAAAAAAAACAAAGAAAGAAAGGAAAGAGAAAGGATTTCTAATTTCTTCTGTGCCAGTTATAGTTATCCTGAAAGTTTACCATGTGCTCCTTACAACCAAGTAAAATATTAGTTTTAAATGCTAGCCTTCAAAAGATTCTTTCTCTAATAGTCCTAAACCTCTAATCTTCTATTCCTCAAAACTGTGTATCATCAATTTTTTTGTCTTGTGTAAAAAGTCTGTCATTTAGACCACCTGTTCATAATATCTATAGTATCATGTACAGCACAGAATTTGGGAGGGGAGGGGAGAGAAGACCAGAAGCCAACTTGTGCAAACTTCCAGTTGTGTGACAGTTATGGGGCAGAGCACTAGTCTCCTAGCACCACAATATGAGCCCTTTGGGGGAGGGCGGTTAAGGAAGCGAATGAATGAATGAATGAATGAATGAATATGGAACCAACCTACTCAGAAAGGAATGTGTTCACTGCAGTTCAGTGCCTCTCTATATTGCTTCTCTCAGGCATCTGAGCCAGAAGGATGCTGTGATCATCATCATTTCATCATTTAGCCTTTATTTGGCATAAACAGTATAAAATCACATCTAAATCGCATCAAAATACAAACTTGCAACATATAACAAATGAAGTTGATTCATACATGCTGTTGCTTATGGGATATTTCCAGCAGAAAGTTTGCAGCCATTTTACAGAATGTAGCATCAGAATTATTTAATAAGAACAATAGTCTGCTTAGTTCATCCAGCTCGCTAGGTACCATAGAAAGCAACCTAGAGTATTTGACTCTAATACTTGCCGATTTAGGACAACGAAATAATTGGTGAGTTAATGTTTCTAATGGATTTGCACCACATGAACACACACCCTTTTGCACATTTCTAGATTGTTATATCTACCTCGTAGTATGGCAGAAGGGAAAACATTGAAGTGAGCGAGTGAAAAAACTCTTCTCTGATCTGGATTGGTCAGTTGATACAGATAGGAGGCCATTCTGTTATGTTGTAAGGGGATTGACAGATGTAAAGGTGAACACGTTTTCCTCGCTGCCAGAGTTAAATAGTTCCATTCACTCACCAACAATTTTTGTTTTAATAATTTATGCGATTCTGAACAAGTTAAAGGTGATCAGTTGTATCAAACATAACAGAAAAACACAAGAAAGGAGAGGACTGGACAATCCTCCCCCTCTCCTGGTGAGCGCTGTTGTTGGGATTTCGCCAGTGTCTGTCACAACTCAGTTACAAAAGGGTTAACTGTATATAAACAAGTTGTGACCTGATCTATTGATTAGCTGTTGGTCAGTGAGATAGCCATTGTCTACATATTATGGGGCACATACATCTGAAGTTATAACTCTGCTTCTTTGTTTGAGCAGACACGGCACACCACCACGCAGAGGCGTAGCAAGGGGGAAACGCGCCTGGTGCACTGGTGCGTCCTCTGCTCCCGTCCTGCCCCAGGATGCCCCCATCCTGCCCTGGAACGCCCTGGAACGCCCCTGCCATGTCCCCGGAACACCCCCCATGCCTTTGGAATGCCCTCACCCAGAGGTGGGATCCAGCAGGTTCTCACCAGTTCCCGAGAGGGGGTTACTAATTATTTGTGTGTGCCGAGAGGGAGTTACTAATTGGGTCTGCTTTTCCGTTAGAAATTCCATTAGGTCCAAAAATCACGAAGTCCTGTTTTTTCCTATGTGGCTGGTTAGCGAAGGTAGAAAACGGGATCATTCTCCCTGTTGGGCTGTTTCAAAAACATGTTTTAGAAATATGGTAAAGTTCCTTGTTTAAGGAAAGTATCCTTCTTTTGATTTCTAGAAACAAAATTAAGTATTTGAAAGTATTAAGTATTTGACAGGCAGTCAATTAGAGGAGAAGTAGTTTCTGTTGGCAGTAGACGATAGGACTTGCTATAATGAGTTTAAATTATGGACAGAAAGATACCAGCTGGAAATTAGGAACTTTTTTTTTACAGTAAGAGTTTTTTACAGTAACAGAGAAATTATTAATGCCCCACCCCCCCAGAATGTTCCTGCCATGCCCCCTGTCTGTGCTCCGCGTTCTCGCTTCCAGCCCCATTGGCGCTATGCCACTGTTTAAATCCCACCACCATGGGAACCTGTTACTAAAATTTTTGGATCCCACCACTGCCCTCACCCCACCCCCACAGGGGTGTGCACCCGGTGCGTCCCCCCCCTTGGAGCTACGCCTCTGCCACCACGAGCACAAGACAGCAGGAAGGTACCAAGATGTATTCAAACATTCAGTAATGTAGATGTGTAACAGGAAAGAAAGGATTTCTCATCCATGTAACCCTCCCTTTATAGTCAGTAAACGTATATAAAAAGCAACTGAGAATCTGTCTCTTCTGTTCTGCTCTGCTAATATGTATATATGTATACCCAACAGCTGTCTGATAGGGCAAACAAGTTTCAGAATTGTCATAGAGCCAGAGCAGGGGAAATAGGTGAAGATAATCAGCTTCATGCAAGAATGTCTGGAGTTGAGCATCCAGCACGCACTTAAGCATCTTGTCCCAAAAGGGACTGCTGGCGACCTGGTGGTTGAAACATTCCAGCTCCAATGGAGTGCTCCCACAGTGCTCCTTCAGGATTATCAGAACCATTTTCTACTTCACCAAAACACTAATGCTCTCTGAGGCTCATTCCGCACATGCAGAATAATGCACTTTCAAGTGCTCTTTGAAGCTGTGTGGAATAGCAAAATCCACTTGCAAACAGTTGTGAAAGTGGTTTGAAAATGCATTATTTTGCCGGTGCGGAAGGAGCCTGACTCTCACTCCCCTTTGGCTAGCTGTGAGAGCGAGATGGCCAGCAGCCCTCTAGCACCATGTAAACACCTTCAAGGCACAAAGGTTTACGCAATTTATGCACAATCACCACTTCGGTACTTGTTTTAAAAAACATGTTCAATGTGTCCCATAAAGCATGCCATTTGAGTTTATATTTATTTTAATGTTTTCAAATTGACTTTCCAGTGTTATTAATAACCAAGATGAAAAAAAATCTCAATTATGAAAGATCTAAAATGGTAGCAGTAGCTATGATATCGCTACCCTTTTCTTGCTGCGTTTGCAAGTTAACCATGAATTCAAGGACTTTTCAACTGTCAATGAACTTTGCTTAAAGTTGCTGTCGTCTTGGACAGTCACTTGAAACAGTTGCAGAACAGTTAGGTTAAATGTGTTTTTTTTAATGGAGGTTAAGAGGCCTTCTTATCTTGCTATATCAGATGCAACTCATATGCACATTTGCACTTACGTTATGTCACATTTGGTTATGAACCAATCAGATAATCTAGATAATGACCACATGATTATGATAGAACAGAATTAGAAAAAAGATAACATTGAAATTTCTCCATAAATATGCACTCCTGTGACAAGCAGATCAGATTTCTCTGGATGGCTCAGAAGAAGACTAGGTGAGATAACTTATTTTTTTTTTACCATCTCTAACAGCAATGTGTTGAAAGCTGAAACTTGATTTGCTTTTAAAGCTATTACTTGCTGTAATATGATTAAGCAATGCTGCAAACTTTGATAATTCCATCATTTATCTTCATGGGAGTTGTAGGATTAGCTTTTTCATGCCGACATTTTTTTTCTGTCTTGCTCAATAAAATTCTTCTTATCTCAATAAAAGATAATAGTTTCTACAGGTGATATGTCTGGTTTGTTGTTTAATAGTTCAAAGAACAGAACTCCTTAATCAATTTGTATTTGTATGAGCAGAATTAAAGGTTGGCTGTTGGGGGTTTTCTGAGTGCGTGGCCGTGGTCTGGTAGTTTTTGCCCCTAATGGTTTGCCTGCTGTAGATGTGGGTGAAATGTGAGGAGGAAAAGCTACCAGATCACGGCCACTCAGTCCAGAAAACCTACAACAGCCAATTGATCCCAGCCTTGAAAAACTTTGACAATCGAAATGAAGGTTGTTGATCAACTTTAATATACAAATCCACTATGCAAATAAAAGTTTTACAGACTGACTGACTATATGAATCCTGCAGAACTCTGATGCTAGACCATTTTGTATAGGCAAATTGTGTAGACTAAGTCCCCTAATGAGATGCAGGAAGGAATCTCTGGCTACAAAACCACAATATTAAAAGCAGCTGCCCAAAGCAGGCAATTAAGTCTTAGCTTCAATGCCTTGGAGGACAGTTTTGCCCTAACTTTGCATCTAAAAGTGTGATCTTGGAAATATGAAGAAAAAAGACACACTAGAATCAGACCATTCTACCATTTTTCGCACTATTCTTCAAACTGAACATAAATCAGTAGTGTGATGCAGCAGCCAAGAAGGCCAATGCAATTCTGGGCTGTATCAATAGGAGTATAGTGTCTAGAAGATCAAGGGATGTAATTGTACCTCTCTATTCTGCATTGGTTTGACCTCACCTGGCATATTCTGTACAGTTCTGGGCACTGCAATTCAAGAAGGATATTGACAAGCTGGAACGGGTCCAGAGGAGGGCAACCAAAAGGGTAAAAGGTCTGGAATCCCTGCCCTACGAGGAGAGATTTAGGGAACTGGGGATGTTTAGTTTGGTGAGGAGAAGGTTAAGAGGTGACATGATAGCCATGTTTAGATATTTGAAGGGATGCTGGTGAGGGATCAAGCTTGTTTTATGCTCTGGAGCTAGGACCAGGAGTAATGGGTTCAAGGTGAAGGAAAAGAGATTCCACCTAAACATCAGGAAAGATTTCCTGACAGTACGGGCTGTTCGACAGTGGAATGCACTCCCTCGGAGTGTGGTGGAGTCTCCTTCTTTGGAGGTTTTTAAAGAGAGGCTGGGTGGCCATCCGTCAGGGGTGCTTTGATTGTGTGCTCCTGCATGGCAGGGGGTTGGACTTGATAGCCCTTGTGGTCTCTTCCATCTCTATGATTCTATGATTCATGCCATGTATTGTTCCAGCCTCCTCCTTTTTCTTTAAAATTCAACAATCTAAGTTAATTAGTCTCCACAGGACACCTTGGGCAGTGATCCAGTAATAAATAAATATTTCGTAGACATTTTTGACCAATAAAGGTTGATTGATTGTATTGTCGATGGCTGGATTCAACTGCTTCTGGTGGGTTTTCCAGGCTGTGTGGCCGTGGTCTGCTGGATCTTGTTCCTAACGTTTTGCCTGCATCTGTGCTGGCATCTTCAGAGGTGTATCACAGAGGGAAGTCTGTTACACACTGTATCCAGTGTGTAACAGTGTGTAACAGACTTCCCTCTGTGATACACTTCTGAAGATGCCAGCCATAGATGCAGGCGAAATGTCAGGAACAAGATCCACCAGATCACGGCCACACAGCCCGGAAAACCCACCAGAACCAGTTGATTGATCCACAAAAGTAAGCATAAGATTAAAATGAAGGAATTATGTGCACACTTAGATAGCCAGGGTGGTGTTGTGGTTAAGAATAGTGGACTCTAATCTGGAGAACGAGGTTTGATTCTCCACTCCTTTACCTGAGCAGCAGACTCTTATCTGCTGAACTGGATTTGTTGCCCCACTCCGCTACATGAAGCTTGCTGGGTGACTTTGGGCTAGTCCAGGGGTAGGGAACCTGCGGCTCTCCAGATGTTCAGGAACTACAATTCCCATCAGCCCCTACCAGCATGGCCAATTGGCCATGCTGACAGAGGCTAATGGGAATTGTAGTTCCTGAACATCTGGAGAGCCGCAGGTTCCCTACCCCTGGGCTAGTCACAGTTCTCTCAGGACTGTCAGTCCCACCTACCTCACCAGGTATCTCTTGTGAGGAGATGAAGGGAAGGAGTTTATAAGACACTTTGAGACTCCTTATAGGAGAGAAAAGTGGGGTATAAATCCAAACTCTTCTACTCTTCTAAATCTCCCCTGTTGAAATGAATGGCTCTTTCTGTGGTTGGCCGTCATTTCAATCATTCCTTCTGTTTCCTCCCTTACCCGCAGTTTCGCAGAAGCCTGGGCTGTAGCCGGCATTCCTCACTAGGTGGAGCTGACACCTTTCCAGGTGAGACTTCAAAGAAATAATGAATGTATCATTTCCCCATAACTTCTATGGTCTTTCGTTTCTTGTTGATAGGAAAGTTATGATTGGAGCGGGAGAGCTGGTGCTTGTGACTTGATTTATGGGGTGTCCCAAGGGTCCATTGTAACCCCAATGCTTTTTAATCTCTGTGGCAATATTCCCACTGTTGATTAATCCCGGGATACTCACCCGAAATATCCAGGTTTCAGGAAGAACTTCCCACAGCTGAACCGCCGAACACAGATTCATCGAGGTTCTTGTGCTCCCCCCCCCCCTTTATCATGTGTTTTTCCTGAACCTGCATGAATGTGAGCCTTTTTAAAAAACACATCTCCAATCCATATCGGTAAAGAGGTTCGGGGGTCTAATGTGGTTTCAAATTTCCCACCGTAGAGAATGATGCAAATGCCTTCCAGCCAATCAGAGCACGGTGGGTTGTGTGCGATGTTTCGCTCGACTTTTTTTTGTTTTGGGTGCTGTGTGGTTTCCGGGCTGTATGGCCGTGTTCTAGCAGCATTCTCTCCTGACGTTTTCGCCTGCATCTGTGGCTGGCATCTTCAGAGGATCCTCTGAAGATGCCAGCCACAGATGCAGGCGAAACGTCAGGAGACGTGCTAGAACACGGCCATACAGCCCGGAAACCACACAGCACCCAAGTGATTCCGGCTGTGAAAGCCTTCGACAATACATTTTTTTGTTTTGCTTGGCTGCGGCTATTGTTGAAATGTGTGCACAAGGGAACGAGAACCACTCAAACGTGGGCACAAGGGGCCAATCAGAAAAAAAGCTGCATAGGCAGGGATATCGCGCGTATGCATTTACGTGCTCACTTTACCACGTACTGTTGCGGCAAAAAAAGTCCCCGCCCCTACACAGCACGACAGCCAATCAGGATAGCGTGACCCTCCAAGCCAGTGGTTCTCAACCTTCCTAATGCCGCGACCCTTCAATACAGTTCCTCATGTTGTGGTGACCCCCAACCCTAACATTTATCCATTTTACAGATGGAGAACACTGATGCAGAGAGTCTTAGGCTGTGGTTCTCAACCTTCCTAATGCCGCGACCCTTCAATACAGTTCCTCATGTTGTGGTGACCCCCAACCCTAACATTTATCCATTTTCATAGATGGAGAAACACTCTATGTAGAGAGTCTTAGGCTGTGGTTCTCAACCCTTCCTAATGTCACACTCCTTTATCATTAGTTCCTCAAGTGTTGTGGTGGGACCCCCCAACCCCACATTTATCCATTTTGCCAGATGGTGGAGAACACGTATGCAGAGTCTTAGGGTTGTGGTTCTCAACCTTCCCAATGTCAGCTGACCCTTCAATACAGTTCCCTCATGTTGTGGTGACCCCCAACCTCTAACATTTATCCATTTTATGATGGAGAACACTGATGGTGAGAGTCTTAGGCTGTGGTTCTCAACCTTCCTAATGTCACGACCCTTTAATACAGTTCCTCAAGTGTTGTGGTGTAGGACCCTCAACCCTAACATTTATCCATTTTACAGATGGAGAACACTGATGCAGAGAGTCTTAGGCTGTGGTTCTCAACCTTCCTAATGTCACGACCCTTCAATAATAGTTCCTCATGTTGTGGTGACCCCCAACCCCACACATTTATCCATTTTACAGATGGAGAACACTGATGCAGAGAGTCTTAGGGCTGTGGTTCTCAACCTTCCTAATGTCAGTGGACCCTTTAATACAGTTCCCTCATGTTGTGGTAGGACCCCCAACCCTAACATTTATCCATTTTGCTGGTATGGAGAACACGATGCAGAGAGTCTTAGGCTGTGGTTCTCAACCTTCCTAATGCCGCGACCCTTTAATACAGTTCCTCATGTTGTGGTGACCCCCAACCCTAACATTTATCCATTTTACAGATGGAGAACACGATGCAGAGAGTCTTAGGCTGTGGTTCTCAACCTTCCTAATGCCGCGACCCTTTAATACAGTTCCTCATGTTGTGGTGACCCCCAACCCTAACATTTATCCATTTTACAGATGGAGAACACTGATGCAGAGAGTCTTAGGCTGTGGTTCTCAACCTTCCTAATGCCGCGACCCTTCAATACAGTTCCTCATGTTGTGGTGACCCCCAACCCTAACATTTGTCCATTTTACAGATGGAGAACACTGATGCAGAGAGTCTTAGGCGACCCCTGTGAAAGGGTCGTTTGACCCCCAAAGGGGTCCCGACCCCCAGGTTGAGAACCACTGCTCCAAGCCGATCGTGTGTAAGTGGGGATTGTCACATTCTTTGAAACCAAGATTGGCATAGATGCCTCCACTAGAAACATGCTGCAGTGGAGAGGTTGAAACCTTGATGAAAAGGTGCAGTTTATTTTGAAACCTGGTTGTATCTGCATTTAATTTTCAGTGGGGATTCGGCCTGTGTATGACCACTGGCCAAGATCCGGAGGCACCTTGGCTTGGGATCCCCCCAGTATGCTGATGGCACTTGACAGTGTGTGACACTTGCAGCTCTGGGCAAGTGGCTGAGCCACAAAAATAGAAGTTTAACCCAGACAATGTGGGGGTGATGGTGGCTGGAATGAAGAATTTGGCTGGTGCTGATCGACCAGGGCCATCAAGTCCAGACCCCTGCCATGCAGGAAGACACAACCAAAGCACCCTTGACAGATGGCCACCCAGCCTCTCTTTGAAAATCTCCAGAGAAAGAGACTCCACCACCCTCTGAGGCTGCGTATTCCATTGTCGAACAGGCCTTACAGTCAGACAGTTCTTCCTAAGGCCGTGGTGGCGAACCTTTGGCACTCCAGATGTTATGGACTACAATTCCCATCAGCCCACCCAGCATGGCCAATTGGCAGGGGCTGATGGGAATTGTAGTCCATAACATCTGGAGTGCCCAAGGTTTGCCACCACTGTCCGAAGGTGTAAGTGGAATCTCCTTTCCTGCACCTTGAATCCTTTACTCCGTGTCCTAGTCTCTGGAGCAGCAGAAAACAAGTTGGCTCCCTCTTCGACATGGGATCCCTTCCAATATTTAAACATGGCTATCATGTCACCCCTTAACCTACGCTTCTCCAGACTAAATATCCCCAGCTCCCTAAGCCTCTCCTTGTAGGGCACGGACTCCAGACCTTTTACCATTTTTGTTGCCCTCCTCTGGACCTGTTCCAGCTTGTCAATATCCTTCTTGAACTGTGGTGCCCAGAACTGGACACACAAAGAGTATTCCAGGTGAGGTCTCGACCTTCAATGCAGAATAGAGAGGCACTCCATTATGTCTCTTTGATCATTCTAGCACATCTCTTGTTCTCATGGATGCAGCAACCCAAAAATCGCATTGGCTTTCTTTGGCCGCTGCATCACACTGCTGGACTCATGTTCAGTTTGTGGTCTTACTAAGACTCCTGGTGATCCTCTTTCGCATATATATTTGCTGTCAAACCAGGTGTGTCACCCATTCTAAACCTCCGTTCATTTCACGTGCATTTCAAGTCCTTCCTAACGTTCAGGTGGAATCTCTTTTCCTGCACCCGTTACTCCTTGACCAAGTCTCTGGAGCAGCAGAAAACACGCTGGCTCTCTCTTCGACATGGGATCCCTTCCAATATTTAAACATGGCTATCATGTCACCCCTTAACCTACGCTTCTCCAGACTAAATATCCCCAGCTCCCTAAGCCTCTCCTTGTAGGGCACGGACTCCAGACCTTTTTCCATTTTGGTTGCCCTCCTCTGGACCTGTTTCAGCTTTCCTCCTTGAATCGTGGTGCCCAGAACTGGACACAGTATTCCAGGTGAGATCTGACCAGTGCAGAGTAGAGATTTACAATTACATCCCTCAATCTAGACACTATACTCCTATTGTGGCAACCCAGAATTGCATTGACTTCCTTGGCTGTTGCATCACACTGCTGGCTCATATTCAGTTTGTGGTGTACTAAGACTCCCAGATCCCTTTCACGTGTACTATTGTCAAGCCAGGTGTCACCCATCCTATATCTGTGCATTTAATTTTTTCTGCCTAAGTGGAGTATCTTACATTTATCTCTGTTGAAATTCATTTCGTTAGTTTTGACCCAGGTCTCTAATCTGCCCAGGTCATTTTAAATAGCTACCCCCTCCTATTTTGGTGTCATTTGCAAATTTGATCAGCATGCCCTCGATTCCATCATCCAAGTCATTGATAAAAATATTGAACAGCCCTGGGCCCAGAACAGAACCCTGCGGCACCCCACTAGTCGCTTCTCTCCAGGATGAAGATGAGCCATTGGTGAGTTTGGTCAGTAAACCAAGATGAGCCTTTTGGGTTTGGTCAGTCAACCAATTACAAATCCATCGAGCCATAGCCTTGTCCAGCCCACATTTTACTAGCTTGCTTGCAAGAGTGTCATGGGGGACCTTGTCAAAGGCCTTACTGAAGTCAAGATATGCTACATCCACAGCATTCTCTTTATCTGCCAAACTTGTCACTCTATCAAAAAAAAGATAAGATTAGTCTGGCATGAGCTGTTTTCTGCCAGGACCAAGTCCAGAGCTTGGGGGTGTTCCTGGGCCTCGCCTTGTGAACGGAGAAGCCGGCTGGTGCTGTTCCTAGGAGCACCTTCTTGCAATAATACAGAGCTCAGCAGCTGGCTTCTTCACCAGCTGACCTTGGCTACACTGACTCCTGCTACCATGACCTGCATATTGGGCTGCTGCAACACGGATGGTCCAGGATCACTAGCACACCTAGTCAGATCTCAGAACAAAGTGCTTTGGTACTTGAAGAAGAAGAAGAAGAAGAAGAAGAAGAAGAAGAAGAAGAAGAAGAAGAAGAAGAAGAAGAAGAAGAAGAAGAAGAAGAAGAAGAAGAAGAAGAAGAAGAAGAAGAAGAAGAAGAAGAAGAAGAAGAAGAAGAGAAGGAGGAGGAGGAGTTTGGATTTATATCCCCCCTTTCTCTCCTGCAGGAGACTCAAAGGGGCTGACAATCTCCTTGCCCTTCCCCCCTCACAACAAACACCCTGTGAGATAAGTGGGGCTGAGAGAGCTCCAAGAAGCTGTGACTAGCCCAAGGTCACCCAGCTGGCGTGTGTGGGAGTGCACAGGCTAATCTGAATTCCCCAGATAAGCCTCCACAACTCAAGCGGCAGAGCAGGGAATCAAACCCAGTTCCTCCAGATTAGATACATGAGCTCTTAACCTCCTACGCCACTGCTGCTCCGCTAAGCTAGTCCAGGAGTGCTACTAAGCCAGCGCAACCTTTCTTTCAGAAATTTTTGGGTTTGACTTTAAAAGACCTGAACATTTTCAGGGAAGCCTAAAAAGCTAATGCAGGATATCTGCTTTTTTGGGCTTCCCTGAAAATGTTCAGGTCTTTTAAAGATGTTCAGGTCTTTTGAAGCCAAATCAGAAAAACACAAGCCCTGCACAGTTGTTGAATGTAGGGCTCAGCTGAACTGACCCGTACATTCAGATGCGCAGGTCTTCGCAAGTGGGGAGGGAGGGTTGCCAGTAGAGATTGGGCATCCCAGTCTTTGCAGGCAGCCCTGCTGGTGCCCTCCATGCTAGTGAAACTAGAACCACCTTTGCAAGTGGAGAGGGAGGGAGGGCTCTCTCTCTCTCTCTCTCTCTCTCTCTCTCTCTCTCTCTAGCTCCAATTACAGGAACTTACATTGCTCCTCACAGCCCTTTAAAATCTCTCCTTCCACCTTCTGGTCCCACAAGATAGACTTGCTACAAAGGAGTTTTCCTTCCCTTTTCAGGCTGGAGAGATTCCCCAGCGACACGTCCAACAGGGGTTCTTGACCTGGCTCCTCCAGGCCACCACAATGCTTTGAAGTTGCATTCCTCCTGGCTAGTTTTGTGGCAGAAGTAGGCAGGAAGCCCCTCTGTCCTGGCTTGTGTCCTGGTGATGCAGTTCCATTGAGCACCTAAGCAGTGGGAGACTGACCGGCCCTAGGCGCTTACCTTCTGGACCTAATCAACCACCCCAATTAGGTTCAAGACTGTCAACTATAAAGCACAAGACTCCAGCCTAGACATGACGGGTCCTATGGGTCTTGGCCACTTCAAGGGTCGATTCCCCACAGTCAATTTATCGAGTGATACTCGTGCGAAAAAACATGGTTTAAGCAAGAACTCCCCACCACTCAAGTGCCGAACCCGGATTCATTCTGGTTCTGGCACAAGCTCCCCCCCCCCCCGCCCATTCTGCATTTTTTCAGAACCTCCATCGAAGTGCACCTTTTTTCCCAATCACACTCCGAAGCCAGATGGGTGGGAGAAACAGGGGACAGAGTTGGCTTATTCTTCCTGTCCTTCGAACCAATCAGAGCGCAGTGGGCTGTGCGCAGAGCATGCACCGCCTCTTTTTTGGGCCGTGCTGGGCGTGGCTATGAAGGAACGTAAATAGGAAGCTACGGTATAATGATTTTGATAAATTGTTCATGCATGGCTCCATTCGAATGTAAAAATGAGAAGGATAACATGAATTTTCAATCAGCAATATTTAAATGTTTAAATGTAAATAATCTTTTATGCCATTAAAGGTTAAACTAAACTGAACTGAATTTTCAATCAGGGGTGGAGTAGTGTTCCCGCTCCAGCACAACAGCCAATCAGAAGGCAGAGAAATTCTGCCTACGCTTCTACGTAATGATGTAGCTGCGTGAAAAAAGTTTTTTAAAAAGTTCCCACCCCAACACAACACAACAGCCAATCAGGATGAGGAAGAACAGACCCGTCGAGCAGATCGCGTGTCCATGGGGAGTGTTACGTTGCTTGAATCACTAGACACACAGTGGGGAGGGAGAAACTGCAATGAAAAGGTGCTGTTTCTTTTGAAACCAACTTTAATTTCTCAGTGGGGAAATGGCCAAGGACTCTCTAGTTGAAAGCTGCCTGTACAGTTGACTCCAACAGCAACTGAACCAAACCAACTGTGGCATCTAAGTTGCAGCAGAAATTGTTATATTGCAAATTTCCACAAACCAGCAATTTAAAATAACCTCTCCCACTGACATTACAGTGGTCCTTTGAAGTGGGTCATTCTTCAAACGTTAACTATTTCTTCAAACAGAGGATTAACAGGGCTGTCTTGTCTCTGTGAATGTGGGGTGAACGTGGCTCCCTGCACAGCCACTCATTTGCTCTGTTCCAGAAAGAAGATGCTCATTAACTCTTGATCCGCAGCTACAATAAACATTTCTGTCCCTCTCCCAGAGATTTAGGCCCCTTCCGCACATGCAAAATAATGCGTTTTCAAACCACTTTCACAACTGTTTGCAAGTGGATTTTGCTATTCTGCACAGTTTCAAAGAGCACTGAAAGCAGTTTGAAAGTGCATTATTCTGCATGTGCGGAAGGAGCCTTAGACTGCCTAGTTAAACTGCGAGAAGAAGACTGTTCCACCAAGTTGCAAACAACTTTCCCCTGCACAGCAACTCCAGTCTTCCTCACTAGCCTCCCATCCAAGTACTGGCCGTGAGTGGCCCTGCTTAGCTTTCAAGCTCTGTTGAAACTGGGCTTAGATGGACTATTTGGCCAGCTAGTTAAGTACGGTAGCAAAGAAAAATCTAAAAACAATGGAAAACTCTCACATAGACACAGACTTCTCCTTTTGCAATGCTGAAGACAATTATTTGGTTCCAGTACCTCTAAAGTTAGAGTAGATTTTGATGCAAGTTCCATGAAACATAGATGCATACCCGTGGCTCTCTTTTTTCTTGTGTATTATTTTGACTCCACTTTTGTCTACCCATTGTCAAATTGTACTCTCACAGTTAAATTTTGTCCTGTTTTATATGCCAATAAAGGCTTGTGTTGTTGTACTCTCACAGTCAATACTGGAGGAAGTCTGCAAGTGGTTTATACACAACAAAATGCAGCATGCAGTCTAGCCAAATCTAAATCCTATCAGGTCCCACTGATTTCAAAAGGAAAGTTAAGCAAATGATGATAAAGACAAACAGAACCATTTCAAGAGCGGCGTGAGCAGTCCAGTGTCTCAGGAGAAGGCTGCCTGCCCTTCTCCCTCTACATCTGACTTCATCTTGCAAGCAAACAGTTGAGTCTCAGCAACGGAAACCATCAAGATTCATTAGGACTGAATGGGAGCGACGTTGCATTTTCAAGGACAAATATTGTCCAGATCAGGGGTGGCCAAACTATGGTGCTCCAGATGTTCATAGACTACAATTCCCTGGTCCAAATGCTTTGATTTCAAATAACAGTTCTTGAAGGAGAGCAATACATTTATGCATCAGGGGGGAAAGCCCCTTGGTTGTCATTTTGTGTTAATAGTCTTACCCCATCAAAACAATAGTCATAACTATACAACTGCACAAGGTAAAAGCACACCTTCAGAAAAATTAGATGCTCTAGGAACAGTGGACAGAGGTAGTTGTTCCACGTCATTTCATTTCAATTATAGCACAGATGTTAACAACCAAGACACACCCATGTCAGACAAAATGCTGTTAATGGAAACAAGGGAGCTGCCTTAATACTGAAGAAAATGTTTTTTTCAGTGGTTTTGGCAGCAGTGTATGGAACCATAACGTTAATACCTGAAAGATAGGAATAGTTTCAACTAGTTCCCAGTTAACAGGTTAATTTCCTACCTGTGTACTATAGATTCTGCAAAATCAATAAAATACAATGTTTCGTTTGATCCTCCTGGAAATCAGCAATCTCAAGAAAAGAGTTTATTTTATTAATAAACTGAAAGATGTTCAAAAAAAGTTTAGTAGACAAAAGAGAAGCAGTGCTTAGGCGTTATTGGCATTTCAAAACAAGACCCATCACTGGTTTGGCCAGAATTGAAAACCCATGGATGAGGAAAAAGAATTCAAACCCTGTACTCACATGTCTTGAAAGATCCCTGTGCGTTTTGCGATGTCTTGAAATCAAGTCACAGTCTAAAGAGCACTGATATAAGTCACCAAGAGGAGGAAAAGCTGGGGTGTTTAAATGACTAATCAATCATTAAACTCACCTGTACCCTCATGCAACTTTTCACTTTTATAACCTTTCTGAATGGTGAACCATTAACCTTAGCGTTATCTCCAGTAAAATCAGCCAATTTTTGAAAGGGTGGTGGAATCTGCTTCATCAATATATGAGGAAACAGAATACAAGAAAAATGTTTCTACTGTCTGCCCTATAAATCTTGCAGCGAAGCTCTTTAAGACCTCAGTTATTTGTTTTGGCCTGGTCTTCTTTCTGAATGTATTTTGTCATAAAGCCTTTACTTCCTGCATTCAGTAGATTAATCACACATTTGGCTACATAAGACAAGATACTCAGATCTCAGACAAGAAACTGGTCTAAAATGAGAACTGCAGTGCCTGACTGCAGCTGCATATGACATGGAATTATGTGCATTTGCCCTTCCCCTGGCTTCTTACAAACAAACAAACAAAAAAACCCACCCCAACCATTAGGGACAGTGGTGGGATCCAAAAATTTTAGTAACAGGTTCCCATGGTGGTGGGATTCAAACAGTGGCGTAGCGCCTATGGGGCTGGGCGGGGCACTATGGGGGCGTGGCCGGGCATTCCGGCGAAAGCATTTAATAATTTCTGTGTTACTTCGTGTAAAAAAAACCCTACTGTTAAAAAAAAAGCGTCCTAATTTCCAGCTGGTATTTTTCTGTCCATAATTTAAACTCATTATAACAAGTCCTAGTGTCTACTGCCAACAGAAACAACTACTTCTCCTCTAATTGACTGCCTGTCAAATACTTAATACTTTCAAATACTCAATTTTGTTTCTAGAAATCAAAAGAAGGAGACTTTCCTTAAACAAGGAACTTTACCATATTTCTAAAACATGTTTTTGAAACAGCCCAACAGGGAGAATTATCCTGTTTTCTACCTTCGCTAACCAGCCACATAGGAAACAACAGGACTTAATGATTTTTGGACCTAATGGAATTTCTAACAGAAAAGCAGACCCAATTAGTAACCCCCTCTTGGCACACACCAATAATTAGTAACTCACTCTTGGGAACTGGTGAGAACCTGCTGGATCCCACCTCTGATTAGGGATGCCACAAACTCCCTGCGAACATGTAAAGTAGGTGATCACTCATAAGCCAATAGTTGGGTTGGCTCACTTCCCAGCCAGCTGACTTGAACCTTGTTACAGCTGAGAAATGGCAGTGGTGTTTCAATTCCCTTCCCTTGTACATTGCAGGTGTTTTTACATCGGCATGGAACATGAAATCAGTTCTTCCCCAGGATCAAGGACACCTGGGTCTGGTAATTTATGATATCCAGGAGACACAATACGATTGTGCAAAATTACAAATGCACATCATAAGCTTGGTAACAAACTTAAATGAACACCAAAGGTTTTTTTTTTTAAAAAAAGCTTCTTTGTGATCATTAGAAAAAGAAGAGTTTGGCTTTATACCCCACCTTTCTGTCCTATAAGGAGACTCAAAGTGGCTTACAAATTCCTTTCTTTCCTCTTCCCACAACACTTTGTGAGTTAGGTGTGGAGAGAGACTAGCCCCAGGTCACCCAACAGGCTTTGTGTGTAGCAGCAGGGAAACAAACAGAGGTGGGATCCAGCAGGTTCTCACCAGTTCCCGAGAGTGGGTTACTAATTATTTATGTGTGCCGAGAGGGGGTTACTAATTGGGTCTGCTTTTCCGTTAGAAATTCTAAAAATCATAAAGTCCTGTTGTCTCCTATGTGGCTGGTTAGCGAAGGTAGAAAACAGGATAATTCTCCCTGTTGGGCTGTTTTAAAAACATGTTTTAGAAATATGGTAAAGTTCCTTGTTTAAGGAAAGTATCCTTCTTTTGATTTCTAGAAACAAAATTAAGTATTTGAAAGTATTAAGTATTTGACAGGCAGTCACTTAGAGGAGAAGTAGTTGTTTCTGTTGGCAGTAGACGATAGGACTTGCTATAATGAGTTTAAATTATGGACAGAAAGTTACCAGCTGGAAATTAGGAACTCTTTTTTTACAGTAACAGTTTTTTACAGTAACAGAGAAATTATTAATGCCCCGCCCCCGGAATGCCCGGCACGGCTCATTGGCGCTACGCCACTGTTTGAATCCCACCACCATGGGAACCTGTTACTAAAATTTTTGGATCCCACCACTGGAAACAAACCCTGTTCACCAGATTAAAGTCTTCCCAACTTAAACTTCCACACAGTGTGACTGTGAGGATAATAACTTGTAGAATGTGAGAATGCTGTACACTGGGAAGAGTAAGGTAAAAAACACAGAATACCAAACTTCTGTTCACTTCAAGTTGTACATTTTCCCACTTTCATGGTTGTTTTTCAATGAAATCAGACAATAAACAACCACACTGGAATGGTGCAGCCAAACAGAATCAGTCAAAATAAAGCCAACTACAACAAGGCTAAGGCAAAAAAAAGAAAAGTACGTGCAAAACTTTAATGTGAAACAGGAGCTGGCATTTGTGCCAGAGCACACCAGCAAGACGGACAAATGCAAACGTTAAGGACCGCCACAAAATGCAACAGCATAATATACAAATAAATGACATATCATAAAGGACCTGTCATTATTGATTACCTTTTTGGGGGGACATTGATCTTGATCCTCTGGACCGCTCTCTGACAGAGTGACTTTGGTATTTCGCTGTTTCTTTGTATCTATGCTATTGCACTTCATTGCAGTTCTTACGTTTGCATTTGTCAGTCTTGCTGGTATGTTCTGGCACGTATGTGAGCTCCTGTTTCACATTAACTGTTTGCACTTACTGCTGTGTTTTGTCTTAGCCTTGGTGTAGTAGGTTTTATTTTGCCTGATTCTGTTTTTAAACCATTTCATAATC